>NC_064627.1:521137118-521461868 GCF_023864275.1 Schistocerca cancellata | reverse complement strand
CTGAGGAGAGGTATTAATGTCGGTTGGTGAGGCCTGGCATGAAGTCGGCGTTCCAAAACATCCCAAAGCTATTCTATAGAATTTGGGTCACAACTCTGTGCAGGCCAATCCATTACAAGGATGTTGCTGTCGTGTAACCACTCCCCCATGGGCCGTGCATTGTGAACAGGTGCTCGATAGTGTTGAAAGATGCAATCGCCAACCCCAAATTGCTCTTCAACAGTGGTAAGCGAGAAGGTGCTTGAAACATCAATGTAGGCCTGTGCTGTGATAGTACCACGCAAAACAACAAGGGGGAGGGGGGCAATCCCCCTCCATGAAAAACACGACCACGCCATAACACCACCGCCTCTCAATTTTACTGTTGGCATTACACACGTTGGCAGATGACGTTCACCGGACATTCGCCATACCCACACTCTGCCTTCGGATCGCCACACCGTGTACCGTGATTCGTAACTCCACACGACATTTTTCTACTGTTCAATCGTCCAACGTTTACTCTCCTCACACCAAGTGAGGTGTCGTTTTGCATTTACCAGCGTGATGTGCGGCTTATGGGCAACCGCTCGACCATAAAATCCGTTTTCTCAACTCCCGCCAAACTTTCATAGTACTTGCAGTGGATCCTGATGTAGTTTGGAATTCGTGTGTGATGGTCTGGATAGATGTTTGCCTATTACACATTACGGCCCTCTTCAACTGTCGGCGGTCTCTGTCAGTCAAGAGACGATGCCGGCCTGTACGCTTTTGTGCTGTACGTGCCCCTTCACGTTTCCACTTCACTATCGTATCGGAAACAGTGGACCTAGGATATTTAGAAGTTTGGAAATCTCGCGTACAGACGTATGACGTAAGTGACACCGAATCACCTGGCCACGGTCGAAGTCCGTGAGTTCCGCGGAGCGCCCCATTCTGCTCTCTCATGATGTCTAATGACTACGTAGGTCACTGATATAGAGTTCCTGGCAGTAAGTGTCAGCACAATGTACCTAATATGAAAAACGTATGGTTTTGGGGGTGTTCGTATACTTACGATCACACAGTGTATTTTGCTTTCCAGATAGCAAAACTCATCTCCTACTTACTTCCAGTGTCTAATTTCCTAATCTAATTTCCTCAGCATCGCCTGATTTAATTCGACTACATTCTATTATACCCGGTTTGCTTTTGTTGATGTTCATCTTATATCCTCCTTTCAAGAAACTGTCTGTTCCGTTCAACTGCCCTTCTGTTCTTTCCTGTCTCTGATAGAATTACAGTGTCATCGGCAAATCTGTATATCTATCCCCTGAACTTTAATTCCTACTCCAAAATTTCCTGTGGTTTCCTCTACTGCTTGTACAAATCGAATAACGTCGTGAATACACTACAACGCTGCCTCACTCCCTTCTCAACCACTGTTTCCCTTTCGTGCACCGCGACACTTATAACTATTTTCTGGTTTCTATATAAGTGGCAAATAACCTGCTCGTCTCGTTATATCGGCCCTGTTACGTTCAAAATTTTACAGAGAGTATTGCAGTCAACATTGACTAAGCATCTTTCTGAGTCTACAAATGTTAAGGGCGCAGGTTTTTCTTTTCTTAACCGGTCTACTAAGTTAAGTCGTAGGGTCAGTATTGCCTCTCTTGTTCCTACATTTCTCCGGAATCCAAACTGATGACTCCAGAGGTCGACTTCTACCAGTTTTTCCATCTCTGTAAGGAATTCGTGTTAGCTTTTGGTAACCATGACATCTTTAACTGATAGTTTGGTAATTTTCGCACCAGTCATCAACGGCTTTCTTTTGAATTGGAATTATTAGGTTTTTCTTGAAGTCTGACGCTATTTCACAACTCTCACACACCGTGCACACCAGATGGAAGAGCGTTTAGCGGTTAGTTCTCCTAAAGCTATCAGTAGTTCTGACGGAATGTTGTCTAGTCCCGGAGAATTCTTTCGATGGAGGTCATTCAACTCTCTGACAAATTATTCTCGCAGTATTCTATCTCCATCTCATCTTCATCTGCGTCCTGCTCTATTTCTATAACATGGCCGACAATTTTTATCCCCCTTGTGTTGACACTCTATATACTACATCCACCTTTCAGATTTCACTTCTTTGCTTAGGACTAGTTTTCCACTCGAGTTCCTGACTCTCACACAGCTGTTTAACTTTCCTGTTGCTGGAATCTATCTTTCCCACAGTTAAACATGTTTCTAAATATTTACATTTGACCTCTAACCCCGATCACGTGATACGATTATTTCATTCTTCTTATTTTTCGTTGTGATGTTGTGTACTCAGTCCATGTTTAACCACTGTCAAATTAAATTGCCAGCACTTACAGAAACTGAACATTAATTCAGTCAGTATTGGCCAGCAATACGTAGGTGGCAACCATAACTTGTCTTAGTGAATAATTTGCTCTTAGGTTTTCATTACAAATGGAATTCTAAGATAAATATTTTTATGCGTTATTCTAGGATAGTAAATATATACTACTACTAGCAGTAAAACGCTATGATTCAAGCACTTATCTCACCACTGCAATTAAATAGCCAAAACCATTGGCCCATAGAAGTTCCTATTGACTCAAACGTGGAAATATTGCCTTAAGACCGAAAAATTTTGAAAGCAATGCGTTGAAAAGGAAGTGATATGCAGTTACCAAGAAAGCATAGAACCAGATGATACGTATTTAGCTCCAGTGTAGGTATCGACTGCATTTAATGCTGATTGAGTAATTTAACATTGACCATTGCGTAATGAAGAAAGACATGTTAAATAGTACCTCCAAAACCAGGAAAACAACTGCCAGGCCAAGAAACGTATGGACTGGAGTACAAGACGCAATAATGACCATTATGAAATACAACTGATGATATCAGGACAAGTAGCCAACGGAGAGACTGTTGCGTTGCCTAAGGAAGGGCTATGTTTTATTTCGAGAGGCAAGACAGAACTAGAAAGACGACCTATAGTGAAGTGGATATACAAGGTGAGAAATGATGCTGAATAAACATCGAAGTTGGATGAAATGTGTGCATGGTTAGTGGGCATGTGGGAGTTCTCTAGTCCCATTTGTCCACACAGCGCCTTACGTTATGTGGCGGGGAGAATATGCTGTCACTTGGTACTGTCACTTGACGTCACACGTCCATGGCAATTGGAATGACCTAGTGAATAGAGTTGCGCCTGCGACAGCAGTAGAGAGGCGAGAGCGTTGCGAGCGGGGTAGATGCTGTAACAGCGCCGCCCGGAAACAACATGGGAAGCCGAAAGTGATCGAAGAACGGTACGCTGCCTAGTACTGAGAAAGATGTTGATCATCAGAGGGTGGTGTGTGTGGAGCGGTAACCAGAAAGCATTGGAATACATGAATGGGTAGCTGTTGCCTGGCGGGAGTCAGGAAACAGGAAAGTGCTGTTTGATGGACAGAGATACGACACCTCCACTGTGGTTTCAGTAAAGCAGTCCGACCTGTGCGTTATTGGGATGTGTGAATAGGGGTTTGTCTTTGAGCTGGGTATGTATCTGTTTTGCATGCACCTCTCTCTCTCTCTCTCTCCCCCCTCTCTTTCTCTCTCTCTGTCTTTCTTTCTAGGCTCTAGCGCATGATTTAAGTCTGTCTGTACCACAGAAGGTATCGTATTTACAGGAAGTAGATGTTACTACTGTGTGGCTTGTACATTCAACTGCTCTGTGTGATCTTGATTACGTTAATTTGCATTTCTGTCAAATGATTTTGTAAGTGACCAATCACACACAGGTTCTGGCATTATGGTTCTGAGATATGTACTGTTCAGCATACATCAAGCAGTGTCGTGACTCTAATTACTTGGCAGGGTGAACTTCAGAAGGGCCATCGGCTCTATTAACTAAAGCTGAAGTTCCAGTGCACTTGATATTTTGTGCAATATATCATATTTGTCTCTGCTTCTGTTTACATTCTGTGCAATAGAGTGAATTTATTCTCTGCTTTTTGTATTTTTGGATGTCGTTTTAATTTTTTGGAGTGTGCTTAGTCACCGTCGTCTCTAAGTATTTTCTTGTAACTCTTGCATTTGCTTTAAATTAAGGAAGCGTTAGTAAATCCTGTGAGAGTAACAAAAAACTTTGTGAGTTGCTTTATTATAATTTAAAAAGCATATCGAACCACAATAGTGGCAGTAGTTTGAATATGTATAAAGTTAGCTGTCTGCGTGTAAAAGTATTTAATTTAAAAATCGTGTATTTTAATAAATTAATGTCGTTTTCTCCTTTCGAAATTAAATGGCTGGTTCATAAATTTTGACAACATACACCGTGATACCAAGATCGTACCAGCCATAAGCGGCCAAAAAAGTTCTGTAGATGACATGCAGAGAAGACGAAACCTGTTAATAAAGAAATATGATTGCGATCTCGACTGCTCATTTTTAAATAAACGGCTGGTTGGTTGTTTTGGGCTGAGGGGAACAAATAGTGGTGTTACGGTCCATAGGATTAGGGCAGGATGAGGAAGAAGGCATGGCATCCCGGTATTTGCCTGAAGTGATTTAACGAAATTACGGAAAACCTAAATCAGGATGGCCGAACGCGGTTTTCAACCATCGACCTCAAGAATGCGTGTCCATTGTGGTAGCCATTGCGCCACCTCGCTGGATGTATTAAATTTGTTCAAACTGCTGTACTTAACGTAATTGATATAGATATGTTAAGAGGTTCCATAGATAAAGGTACATAAACTGGGGTTATTTAACATATGTACTCGGGGAAATTCTATCTTTCATTTCCTTTCAAAACGCGTCAAGTACGTATCGCGCATGCACGATCTTCGTCCTAATTTTTCTGGTTTAATAGTTTAGATTCTTAACATAACTATATTAATAGTATACGCATATATTAGTGTTGTACATAACTTTAGAGACTCTAGTGATCAGTAGTTAATAGAATATTACAATTACTGCATAGAAATATTTTGTAAAAATATTGTAAACAACCATGAGCGAGAAGTGTTTGAGCTCCGTAGGAATGTCAGTTCTGTGGTTCTGTGCAGCTGTTTCGGCAGATGATTGCATTGGGGTGAATGTAGTGGCATGGGAATCGGGAAAGCAAATGGGTCTCTTCAATGGTATTGTAGATTATGCTCAAGCGATAGGAAAATAGCGGAACAGGATGGGAAGATTAGAGATCTTACGTCTGAACTGGATAGTGCTAGGGATGAACTGATGAAGGTAAGGTGGGAGAAACATAAAGATATTTGGGAAGTGGTAACAAGGAACAGGAGCCACAGAAAGAAAATGGTATCTGACAGTTTCATCATTGGCAAAACAACAGATTTGTCTTGCTACCTCAGGTGACTGAGGAAGAGGCTCAAGCAAATGTAGGTGTAGTCAGCACTCAACAGACTTATCTAGGAAACCAACTATTTCAAAAAAAGTAGAGATGAAAGTTCTGTTGTTAGGTAATAACCATGGAAGAGGTGTTGACCTGTTCTTGCAAGATAAATTAGGTGACAGGTACTGGGTCAAAGTATTTTCAAGCCGAGTGCATGTCTTAGCCAAGTGATACAGGATGTGATCATTGTGCAAGGGTTTTACTAAGCAGGATCATGTTGCGGTAGTGCGTGGAGTTGGAAACAGTATTGACAGGGCTCAGAACTATTATATTGAGTGTCACCTGGTGAAAATAGCATCTGCAACAAGCCATTCATATGTTGGCTTGGTTCCTGCTTTCAGCTCTGTCAGGAGTGTCAATATGGAGCTAGATCAGCTGCTTCAGTTGGCTACTTTGGCAGGCACGGGTTTGGTTACTGTTGATGGTATTGCTAGGTGGAACTTCACAAGACATGGCCTGCATCTTAGTAGGAAAGTGAAGGGAAAACTGGCTGGGATGATAGCAAAATCTTTAAGGGGGGGGGGGCATTGAAACTCTTGTGATTAGTTCTTCTTTAGGCTATGAACAGTGTCCAGTCATTCAACATGAATTCAAATTAAGCTTAATGAGAAGTTCAGACTAGCGATGTTAAAATATCACGGGATTCTCATAACAGTACAGTGAAAAATAATGTTAGTTTGTGACTAGTTTTTTTTATAAAAGCACAGTAAAAATTAATATTAGTATATTGCATCAGAATATCAGGGAATTAAAAAAAAGTAGATGAGCTTCTTGTTTGTTTAGAAGATTAGAAACTGAGGGTGGAATGGATGTACTATGCCTGTCTGAACATCGTGTAGTCACAAGTAGGGAAATCCTAAATATAGGTGGGTATAAGCTTTCAGGGCGTGTAAGTAGAGACCATATGCCGATAGTTACCATATATGTTAAAAACTGTCATAGCGTGAAAAATTTGGAAACTAAAAATTTTTTGTAGAGCAACATACAGAAGCATGTGTGCGTGAGCTTAAACTAAATAATGGACTTTTATAATTTTAGCTGTGTATAGGTCCCCATTGGAATATTTTCAACTACTTTTGAAAGACTTAGATTCTTTGTTGTCCTATCTGTCAGACAGAGAGCAAATTATAGTTTGTGGGTATTTCAACGTAGATTTTCTGAAAGAGTCCGATAGAAATGCTGATCTTGAAGTATTACTTGGTTCTTTCAATCTGACATCAGCTACTGATTTTCCTACTCGGGTGATACGGGAATGCAGCATACTGATAGACAATATTTTTGTAGACCAAGATAAATTTAATCAAATAAGGACTTTTCCTGTTAAGAATGGTCTGATGCACCGCAGGTTACAATCTATGATATAGCTCCATATAGTAATGCAAAACACACCTCCAAAATAGTGTGTTCAGTTAACGATTTAACAGTTCACAATTTTAGGGAAAGCTTGCAACATTTAGAATGGCACAAACTGTGTAGGGAACCTGAGGCTAACTTAAAATTTAACCTATTTCAAGATACATTTGTGAGTATATTTTAAAACAGTTTCCCTAAGAAAACAGTGAATTATAACTGTAAAAAACCATGTAAAAAGCCATGGCATTCTAAAGAGAGAAAAATATCTTGTAAACAGAAAAGGCAAATGTATGCTATAGCTAGGAAGAGAAATGATCCCGAAACAGTGAAACATTATAAAAACTACTGCACTATATTATGAAAAGTTGTTACAAATTCCTGAAGTATGTGCATTATGTCTGAGATCATCACATCTAATAATAAAATTAAAACACATTGGTTAATTTCTTTGCGTGTTTTCGTTACTTGTATTGTTTAATTCATAAATTTTGGGCGTATTATAGTATTTGAGAGTTGTAGCATCGCGTTTTAGTACCTGAATAGTGTAAATTCGCGTAGTCTCCTTCCGCCGCCGAGCAGTGTGTCAGCAGTGCACAAGTGGCAGCATTACTGCATTTACTAGGCAATCTCGTATTTTAATAACCGTTTAAATTTTGTGTCGATTTGTTTGCGCTCTCTGTAGATTAGTTCAGACGTTCTTTGCACAACAGTTTTTAGCATGGATAGGGACTGCAACTGCTGTGTTCGGATGCAGGCTGAGTTGGCATCCCTTCGCTCCCAGCTTCAGGCAGTGTTGGCTTCGGTCACACAGCTTGAGGCTGTTGCCAATGGGCATCACTGTGAGGGTCCGGATGGGGGTTTGTCGGGGACGGCCAGCTCGTCCCACGCATCCCCCGATCGGGCTACTACTGTGGTTGCCCGGGATACTGCCCGCATTGAGGCTGATCCCTCACCTGTGGTAGAGTGGGAGGTCGTCTCAAGGTGTGGCAGGGGGCGAAAGACATTCCAGAGGGCTGAACGGAAGGCCTCTCCAGTTTGTCTGGCGAACCGGTTTCAGGCTCTGTCTCAGGCTGATACTGATCTTTGGCCTGACATGGCTGCCTGTCCTGTTCCAGAGGTTGCCCCTCAGTCTGCAAGATCCGGGCGGTCGCAGGGGGTGGGCTTACTGGTAGTTGGGAGCTCCAACGTCAGGCGCGTAATGGGGCCCCTTAGGGATATGGCAGCAAGGGAGGGGAAGAAGACCAAAGTGCACTCCGTGTGCATACCGGGGGGTGTCATTCCAGATGTGGAAAGGGTCCTTCCGGATGCCATGAAGGGTACAGGGTGCACCCATCTGCAGGTGGTCGCTCATGTCGGCACCAATGATGTGTGTCGCTATGGATCGGAGGAAATCCTCTCTGGCTTCCGGCGGCTATCTGATTTGGTGAAGACTGCCAGTCTCGCTAGCGGGATGAAAGCAGAGGTCACCATCTGCAGCATCGTCGACAGGACTGATTGCGGACCTTTGGTACAGAGCCGAGTGGAGGGTCTGAATCAGAGGCTGAGACGGTTCTGCGACCTTGTGGGCTGCAGATTCCTCGACTTGCGCCATAGGGTGGTGGGGTTTCGGGTTCCGCTGGATAGGTCAGGAGTCCACTACACGCAACAAGCGGCTACACGGGTAGCAGGGGTTGTGTGGCGTGGGCTGGGCGGTTTTTTAGGTTAGATGGCCTCGGGCAAGTACAGAAAGGACAACAGCCTCAACGGGTGCGGGGCAAAGTCAGAACATGCGGGGACCAAGCAGCAATCGGTATTGTAATTGTAAACTGTCGAAGCTGCGTTGGTAAAGTACCGGAACTTCAAGCGCTGATAGAGAGCACTGAAGCTGAAATCGTTATAGGTACAGAAAGCTGGCTGAAGCCAGAGATAAATTCTGCCGAAATTTTTACAAAGGTACAGACGGTGTTTAGAAAGGATAGATTGCATGCAACCGGTGGTGGAGTGTTCGTCGCTGTTAGTAGTAGTTTATCCTGTAGTGAAGTAGAAGTGGATAGTTCCTGTGAATTATTATGGGTGGAGGTTACACTCAACAACCGAGCTAGGTTAATAATTGGCTCCTTTTACCGACCCCCCGACTCAGCAGCATTAGTGGCAGAACAACTGAGAGAAAATTTGAAATACATTTCACATAAATTTTCTCAGCATGTTATAGTCTTAGGAGGAGATTTCAATTTACCAGATATAGACTGGGACACTCAGATGTTTAGGACGGGTGGTAGAGACAGAGCATCGAGTGACATTATACTGAGTGCACTATCCGAAAATTACCTCGAGCAATTAAACAGAGAACCGACTCGTGGAGATAACATCTTGGGCCTACTGGTAGCAAACAGACCCGAACTTTTCGACTCTGTAAGTGCAGAACAGGGAATCAGTGATCATAAGGCCATTGCAGCATCCCTGAATTTGGAAGTTAATAGGAATATAAAAAAAGGGCGGAAGGTTTATCTGTTTAGCAAGAGTAATAGAAGGCAGATTTCAGACTACCTAACAGATCAAAACGAAAATTTCTGTTCCGACACTGACAATGTTGAGTGTTTATGGAAAAAGTTCAAGGCAGTCGTAAAATGCGTTTTAGACAGGTACGTGCCGAGTAAAACTGTGAGGGACGGGAAAACCCCTCCGTGGTACAACAACAAAGTTAGGAAACTATTGCGAAAGCAAAGAGAGCTTCACTGCAAGTTAAAACGCAGCCAAAACCTCTCAGACAAACAGAAGCTAAACGATGTCAAAGTTAGCGTAAGGAGGGCTATGCGTGAAGCGTTCAGTGAATTCGAAAGTAAAATTCTATGTACCGACTTGACAGAAAATCCTAGGAAGTTCTGGTCTTACGTTAAATCAGTAAGTGGCTCGAAACAGCATATCCAGACACTCCGGGATGATGATGGCATTGAGACAGAGGATGACAAGCGTAAAGCTGAAATACTAAACACCTTTTTCCAAAGCTGTTTCACAGAGGAAGATCGCACTGCTGTTCCTTCTCTAAATCCTCGCACAAACGAAAAAATGGCTGACATCGAAATAAGTGTCCAAGGAATAGAAAAGCAACTGGAATCACTCAACAGAGGAAAGTCCACTGGACCTGACGGGATACCAATTCGATTCTACACAGAGTACGCGAAAGAACTTGCCCCCCTTCTAACAGCCGTGTACCGCAAGTCTCTAGAGGAACGGAAGGTTACAAATGATTGGAAAAGAGCACAGGTAGTTCCAGTCTTCAAGAAGGGTCGTAGAGCAGCTGCGCAAAACTATAGACCTATATCCCTGACGTCGATCTGTTGTAGAATTTTAGAACATGTTTTTTGCTCGAATGTCATGTCGTTTTTGGAAACTCAGAATCTACTATGTAGGAATCAACATGGATTCCGGAAACAACGATCGTGTGAGACCCAACTTGCTTTATTTGTTCATGAGACCCAGAAAATATTAGATACAGGCTCCAAGGTAGATGCTATTTTTCTTGACTTCCGGAAGGCGTTCGATACAGTTCCGCACTGTCGCCTGATAAACAAAGTAAGAGCCTACGGAATATTAGACCAGCTGTGTGGCTGGATTGAAGAGTTTTTAGCAAACAGAACACAGCATGTTGTTATCAACGGAGAGACGTCTACAGACGTTAAAGTAACCTCTGGTGTGCCACAGGGGAGTGTTATGGGACCATTGCTTTTCACAATATATATAAATGACCTAGTAGATAGTGTCGGAAGTTCCATGCGGCTTTTCGCGGATGATGCTGTAGTATACAGAGAAGTTGCAGCATTAGAAAAATTGTAGCGAAATGCAGGAAGATCTGCAGCGGATAGGCACTTAGTGCAGGGAGTGGCAACTGACCCTTAACATAGACAAATGTAATGTATTGCGAATACATAGAAAGAAGGATCCTTTATTGTATGATTATATGGTAGCGGAACAAACACTGGTAGCAGTTACTTCTGTAAAATATCTGGGAGTATGCTTGCGGAACGATTTGAAGTGGAATGATCATATAATATTAATTGTTCGTAAGGCGGGTACCAGGTTGAGATTCATTGGGAGAGTCCTTAGAAAATGTAGTCCATCAACAAAGGAGGTGGCTTACAAAACACTCGTTCGACCTATACTTGAGTATTGCTCATCATTGTGGGATCCGTACCAGATCGGGTTGACGGAGGAGATAGAGAAGATTCAAAGAAGAGCGGCGCGTTTCGTCACAGGGTTATTTGGTAACCGTGATAGCGTTACGGAGATGTTTAACAAACTCAAGTGGCGGACTCTGCAAGAGAGGCGCTCTGCATCGCGGTGTAGCTTGCTCGCCAGGTTTCGAGAGGGTGCGTTTCTGGATGAGGTATCGAATATATTGCTTCCCCCTACTTAAACCTCCCGAGGAGATCACGAATGTAAAATTAGAGAGATTAGAGCGCGCACAGAGGCTTTCAGACAGTCGTTCTTCCCGCGAACCATACGCGGCTGGAACAGGAAAGGGAGGTAATGACAGTGGCACGTAAAGTGCCCTCCGCCGCACACCGTTGGGTGGCTTGCGGAGTATAAATGTAGATGTAGATGTAGATGTAGAATATTGTTAAAAGGGAAACAGGTCAGCTGAGAGCACAGAAAGACTGTATTTCTATTATACTCGACGAAATGTTTGTTAACAGGCAGTCGGAAGTAGAAAACCTTCCTAATGATCATTTTTAAGAGTTTTAGAGAAAATAGGGTGCAGCTATTCATTAGAAAACGCTATGCAATTTGATAAAATTGAAATTCAGCCCATCTCTCCCACTGAAATAATGAAAATAATAAATTCACTAAAAGTAAAAGCTCACATGGAATTGATGGCATTTCCAACAGAGTACTAAAAGCTTGTTCCCGACAAATAAGTTGTATTCTCAGCCACAAATAAAGTAGCTCACTGAAACAGGATGTTTTTTTTCAGACTGAAATATGCTATTGTTAAACCATCGAATAAAGAAGGGCATAGGTCAGATGCTAACAACTACCGCCCAATAGCATTTGTAACAGCTTTATCCAAAATTCTTGAAAAAGTAATGTATTCAAGAGTAGCACCACACATTTGTAAAAATGAAGTACCAATAAAATGTCAGTTTGGTTTTCAGAAAGGCTTTTCAACAGAAAATGCCATATATATTGTCATGATCAAATATTACGTACATTTAATAACTGAACATCACCCATTGAGATATTTTGTGACCTCTCAAAGGCTTTTGTTTGTGTGAATCATGAAATTCTTCTATATAAGCTTAAGTATTGTGGTGTCATTAGGACAGTGCACAAATAAATCAATTCAAATTTAACTGAAAGAATGCAGACAGTTGAAATTAACAGTACAGACAGTCTGCAAAAATCAGCAGAAACCTCTAACTGGGGAGTCATCAAGAATGGTGTCCCACAGTGTTCAGTCTTTGGTCCCTTGTTGTTCTTAATATATATTAGTGTCTTGCCACTCTGTATTCATGAATCTACAAAGCTAGTTCTTCTTTCTGATGATACAAGTACAGTAATCACACCCAACAGGCAAGAATCAGCTTAGGGAAATTATTAAGTGGTTCTCTGCAAATTGACTCTTACTAAATTTTGAGAAAACACAGTTTATAGAATTTTGTACAGTAAATGGCATTTATAAATATATACTATAAACAGGAGTCTGTTTCTGAAGCATAATACTCAAAATTTCTAGGTGTGTGCATTGATCAGAAATTGATTTGGAAGAAACACATCGATGATTTGCTGAAACCGTTAGGTTCAGCTACTTATGCTTTTAGGGTTGTTGCAAATTTCGGTGATAAACATATCAGTAAATTAGCCTAATATGCGTATTTTCATTCACTGCATTCATATTGGATCATATTTTGGGGCAATTCGTCACTAAGAAAGGAAGTATTTATTGCACAAAAGAATGTAATCAGAGTGATAGCTGGAGCTCACACAAGATTTCCTTGCAGACATTTATTTAAGGGAGTCGGGATATTCACAGTACCTTCGTATACATATATTAACTTACGAAATTTGTTATTAATAACCCATCCCCGTACAAAAATAACAGCGGTATGCATAGCTACAACACTGCAAAAAAGAAGATCTTCACTATTCTGCATTAAATGTCAATTTTCCACAGAAAGAGGTGAATTACGTTGCTACAAAAATCTTTTGTCATTTGCCAAATAGCATTAATAGTCTGACAGATAGTTAGCCAACATTTAAAAGCAAATTAAAGTAATTTCTGAATGACAGCCCTTTCTACTCAGTAGATGAATTTCTAGGTATGAAGTAGTAACTGTAAAAACAAATTAATTAATTAATTTGTATATAGAAAACTTAAGTTGACGTGATGCGTTCCTCACCATTTCGAAATGCCTTATTCATGATCTATGGAACAAGGTTAATGCATCTATGTAAGTATATTTATTCACGCCTTGCAAATTCCGCTGAAATCCAAACAATATATTTGCAGCAGACGATATTCCCTACGATCTGTAGTTATCTATGGGAGTTTTACCATAGCGAAATTGTTTCACAAGATAGGAAGATATTTGAAACTGACAAAATACACTTTTGCAACTAGAAGAATGTAATACGCCAGATACCAGAAAAAGATCGGGAATTAACGGGAAAAAATATTCCCAACTCTTTAGTTAAATTGTCCACGATCGAAAAATTCTAACACGAGTTGTGTACAGAACAACAGAAAAACTAGTATAAGCCAACGTCAGGGGCTATAAATTTGGGTTTTGGACCAATATAGAAGCACGTGACACAATGCTTCCTCTGCGTCGTAAAGAATAAGGAAAGAAATGTCCCCATTTATTGTATTTCTTGATGTAAAGGAAATATTTTTTACAGTATTTGCTGGATGTTACTATAGATAAAACACAAGGAACGAAAGACTGTCTACAACATGTAGGGAAACTAGACTGGGTGTCGAAAGAAGTGGAAGGGGTCAAGGAGAGGATTGGAAAAAGGAAGTGCAGGAGGAACGAATGGAAAAGAAAAATAAACCTCTAAATCTTGGCGATGGCATTGAAATTCTGTAGGTTATTTATTATTACAGATAAAGCAATGGTAATGGAACGTAAGCAAATTAAATTAGTGGATGTTGAGTGTACCTGATCAAAAAGTCTGTAAAGTAGAAGAAGAATTTTGCTCTTCTGGCATCAAAATAAATAAGATGTCCGAAATAAAAATAACATAAAGTGCAGTGTTATAATCATAATGATTTCGTAAAAAATCGAATTTTATTAACATACAATATAGATTTAAATGTTAGACTGGGTATTCTGAGGGTATTATTATGTAGTATATTTACACATGGAAGAGAAATGTTCGCCGTGCAGAGAAGAAACGAGAAGATGAAATTTGGTTGTACAAAAGAATAGTGAAATTTAGATGGGTGGGTCAGCTATGAAGTTCCATATTGAATCTAACCGAGGAGGAAGCAAATTAATGGGTCACCGTCAGTAACAGAAAGAACAGGTTGACAGAATATATTCTGAAGCATCAAGAAATATATAATTTACTAATGAAGTAAGCGCGGTTCGTAGAACTCATACAGGGAAAGCGGTGTTTGAATATAGAAAGCAGATTGAAGTGGATGTACACAGCAATAGATACACTGATGGGCCAGAACGTTATTACCACTTAGCTTGTACCAAATATAACAGCCTTCGGCTCGGATAACAACGGCGACGCGTCGTGGCATGGAATTAGTGAGACCTTCTTAGGTCGTCAGAGGGATATGGCACTATATCTGCACAAACAAGTCACCTAATTCCCGTAAATTCCGGGGTGGAGGCAACGAGCTCTGACGCCACGTTCAGGCATATCCTAGGTGTGTTCGATCGGGCTCAGAGCTGGTAAGTCGGTGACCAGAAAATGAACTGAATCTCTCCACTATGTTCTTCGAACCGCACCATCCCACTCCGGATCTTGTGACAAGGCGTATTGCTGGTAAATGTCACTGCCGTCGGGCAGCATGACCGTTATGAGGGGGTCTCCTCGGCCGTCATGGTGCCTCTCACGGGCTCCAATGGACCATGGATGTCCACGTGACAGGTTTTAACCAACATGTTTGGAAGTATCAGCGATCTTACTTGTGTTAACTATTTATGAGGAGTCGTGACTGTATCTTCAAGCACAAGCCCATGTGAATGTTTCCCAGAGCACGAAGGAGCCACTGCCAGCTTGTCTCTGTCCTGCAGGCACAGGTGGTCAAGGGGCTGTACCTCTGGAAGACGACGGAATCGTGCCTTCCCGTCGGCATGGTGAAGAAGGTATCGGGGTTTATCAGACCATGCAACGTTCTGCCACTGCGACAACGTCCAGTGCCGATGGTCACGTGCCCATTTCATTTGTTGCTGCCGAATTCGTGGTACATGCATGGGTCACCGTCGGCGGCGGCCCATTGTTAGGCGTCTTCAGGTGATTTGAGGCAGGTTTGTATTTTGCCCAGCAGTGAAGTCTGATTTTAGTTCCGCCGAAGTTCACCGCCTGTCCTATTTTACGATTCTGCCCAGCCCACAACGTCCGGCATCTGTAATGAAAGGTGGCAGCCCAACTTCATGACGTCTGGACGTTGTTTCACTTTCGTTTCGCTACGTGTTGAAGATACCATAGCACTCCTAGAACACGGAACACGCTGTGCAGTTTCCGAAATGCTTGTGTCGAGCCTTCGGGCCACCACCAACTGCACTCGGTGGAAATGAAACAGATTGCGCGCTTTCTCCATTCTACACGTGGGCTGCACGCTCATTGACACTACATGCCTTTATCGCCTGGACTATTTTATATGAATAGGTCGGTGGTCATAATGTTCTTCCTGATCCGTGTATGTAGAGATGAAAATGCTTGCAGAGAACAGACTAGCGTTAAGAGTTGCTTTTAACCAATCTTCAGACTGAAGACAACCACCACCACTACCCAGACATCAGTAACAACAACAAAAACGGCAGCAACAAGTAAGGGCATAAAAAGAGCCAATCTGTGCAGTATTTCCTAGGCCAATCTGTAATGGTATCCTAGGGTTAATTAAAGCGAAAGAAGGTTTTGAATAGTTATCTAAACGAATTTTACTCAGCAAGGTTGAAAGGTCTCTGTTGGATTCCTTTCATGTTTAATTTCTTAAATCTGTTGCCATTTATGGAATAAATTCCTCTTCTAAATGTACTGTGGCGTTTCTGCCTATCTGGGAGGAGACTGAGCAGTGGAACGTGTTACTTTTACACATAAACAAGAACGATCTGTCACACTACTACACTTTAAAGCACAGTTTATATGTAATTCTTATATGTAATTCATGTCACACAGTCTCATACGGAACCTACATCCGCTTTCTTTTATATACTGTATATGATAAGATACTGTCATCCCCCTTCCCTTTTGTGTGAGAGGATGAATGAGCATATGTATTTCTAGTTGCATGCTTGAGGGTAGCAGACAAGGCTGTCTGCTAGAGAACAGTAGGACCAACGTCGGAACAGGTAGCTACGCTTCCTAAAAGCAAAGAGGTTTCTATCCTTAGTATGGTCCTGTCCGTCCGTTGTCATGTTGTTATAGGAAGCTGCCCCTCTGGCCACTTCCGTTGGTCTTTGTGAGCCACCGTCAGGAAGCACGCTCGGCAGTAAGGAGTTGCAGTGTGGCCGTGGCGAGCGTCTGAAGCGGTAAGATCTCCGGCTAAGCGCGTGTCTGTTAAGTCCGTAGCACAATGGATTTCTTAAGTTCAGCCTAACTGAAAATTTAATCACCTTTATTTCGGGTTTAGGTCTAAAATATCCGATGTTATCTTAAATTGCAGCGCAGCGTAATTATCGCTTGAAGTTCAGATTATTTTCCGGTAGTTGCTTTGTTACTACTTTGTGAGTAAAGTGGAACCACGTGTTGATCAGTAACTCTAACTAAGTTCATCAATCTTAAATCCGAATGTGCGTGAGATTATAACGTCTCGTCTTGAGAATATTTTTTTAATATAGCAACTTTTCTTTATGCTTTTCTTTATGTTCAACCCACGTGGGGTGTATTTTGCGAGACCAGTACCACGTGCTTATATAACTGTTTGACCCATCAGGTTAATAGTAAGACGTTAGTAAACCAGTTCAAGGTTTTTCTTTTGTCAATTGCTTTTCGATCTAATGTATTTTAATTATCAAAATTATTGTGGAGTTGTACGCTTTGTGTAAACCAAGTTGACCACGTGAAGCATGTGGTGTAATCATCAAAGTAGCCCTCAGCTATTCTTTTTGCGAAGACTTCACAAAGAGTTAATATGAATTTAGTATACCACTGTGTGGTAATTACATGACGGACAGGATTGTGGTATGAACGTAATTTCTTTGGGTAAAAACTGAATCTGTTGGTTGTGGTTAATTTCTTCTTGCTTATGTTTCAATGTTCTTCGTGTGTTATTTTATGAATGGAGTGTTGTATGCAGTTTTCCAAATCTTGGCTCCATATTTTATGTGTTCCGTAAGATTACAATCTCACATTCTTTTCAATCGTAAATAAGGCACCAGCTCAGTTATAACTCACGTATAATATGCTGAAATTTCAATGAACAATCTTAAAATAAATTTCCAAATATAAACTGATTTCTTTCTTTTTATTTAAATTCTCCTTTTTATATATATATTTTACCGGTTTTGTATGACTATTAAAAGATTATCATTAATGTTAGTCGGCTTGGTAAACCTAGGCTAAATATCTGATGAAACAGTTGCCCAGTAATCCACGGTTAACGTCCCCAGACAGATCACGGCTTTTAACCCACTTTCATTGTCTATTAGCACCGATTTCAGTATACCAAAATTAAAGTAACAATATTACACATCAGTATACCAAATAAGAGTTACAATATTACACATGGCGACCCTGTTCTGTGATTCCGCTAGACTCTGGAATCTCTGAAATGTTAGATTGCGAGCGTGTTATAATCTTAATTTTTTTTTTTCCCTACAGCGCTCAAACAACTTCTGCGTTGTTTCCGATCAGACTTTCAAAAGATTCACGGCGTTGTTGATCGGCGTTGCGTTGTTTGTCTTGTTGTGTTTTTTTATATTTGTGTGTTTTATATGTCTGTGTGTTTTTTTATTCTCGCTTGTAAATTCCACTGTTTCGATCTAAGATAAAAATTTGTTTTGCGTGGGAAAAAGTGTGTACTAGGTTGGGTATCTTTCGTGTGACTGTCGTAATTTTTGGGGGACACATTTATTGTGATTAGTGTGTTGCGTACTGAGTATAAATTGCACTGATGCAAACACGTAACCAAGCTAAAAGTAAGCGGTCCAACAACTTAAGCAACATGGACC
Source organism: Schistocerca cancellata (assembly GCF_023864275.1). Classification (NCBI taxonomy): domain Eukaryota; kingdom Metazoa; phylum Arthropoda; class Insecta; order Orthoptera; family Acrididae; genus Schistocerca; species Schistocerca cancellata. Next base: position 521,443,820 of record NC_064627.1, on the reverse strand, counting down.
AAGGGGATAATTTAATTTCGAATGTTAACGCGTCGGGCGGTTCCGAAAATGCAATGGGGAATACTTCAGACGAAATGCAAGACAGGACGAACGGGCTCACATCAGAGCCACAAATTAATTTGCCTCCAACTAACCAAATTGATTTGGCAGAACTCATGAAAGCCTTATTGCAACAAAATAAAGAATCATTTGAAAAATCGTTCCGAGAACAAAAAGAATCATCAGAAAAATCGTTCCGAGAACAAAAAGAATCATCCGAAAAATCGATCCGCGAGCTAGGCGAACAAATAGACGAAAAACTAATCCATCAGACAAATAAAGTCGACAAGTCGATGCAGAGAGTGTCCGATGATATCTCACAAAGAATAAACAATCTGGCAAGTGAGATAAAAAGTGATATTATGAAAGAATTAGGCCGTACATTTGAACAAATCGATGATCGTCTGCAAGCTTTAGAACAGAGCAAGCGGAGGGGCGATACCGAATCTAAAGAAAGCGAAGAAGGCTGCTTAGGAATTTCCAAGAGCTGAGGGAAGAATGCCAAAGGGAACACCAGCAGGTAATCTCGAGGGTTCAAGAGGCGGAAACGCATTGTCCCACGTCCGTTAGCAACACAATAGCGGACAACAGTTTAGCGATCCACGCGTTGGAACAGCAAATTGAACAATTGAAGCAGACTGCGGCGGAGGACAAGAGACAAATTGATGATAAGATTGCGGCATTAGCGGACACTGTAGGCAAGATGAAGCTGACGGAAAGCGAGAACAATACTACACCGGTAGCGACCGCAGAGACCGAAGAAGTGCGTTCGCTTCTTAGATTTCAGAAGGGACAGTTTGAAGTGAACAGACAACACAAAGCTGTAACAGGCGAATTACAAGAACGCGTGGCGCATCTGGAAAACCGCATGGCGTGTGATTCCGAACTCGCCAATAGCACTAAAAATAGCCGTACGAACAGTGCAGAGAGGGACTCCGGCCACGAGGGAGATTTTGACGACAGGGAAGAATGTAATTTAAGGGGCAGACATGAGAGAAACAGAAACATTCAAGGGCCTCGCCAGGAGGAAATGCGGGGATTTGATTTCAAACATTTCCTTACGGTAAGAAAGTTTGAGATATTCCGAAATTCGCAAAAAGGAATACATCCACGTGCATGGCTCGAGCAATTTGAGTTTTGTCTTCCCCCCGACTGGGCAAGTTCACATAAGATAGAATATATGTGTGGCTATTTGGAAGGCGAACCGGCGATTCGCATGAGGTCGGCAGCGCGTCACTGCAACTCCACTCGGGAGTTTCGACAAGCCTTTCTGTCCGCCTATTGGTCGGAAGCGGCACAAGATAGGGTCAAACATGGCATAATTATGCTGCCAAATTTGAACCAGTCTGGTTTCGGCAGCCCTGCACGCCTATTCGACCACATGCTGCAGGCAAATCAATTTTTATACGACCCATACGGGCCTGCGGAACTAATTAGGATATGCATCACCAAATTGCCGATGCACTTGCGGCACGTCATTCTTGCGGGACGATGCAAAGAGGACGTGGAAACGTTTAAAACACTTCTCCAAGATTTGGAATATAATACAGCAGAATGCCCGCCTAATCAGGCACAAAGTTATTACGGGGCACAGCAGCGCGATCGCAGTCGTGGCCGTAGTACTAATCAACGGCGTGACTGGTCGTCGCGACGCGAACGGAACAATAATCGGGACAGGCCGTATAGAAACTGGGGTAACAGTCGCGAACACAGGTGGAAGAACAGAAATGATCGAGGACGTGGACAGAATCGTGAACGGAACAGTTACGGCAACCAGAATCGATATTACGGTGAACACGGTGGGAATAGGACTGTAGGCGGAGCACCTCATGATGTTGAAATTCGGCCGGCTAACCCTAGACATAATCCAGCAAATGGAAATGAACGAAACCGGCAATGACAAACGATCAGCGCAGAATGCGCCCAATCGGAATAAATGAGCGACATGGCAAATGAGTAGAAAGGACAGTGAGAAGTAGAGAGGACGGTGAGGAGAAAGAATTGATTAGTTTAAATTTGTGACGTATGCATTTTGAATAATATGTTGATAAAAATTAATGATAAAGATGTTTCTATGTGATGGATTGAAGTGATGTTTTAATTTTTTTCTCTCCTTGTGCAATTAGGATTTAGTTTGATTCAAACGTGAAGATAAAAGGTTTCTTTGTGAACGAGTAAAATGCTGTTTATGTTTTTTTTTGTGTGTAAATTGAATGGAGTCGCTCCTGAGAGAAGCAAGATCGTTGCTGAATTAGTGCATAAACTCAGGGGAATATCCGATCTGTGGGTATTATGGGTCTGGCAAACCCAGGTCCCCAGCTGTTAGTAGCCTTGTTTCCGATTTTCTGCTTTCAGTGCTACTATCTATCTATTACTATTCTATATCTGTCAGTATAAATGAGGATCTCTTACTATAGTATGCGTGCTGCATGAATATTTTAAGATATGAGAACTCTGAGAAAGGAATGAGTAAGTTTGGAATCTTGAAAACAGGATGCGATAATACGATTGTTGAACCATTGGCTTCCAATATGCGATGATATGTTAATATTGATGATATATGTCTTTTTTGTTCTTTATAGCTGAGTATGTAAAGTGCTGTCTGTGGATTTCGTAAGTATATTGATTCCCTTCAAGGTGAAAGAAGAATTGTGGTTTGTGTAATTTACGTGGCTCTGAAATATTATTGTGGTAGTCAGCAAATGGAGAATGGAACGGAAATATGGATCCTTTTTGTAGTCTTGATTGATGTTGAGCCAAAGCCTAAAAAAATTATTCTGCGTTAATACTTGTCCTAGAAAAGCGACGTTTATGTGTTTTGCTGATGCTGTGAGCATTACAGCTTACTGTTTTCGCTGGTGCGGGATGCACTGCAGCCTATATGATTTGTACTGAGGAAATTTCCCTCTTGAAGGTAGAGGATGATTAAATAATTTTGATTATGGGAACGAAGGAAAGCTTGGTTTAAGGTAATAAGGATAAAGCAAAACATTTGTCATTTAAACTGCAGGAGGATTCGGATATTTTGTGTCTGTTGTAAGTTCAATATGTTAAGATGATACTGTTTTACAGAATAGAGGTGACCACAATTTTGCCATTCATGAGAAATGAATCCAGAATAACCACCATAGGCGAAATAACTGATTTGGAAGCGAAAGGTAACGTAAAGAAGGAACGAAATCGCAGCAAAATGGGTAAGAAAATGTAATATAACCTGTATAATGCAAATATTTTTAACCTTCTCAGAGTCATCTGCGTGATTAATTGTTGTGATAACGTAATTTTAGGTGAAATTTTCTTACTGTTTTATGTGTGAATATATGAGTAACATAAATGTATAATTGCGAGTCTCTTTTCAGGTGTGCGAACTGGTATAAATGTTTTGGCGTATAAATAACCATTGTTCTTTTTAATGTGTATGTTTAAGGAAAGTTCTCCATATTTATCATGTGACAAGACGTATGCCGCGAGCGTCAAGAAGAGGACGAATTAGAACAATGTTGTAGTGGTATACACACGGTGTTGAAATAGCATTGAAGTAGCTTATTGGGTTAACTAGTAGTGGATAGAAGTAGAATATTGAGTAATGCATGTTTATGGGTAGTTAGTTTGTAGAATAGACAACAGGTGTGCATGTATGTGTGTGTAAATAACATGTGAACCCTATGCTGTCCTGACCTATACTTGCACAAGGCATAATCCTATTCATTTTAGTGAATTAATAAGTAGCATTTGATTTATTAAAACGTAAGTGAACCACATTAGTGATGTGGATTTAAATATTATATTGTCAGTTCATTTAATTTTTATTTTTATACTGTCAAGTCACTTCACTTTTATTTTTTTTACATTGTCAAGTCATTTAAAATTTATTTTATATTGTCGATTCATCTAATTTTTTTATTTAAAAAAAATATTAAGTCTCACTTTGTTCTTAAAAATTGTGAAAGACAATACTAAGTGGTATTATGTATGACATTGTGTAATCACATAAGGATGATGAAAAATTTCTGTGAATGCAGTTGAGAACGTGAAAGCGAACCGGCAAAACTCTTAAGAGACAGTGGGAGCAGCCGGACTAGTTGTAAACTGGCGGGTTTCCCAGCAGGACACACTGTCAGCCAGGCCACTTTGGGAGCGCGGCCGACAACAAAAGAAGGTACGCGGCAAACACTTTCCCTTGTACCTGGAGCTAATGGGCGGCCGCCCCGGGCGACCCTTCCTCGAGGCGATGACCTGAGATGGGCGAGTGGTCCACCGCGCGGAAATCCATCTGCTGGCAACGCACCACACGCACGCGACCGTGACGAGACGGCCGCGGTGAAACAACACAAGGGGCATGGAGCCTTTTGACAGGTACTGCCCAGAGAAACTTGCAGACGTCAACGACGCCTATCGACATTTCCTGATGGATGCCTACTGTCAAGCGACAGTAAATCATGGTTCAATGTTCTCTGGTCGCTAAGGGTGGCACAAAAGAAGAGCCATTAAGTGTCATCCTTGCCCAGGAATATCAAACCGGCGAGCCAATTGAGGATAACCCAAGAATGTAACAACACAAAGGGCGTGGAGCCTTTTGACACATACTGTCCAGAGTAACTGGCAGACTTCAATGACGCCTATCAACATCTCCTGACGGATGCCCACTGTTAAGCGACAGTAAATCATGGTTCGATGTTCTCTGGTCGCTAAGGGTGGCACAAAAGAAGAGCCATTAAGTGTCATCCTTGCCCAGGAATATCAACCTGGCGTGTCAAACGAGGATACCGCACGAATTTGACAACACTAACATGGAACCAAATCGAGATGACGTGACACGGGAGAAACTTCATGAGAGGGCAGAGACGGCGGGATCGCACGCAACAGATGGACAAAAAAATCCCTACTGACAGCTGCGGCGACGAACCCCCCCTCTTTCCCCCATATTGTGCCTCGGAACAGTGGAAGTACTGAGTGTGTCAGTGAACAGTGATTATACGGTTCTTAGTCCAGTGCATATACGTGTGTTTCTGTCAGAGAAACTCTGACTCGTGTGTTTTGCAGGAGTTCGATTTATTGGTGTTTATTAGACTGACTCTTGTATTTTGCAGGTGTTCTATTTATCTTTTTTAGACTTTGACTCTTGTATTTTGCAGGTGTTTTATTTATAGGTGTTTTTTTGTTTTAAATGTTGACTATTGTACTGTTTTATTTATCAATGTTTGTTTTTGTGTGATGTATTAGATTTGTGATATTTTGTTTCGTAAATTCATTGCTGTGGCCTTGCTTCGTTTATCAGTCAGATAGCTTTTTATTCTCATGGAACTGTGATCGATTAGCCTTTGCATGGGGCATATTTACTGTGAGGAACCCCTTAAGGGTAACAATCACATAATTATTGTAGTTTCTGTATAATGACACAGTGCTCATTGTTTGCTAGCTAATTGAAATATAGTAGAGTGATTAAATGAGTGCCACATAGTTATTTTAATTCTACAAATTATTAGTTTTATACGATATAGAATTTTTTTGCGATAACCACTTTGTAAAACATGTTTTTTCTCTTATCCTTTTGTTGCTTTTGCAGATTGTGCATTGTAATGTTCTGCTTTTTAATACCGATGTTATTTGATGTTCTTTTTTTAATTGCTGTGGCACCTTTGCTATTTTCATAAATTTTGCTTGTTAATAAACAGTCATAAATTTTCCTGTGATCAGTTGGCTCTTGCAATGAGCAAATACTGGTGAACTCCATAAGGGTAACAACCAGAAATTGTTTTTATATTAATGACACAGGAACCATTGTTTTTACTTGCTGACCGAATTAGGTCTACACTACCTTTTAAATAGGTGTCACAGATTGTGTTCTTTTTTTTCTGTTTGAAATTGGTAGATTCTAAAGATGTATTGAAATTATTGTGTTTTAGCAAGTAGCTGGAGTCCTTTTGCCTTTTCTTTTACACTTTTGGTTTAAGTAGGGTGTGAGAAGCCTGCTTGGGAATGTCCTAGCATGGCCAGAAAATTCCCTGCACAGTCTTTTCCCAGAGCGTTGGGGTTATGAAAGGTCTCTGTTGGATTCCTTTCATGTTTAATTTCTTAAATCTGTTGCCATTTATGGAATAAATTCCTCTTCTAAATGTACTGTGGCGTTTCTGACTATCTGGGAGGAGACTGAGCAGTGGAACATGTTACTTTTACACATAAACAAGAACGATCTGTCACACTACTACACTTTAAAGCACAGTTTATATGTAATTCTTATATGTAATTCATGTCACACAGTCTCATATGGAACCTACATCCGCTTTCTTTTATATACTGTATATGATAAGATACTGTCATCCCCCTTCCCTTTTGTGTGAGAGGATGAATGAGCATATGTATTTCTAGTTGCATGCTTGAGGGTAGCAGACAAGGCTGCCTGCTAGAGAACAGTAGGACCAACGTCGGAACAGGTAGCTACGCTTCCTAAAAGCAAAGAGGTTTCTATCCTTAGTATGGTCCTGTCCGTCCGTTGTCATGTTGTTATAGGAAGCTGCCCCTCTGGCCACTTCCGTTGGTCTTTGTGAGCCACCGTCAGGAAGCACGCTCGGCAGTAAGGAGTTGCAGTGTGGCCGTGGCGAGCGTCTGAAGTGGTAAGATCTCCGGCTAAGCGCGTGTCTGTTAAGTCCGTAGCACAATGGATTTCTTAAGTTCAGCCTAACTGAAAATTTAATCACCTTTATTTCGGGTTTAGGTCTAAAATATCCGATGTTATCTTAAATTGCAGCGCAGCGTAATTATCGCTTGAAGTTCAGATTATTTTCCGGTAGTTGCTTTGTTACTACTTTGTGAGTAAAGTGGAACCACGTGTTGATCAGTAACTCTAACTAAGTTCATCAATCTTAAATCCGAATGTGCGTGAGATTATAACGTCTCGTCTTGAGAATATTTTTTTAATATAGCAACTTTTCTTTATGCTTTTCTTTATGTTCAACCCACGTGGGGTGTATTTTGCGAGACCAGTACCACGTGCTTATATAACTGTTTGACCCATCAGGTTAATAGTAAGACGTTAGTAACCAGTTCAAGGTTTTTCTTTTGTCAATTGCTTTTCGATCTAATGTATTTTAATTATCAAAATTATTGTGGAGTTGTACGCTTTGTGTAAACCAAGTTGACCACGTGAAGCATGTGGTGTAATCATCAAAGTAGCCCTCAGCTATTCTTTTTGCGAAGACTTCACAAAGAGTTAATATGAATTTAGTATACCACTGTGTGGTAATTACATGACGGACAGGATTGTGGTATGAACGTAATTTCTTTGGGTAAAAACTAAATCTGTTGGTTGTGGTTAATTTCTTCTTGCTTATGTTTCAATGTTCTTCGTGTGTTATTTTATGAATGGAGTGTTGTATGCAGTTTTCCAAATCTTGGCTCCATATTTTATGTGTTCCGTAAGATTACAATCTCACATTCTTTTCAATCGTAAATAAGGCACCAGCTCAGTTATAACTCACGTATAATATGCTGAAATTTCAATGAACAATCTTAAAATAAATTTCCAAATATAAACTGATTTCTTTCTTTTTATTTAAATTCTCCTTTTTATATATATATTTTACCGGTTTTGTATGACTATTAAAAGATTATCATTAATGTTAGTCGGCTTGGTAAACCTAGGCTAAATATCTGATGAAACAGTTGCCCAGTAATCCACGGTTAACGTCCCCAGACAGATCACGGCTTTTAACCCACTTTCATTGTCTATTAGCACCGATTTCAGTATACCAAAATTAAAGTTACAACTTTACACATCAGCATACAAAATTAAAGTAACAACGTTACAAGGTATGGAGTCTTTGAACTTTATGTATTATAGCAAGAGCCTGTTTCACAAATTTAGCTTAGTTAACCTGAACCAAATTTAGATTCTTAGCAACGTAAGCAATCGGTTTCTGCATCCCGTTTTGGTCCTGATATGACACCGTTCTACCAATAACATAATTCGATGCGTACGTGGCAATTATTAGTGACGTAGCGGGTTATAATCGCCCAAGTCACGGCGCCAAATGTAATTTACGTTCTCAAATTAATGTTTTTGTATTCCGGCCCCATTTGAAAGCCACGCATTTTTCGTGAGGGACGTTTAGTGGTTTGGAGACTGTATCTGTACTCGACAGAAGACGGCCGTAGTAAGGTACAGTGTTGCCTGCATTTCTGTCAAGCTGCATCGGCCTATGGTGTCACTGATAGCCTAAAAATGTTGTTCAGTTGGTAATATAAATTTTTTACAGTAAAACTAAAAACCTAATTCTATCGACTGTGGTTATCTGTGACAGGCATGTATTAGCTGACTCTGTTATTGAAACACCGTAAGTACAGAGACTATAGAGTACTAAAATACTTACAGTGTTTGCTGAAGCAGCGCCTAGAAATCGAATTTCACGAGACAGTGGTGAAGAATACTATTCCTTGTTACAATGGCGATACAGGCGTCACACCTTTAGTGAAATTCTTCTTATGATCTCCCATACATTCGGTGTTTGGTGGAAAGGTCTCTGGAGTTGAGTGCTTGACACGTCATATTTTTGTTCTACTCAATTATACAAGGCCACTTTAGCATAGCTATCCGAAGAGCTGCAGATGGTCTGAACATAGACTTCAGCAGTTCCACATAGCACTGTCTTGTAGTGCGTTATTCGTTGCTCCACCTAGTAGTAGATTTCTCTTCAAATCTGTCCTGAAAGTTTTCGATATGAATGCACAAGTGTTCGGTATGTCCTTCTGTTTTTACAGCATACCAACCCTTGTACACTTTTCTAAGTACAAACTGTAGAGCGCATAGTTTACCTTGCTGAAAACCCATTGCTGCGAGTATCTTTATGTGGTTAACTTACCTGAAAGAGGTCAACAGTGGAGAACGCCCCCAGTTGAAGTGCTGACGATCGTGCTTATTGCTGTGTTGAGAAGGCTTAAACTACCCCTTCGCAACAGGTATTCACTGCGTGACGCCGATGACAAGTTGTCGTGGAATAAAATACTATCTTCATCGTCGTCAGTATCACTATCATCATCAAGGTTAACATCGTACATTATCATAGTGATCATTACTGTCACCATCGGCTCATCGCTATTTATCGATCGATTAACGCGGTTTCTTTACTTTTCTAGGGATTGCAGTGTTCATGCACACATATCAACATCCATTCTGCATCATTTCTAAACATCCATTTCCATATTACTATAGGTCGTTTTCTTAGTCTTTTCTTATGCCTTGGAATCTCGCAAATACCTTCATTAGTCCACTCAACTCCCTTTGTCACTTGTCCTGATGTCATCAACTACACCTGTTTTTCATCACTGTCATTATCATGTCTTTGTTACCGAATTCACATATTTTGTTTACCTGGCTATCGAGGTAATATTTACCGTGCCTTTCCTCATTACCTTCAGTTTAAGAATATGCATTATTAGACAATGCCTTACTCTCGTAAGTCAGAGCAGGTACTTTGGAAGTATTGGTTTGAAAAATCGCTTCGGTTTACTGAAAGTATTCTAGCCCTCGAATACAATTCCGTTCATTTATTTTGCTGTGCAACCATTCGATGCGTTCACCGGAACAAAATATATAACAACTGCTTGGTATTTTATCGATCTACAACAACAGTACTTCTGTTTATTGAAATAATAACTACCGCACTATTTGTGAGTGTCCAAAATAATATGCAGGCAGCATATTGCTTTGGTCGTGCTGTTCGTAGTTCCTGTACATTACACGATGTTTCGCAGGCACTGTAAACCACATCACTACAGGAATATGCTGCATGCATCTTATTTTTGTCACTCGCAAATAGCATATAATGCGATAGTTATAATCTTCTGAACAAGGGCATGAAGTGCCAGATACTGGTAAAGGAAATAAAATACCTTTTGTGCGGCTGGTTGCTGATTATTTCAGTAAAAAGATATCATCTGATTCTATCTTTTTTTGTTACTGCTTATGGCTTTCTTTTCCAAGGAGTGCGCTTAAATTTTTTGGTCATACAACAATTCTTATATGTTAGCGTCAATAACATCTTCCATTGTGTTTGTCAAAATACAATCAAAAAGTTCTTAAAATCTTCCTCTCATTACAGTCAGATTTGCCAAACTATGTAATCGTTTAACAGGATTAAAATGGTATACTACGTGCCTACTATTTTAAAGTGTAATACGTAGCTAGTTATCGCAGTGCAAGTAAGACGGCAAAGAGTATGGCCAAATAAAATGGTCCACATGAGTCGTTTTCTTAAGTTTCTTAATTTACGACAACTGAGGGGCTGGCGGAGAAGCTTATCAGTAACGTGCTACAGACTCCCTTGACCTGCAGCGTTTATAGGTGGCTATTACAGTTAACACACAGGAATTCAGTTATTGTGTAGCCTACACTTATATCAGATTTCACGTAACATTTCAAGGGGTACCCTGAGCGAGAATTTTGTGTTTAATGCACATGCCTCCCACATGGCATTATATCGTACTGTAAGGCTGCAGTCATCTTACTGGTGACATTTTTGAACCTTTTTTTTTCACCTTTCCTTCCTTGGAGTACTGGTGGGGAAGGGCTTGTTTGTTTACTTGGGTGACGTTCAATATATACGCAGTAGGTGCCCCGTTATTCCGAATTCTTAACGTGACACACATTGATCCGGTGATCTCTTAGGCTAAGGGAATCTGTCTTACAATGCAATCGTTTCATGAATATTTTTTGAGGGAAGCTCTAATCTTTTTCTTCCAGAAAAACAAGTGTCTCGTTAGGTGCCGTGGTCCATGGCAGAACTCCATTTTTATGCTTATGGTAATCTGTTCCATGCCCTTTATGTTGTATGTCTGTTATTGTCAAAAGATGCCAGAACCAACCCTCTTGGAGCAATTTTCGGAGATGAGCGGCTAACACCGGTCTCCCCATGCGCATGTAGCAGAGGATTGCTGTCGTGGCTGGCCTGCGTTATCGGGATAAGCTTAATAAACTAAGGTGTGCAAAGTGGCCCTGAGGGTCGCCCGCTAGCTAATTTTCTTCAACCGTGCAACACATCGACAATTACCGCGTCCAGTGTCGATAATCTCTTTTTCCTCTGACAAAGACTGGAAACAGGTTTACGCTTCGTGGCTTTAAGGTCAGACCTTAGTTCGCACCGAAGCACAGCGTTCCGCTCCCTTTCCAAACCTTAGTTACTGAGGCATCAAGAGAGATTTCGATTGCTGAGTCAGTGACGATCTTCGGTCCCAAGTAATTCCATTTTCACCAAACACGTACCCTGCCTATATGGCCCCATTTCCCAGAATTGCTCGCCATTTCGGTAGGCATATATGGCTTACCGAATGGTACGGTCACAGCTTGTATTAACCGCCACTACATGAAATTTACTTGACTACTCTGCTATTCACTTTTCATAGCTTGACAGAGTTCATGGAACAAATTTCAGACTTTTTCCGTTCCGTAACAGTCACGTGTTGCACAGTGGAAATTCGAGCACCTAAATCTTTCTGTGCGAATTCTTTACCATGGTCCCAGTGCTTTCTCGTTCGGAGGTTCAAACTTGCTAGTTTAAACCAAAAGATTTCGCCGAAACGACTTATGTCTTCATTATAATGTTTTCAGCCCTGTCACGGGTATTATACGCTTGCTGTGTTTTTCATGATAATGCAAAAGGAGCTGCCCATCTTTGAGCTTTTTCGATACCCTCTTTCAATCCTATCTTGTAATGATCCCTATCAGCTCACGGGTTCTCCAGACGTAGACGAACAAACGTAACGCCTCGTTAGTCAATTTGTTGTACCTTCTAAGTGTTCTGCCAATAAAAACCCGTCTTTGCTTCGCTTATTCAACAACATTTTCTGTGTGATGGTTTCTTTGTCGTAATTGTAATCTTTTGGTATTTGGCTCAATTGATAACCTTTAAATTTGAATTATTTACCGTTGTAAGTAGGCTGCTTATGTTTTCTTTATGTAAGTAGGCTGTTTATGTTTTGTTATTGGCAACGTTACGTAGCGCTCTATATGAAAATCACTGGCTGTGCTGTGTGCAGCCTGTGGCTAGTTTGCATTGTTGTCTGCCATTGTAGTGTTGGGCAGCGGCAGCTGGATGTGAACAGCGCGTAGCGTTGCGCAGTTAGAGGTGAGCCGCCAGCAGTGGTGGATGTGAGGAGAGAGATGGCGGAGTTTTGAAATTACATATATTATGACTTTTGATGATATTAAGGTAAATACAGTGTTTGTTCTCTATTAAAATCTTTCATTTGCTAACTATCCCTATTAGTAGTTAGTGCCTTCAGTAGTTTGAATCCTTTATTTAGCTGGCAGCAGTGGCGCTCGCTGTATTGCAGTAGTACCAGTAATGAAGATTTTTGTAAGTTATTTGTGAAAGGTATAGTTTAATGTTACTCAGGGTCATTCCTTTGCAGGGATCTTTGATAGTCAGATTGCGTTGCGCTAAAAACATTGTGTGTCAGTTTAAGCACAGTCTTGTATAAATTGTTCTAAGGGGATGTTTCACCGTGTAACAAAAATTTAATGTATTCTTTTAGCACTCATATCCACGACGTCACACTTTTTATGGTTTGTAGTGAACTGTCACTTACCTATATCATTTTTTAATTGTTTTTCATCATCTGATCGTTATGGTAACCTCGATTTATTGAGACTATTATCGGAAATATTGCAACTGCGTTCGTGCACCGAATGTATGTTGCTGCTGGTGACGTTTGATACAGGCGCAATCTCTTATGTTCTTGTGCCAGATTTCCAGACAGTGTTTCGTTATGGAGAGTATTATGTGACGTTGAAGTCCGCGCTTGATTTGGAGCTCCTGAAAAACGACGCGGATATTCCTCATTTGTAACGAAAAAAATTAGAATTTTGCTATATTATGCTTTTTTCCTTCATGCGTGTGCTTGTGCTTGTGCTTATACGTGTGCGTGTGTATGAGTGTGTGTGTGTGTTGTGTATGTGTGTGTGTGTGTGTGTGTGTGTGTGTGTGTGAGAGAGAGAGAGAGAGAGAGAGAGAGAGAGAGAGAGAGCGAGAGACAGAGAGAGGGATAGAGAGAGAGAGAGAGGGAGAGAGGATGGGAGAGAGCGGGAGGGAAGGATGGAGGGAGGAAAGGAGAGGGAGAGGGATAGACAGAGAGAGGAAGAGAGAGACAACTAGTTTAAAGCCGTGAGCAGGCCTGTTTCCGAATTTTTGAGAGAGATATAGTGCGTATTTTAGTTGTAAATTTTGTACTTTTGCAGTTTTACTAACAATCGAATACGAAACTCCAGTGTCTGTGTTACTAAAAAGCACGATGCAATGTTCCTTCGAACATACATTCATGTTCGAAGGAACAGACACAACAGCCACTACAGTCTTAAAAAAAATTAGGAAATGTATTCGCAGTTGCGACAATCAATCACCTTTGCCTGTATATTAGAACGAGGAAAATGAATATTTGTGGTGGACAGGGAACTTGCAACCGGATTTCCCGCTTACGCGAGCGGTGGCTATAACCGCTTCGGCTATCCGTGTACAAATCAACGCCAGACCCAAACATCCATACATCGTCGTCGTTGTGTCACAACTTACACTCGTACGTTACATATACCCCCGTCCAAAAAAAGGACATATTTATTGAGAGTCGAGGGCGGGGTACTGGCGAATAAATACGAAATAGCTGTGCATGTACCTCCGAAGGACCATTGCGTCGTTGTCCTTAATAACACTGGAACTGCGAATTCGTAGTTATTCGCCAAAACCAGGGCCTCGATTCTCAATAAACATGCCCTTACTCGACGGGAATATATCAGTGCAAGTTGTGACGCAAGGACAAAGACCTATAAAAGGAAAGGCCTGGCACTGATTTGCGATCTGCGAATACGTACCGTGTATTAACAGCATTCGTCGCTAAGCCTGTGATTAAAGTCACTAAAAACCGAAATGACAACTGACAAAATTTACACTATTTTCCTCTTTCAGTGACATATAGCTCTCACTAATGAAAGGAACAGTAATTAACAATGGGTAATGCTTTTACGTAGCTGGTTCAGGCGCCATATTACTGCGGAACACGAAGCATTCCGCTCGAACGTATGGAAATCCGGACGGCCGCATCTCGTACTGCCTGCGGTCAGCAGCCGAAGCTATACGAGAGACTGCAGGAAGTCGGTCGTTACTCGTGCTGCCGCCAGCACGGTGATAGATTTGTGGGCGCCGTCGGACAGGCCGTTCGGCGGGCGGTACACGCGCCAGAGGTGCGCCGAACACTGCGGTTTAACGCGCCGTGGCGCATTGTGCGCCGCAGTGCATCGACGTTGTCATCCGTACACACGAGGCGGCCACGCCGTTCCATAAAACAGGCGGCGCCAGGCAGCCACCGGCCGGCGTCCAGACAGCCCCTAATGGGCCATCGGCTAATGGCCGCGCTTGTCCAGCTCCAGCTCCAGGAGCCGGCCGGCACTTGGAGGAGAATGGGCGGCCGGCCGGCCCCAGCGCGCTGCGCCGTAAAGCCCCGCTTTACTGCATCGCTCTATTCCGCGTACGCGGGGGCTCCTGAGTTGGGCTTTCACGCGAAATCGGCCGTAATGCGGGCACGGAAAATTGTTTTCGCACTGTCGTTTGAGTTACCCGCAATGCACTCTGCGGCGGGAATGTTACTGCGTGGGTTACGATACACAAGTATAGTTTCTAGCAAGTCCTGTTCCATTAGTGTGTAAATGGAGCTATATTCGAGTTTACAGCCGTGCAGGAATGCGTGTTTCCATTCAGTACATGTTTTATGATGCTGTTACTATTACACTAACAAGGAAACACACTGTAGTACAAAATGGACTTCTATGTTTTCCATTCTTACACATTGTGGCATCAGTTACAGACTGGAGGTGTTACCTCTGAACAAAAGGTACAAGTGGACGAAATTACGACTTTGTTACCAGTAATATCCGACAGGTATGGAGACGAGGAATTATGTATACTCATCACTGTCATCATCAACATCATCATCATCATCATCATATGAGTATGATTATAGACAATTTAGGCATCTTTGTTATCATTTCAAATGGGCTGCAGCTGATCATTCCATCTCTTCTTAGACCAACATTTCTTGCCCTTGAGGTGTAAATTTATATATCAGTTTAGGCATTAGTTCATCTCATATCGATGACGATTATGGTAATGATGATGACTACAGGTATGTGTTTAAAGGGACTAAACTACTGGGTTATCAGTCCCCATCTGGTATCCTTTGAATCTGTTTATGCCATATCTTTGTCTACTTTCCTATTTTCTGAAACATGCTTTTGACATCAAGTTGTAAGTAGGCTGTTTAGGTTTTTATGTTAGTAACGCCACGTAGCGCCCTGTATGAAAATCACTGACTGTGCTGTGTGCAGTCTGTGGCTGGTTGGCATTGTTGCAGTATTCACCATTGTAGTGTTGGGCAGCTGGACGTGAACAGCGCGTAGCGTTGTGCAGTTGGAGGTGAGCCGTCAGCAGTAGTGGATGTGGGGAGAGAGATGGCAGAGTTTTGAGAGCGGACGATCTGGACGTGTGTCCGCCAGAAAAAGAAAATTGGTAAGACTGGATATCATGAACTTATATATATATATATATATATATATATATATATATATATATATATATATATATATATATATATATATATAATGACTTTTGAACACTATTAAGGTAAATATATTGTTTGTTCTCTATAAAAATCTTTCATTTACCTATCTATGCCTATCAGTAGTTAGCGTCATCAGTAGTTACAATCCTTTATTTAGCTGGCAGTATTACCGCTTGCTGTATTGCGGTAGTTCGAGTAACGAAGATTTTTGTGAGGTAAGTGATTCGTGAAAGGTATAGGTTATTGAAGGTCAGGGTCATTCTTTTGTAGGGATTATTGAAAGTCAGATTGCGTTGCGCTAAAAATATTGTGTGTCAGTTTATTGATGATCAGAATAATTAAAGAGAGAAATGTCCGAGTACTTTCAGTTTTGCTCAGCTGTTTGCAAATCAAATAACGTAAGAGGTTTATCAGCATAGCCATTTATGATTTTCAAAAGGGGGCGTTCCACAGTTCATTTCTAATTTCAATATCCTTTACCCGACCCATAAGTCTGTAACCAGATAGTGGTCCAGGAAGTATCATCTTCACTGCTTCAATCATCCTTCATGACTGGTGATCAGGCCCTGCTCTAAGACCTATAACATTATAGAATAACATTGTAGAATTTTACTATTGTTCCCGCTCTACATTTTTTCACGAGAGTGCCTACCACTTTCAGTAATAAGTATTTTTTGACCATCGGATGTAATATGTGAGATCTCACATCACAAGTTTTGAAAATCATTTATTCGCTCTCGCGTTTTATCGTAAATGATCATTTTTGTCCTTAAATGCTCCGTAACATGGAATGCCATTCCCTTAGTCTTAGCTTTAGGTACTGTCATACAGTCTTTTGATACCTTGTGCATGGACTAAATTTCTCTCTGTAATTTATCTTCTGAGCTCACTAGGATTATATGATCATTAGCGTGAATGTATTCATAACTTCATTACTAAGCATATAACGGTGAACTACTTCATGATACCATATTTTTCCGACATCATCTTCGTATATACTCCTACAAAATCTTCTTCTTCTTGCATCTTAGGCCGTGTATTTGTTTTCAATTTGTTCATTGAGTTTTTTCTTCATTATTTTCAAGACCTATACTCTTTATTTTGGGTATTTAGTATTCAAAAATTGACTATAGAGTTTTTGTCGAGTGGGAGCTTTTTAATTTACCTTCTCAGCAATTTCCTTCCCTTCTGCTTTCTCGTTTACTTTCCTTCTCCACCTTCTGATTCCTAGGGCCCTGATGTTTTCTTCCACGTCGTCCTTTTCATTATACATAACCTGGTAATTTCTTTATTTAGTTGGAGACATTTTAGTCTTACTTTTTGTTCTGTTATACCACCAGTCTACATTGATCGTAGTATCACTCCTCATTTCTAAGACTTCTATATTTCACATCACATCCTTTACGACATTAATGTCATTAATCTTAATATATTCCTATTACTCATCTATGTCACTACTGTGCTCCACTAGTTGTAATTTCTGTTTCAGTTTATTCTGCTAACCAAAAAAAGGTCTCTGTTTTTTAGTGTGTCTACATTCCATTTCAGACACATTGTCAATTTTCCCCTTTTATGCCATAGGAATCTTTTGCCTCATTTTTTCAGTTACAGTGTAGTGGTGTGAGTCTGAGTTTGCTCCAGGAAACGGGCCAAATCTTCGATGTCAATGCCCATTTTTTGGATAACAATACATGGTAAGTTTGATTTGCATCATGAGTTCCTGGAATATTCCAGGATTGGAGATAAAGAACACCCTTGTGTCATTCCGCGAGAGATGGTTATCGCAGGCGGGCCCATTTTCGTACTTCTGTTTTATTGTGCATATACGTACTTTGAATTAAACTTGTTGGATGCTGAGATATACAGTTATTTTCAAAAATTTTCCATATTTCAACTCAAGATTATCAAAAGGTCTGTTATAAAGGTTTATGTGTGGGGTAATTTTATTCTCTGTGCTTATCAGTAATTTAGCAAAATGGAAAAACAATGTCAAAATAAGATCTTTCCACCCAAAACCCATTCTGTTGTACTCTAACAAATGTTTCTGAATGTGTAGTCTGTTTATTATTAGTCTCGCATACATCTTGTGTCCAGAGTTCAATAGACCAGTACCAAAGTAACTGTCACACTTTTGTAAACCTTCGTCGCCATTTTTGTAAAGGCCTAGTCACTACTGCTGTGGAGGACGAACTGGCACTGTTGTTACGGTAGGCCGAATTTGTGAGTTCGTGAAACAGCTTCTGGTGTAATACACCGCCAAGAAAGTTTCTCCCTACCACCATTACACAGCACTGCAACAAACTAGTAACAAAGTTACGCAAATGATTTGAAAAGGTTTACTCATCTTTGTGACTTGTCGAATAATGAAGTCTGAAACACTGCAAGTAATGTAACACAAGAAAGGCGCTCAATGGCGAACTGCAAATAATCGTTGGTTAACTTCACAGTACATAGCAAATGCAGTTTACAACAACTGTCTGTTGACTTATAAGAGTTCACTAAACGACTTTCGCTGTCTAGGTCAGCCCTGGAAGGTGATCTATAACCAAGTGGCGAGAGCTACTTCTGTGACTTCCGAATGGGCTTCTGTCCGCTGTCGTCTGATAATTGGCGGATTGTACTCGGCCGGCAAGTGACCGAAGCAAAGTCGACACTGTCATTCTCACCGCCGCCGACGGCGCTGGTGGAAATCGCGCAAGTGGCGAGTCTCTATGGCATTGGCGCCAGCTCGCATCTTTGCACGTGAGGTGCTTTTACCCTGGCTGCGTCTTGATCGGACGACACAACACACACACATTCTGTGGTCCCCTATCTTAAGTAATGGATAACAACTGCATTATGCCAGTGTTCTGGTATCTGTGTTTAAGAAGTAGTCCTAAAATTAGGAGCTTGAATAAATATTCCATAATTTTTTGAGGGTGTTGTTAACATATTCTTTAGTTTTCTATTGATACAATCTCAACATGCTCGTCCCTAATCGCAATGTTAACATTTCCCTTACCTCCTATACAGAAACTTTGGAAAGAATCCTGCCACTCATTTTCTAAAATAGGTTCATTTCAAACATGTCTCTTTCATGGTTATTAAATTGCTTCAGTACCTTAAAACCTTTTGTTTGTTGTCCAGATACATCGTGCTCCATTTCACTCAGAAAATTTTCTCAGATTTGTTGTTTTATTTTCCTTGTCATCGTTTGGCTACTGTTGTGTGCTACACGATCCAGTCTTCGTGGTTTCCTGATTACTCATTTTTCAGTTAGGCTTGGTTCTTACATTTTATGAGGACTGCTAGTTCTTTGTTTCAGATTAGGTGTCTCTTTTTGTTTTTATATTTCATTCTTTTCCCTACAGCTTCGTCGGAAGCTACTTGTATTGTGTTTAGTGTTTTTTCCATTAAGCTATATTTTTCTCGCATGCTATATGTTTCTCTAGTTCATCTAAACGTTTTCTTTATGACCATGTAATTTTCGAGTCTCGTAGTAAATGATTCTATAAATTTCTTCTTGTCTCCTGTGTTTGCATTTTGTCAGTTCTTTTAATGCTGTACTGCAGGATTCCTAGTTTTGATATTACCACAAAACGGTCATTACTGAATCATATCTTCTTTGGAATCTTGCGTCTGTTATTATAGGAGTGGCTTCTCATTCGTATTAGAACATTTCGTTATAGATCTTCTGCATATATATATATATATATATATATATATATATATATATATATATATATATATATATATATATATATATATATGGTGTTACAAAAAGGTACGGCCAAACTTTCAGGAAGAATTCCTCACACACAAATAAAGAAAAGATGTTATGTGAGCATGTGTCCGGAAACGCTTAATTTAAAATAGGGTGAGTCGCATAAGACGTAACACCCCCATTATTCCGGAGGCGATTGTACGTATCGACAAGCGGTGTTCGGCGAATCATAGCCGACTGTGGGGCACATATTTTGGTACATGCACAAGAATTACAACGTTTATATTGCCCGAGATAATGAGGCAAGTACATGTTTTTTAAATGGGACGCTATACTTTTCTTACCATCACTCGAACGCTATGGAAAAGACGCGAATAGTGATGTAACGCAGATTACTATTGTGATTCAAACTTCGCTTAAAAGACGCTGGGAAATATTGTACGATTGAATATAGAGGCGATCGGAAGCGGCTGCAGACTGTAAACACACCTCGCGCGACCCGCAGGCCGAGTGGCCGCGCTCTACGCAGCATGCACGGCCTACGCTACGTAGGTAAATCCTCATGCGCCCTCTTTTAACCAAAGTTTGAATCACCGTAGTAACATACGTTACATCACCATACGCGTCTTTTCAAGAACGTTCGAATGGTGGTACAAACAGTATAGCGTCCCATTAAAAAACGTATACTTGCCTCATTATCTCGGTCAATATGAACGTTGTGATTATTGTGCATGTACCAACGTATGTGCCCCATAGTCCGCTATGATTCTCCGAAAACCGCATGCCGATACGCGCAATTGCCCCCGGAATGGAGGGGGTGTTACGTCTTACGCGAATCGCCCTGGATATGTATTTAATTAAACAAATTTCTTGTCTACTATTGGCATTCTTATTTTTTATGAATTTTTTCGGGGAATAATTTGTCTTTTCCCTTAATCCCCAAATTTCGTAAATTGTGAGCCAGTCGTGTCGTGAACTTACTTCTGGTGTCCTTGGTTATATTCGTCTTCTTCCGCCATTAACAATCGTCTCTTGACCGTGTGTTTAACATTAATTCTTGATCGGGCTTCTTCTACCGATGCAGGCAGCTGACATCCAGATGCTGCGCAGAAGAAAGGAAAACTTTCGTGATTTTGCACAAATAATAATTCTTATTCAGACAACACAAATGTCTACCACACACATCTTAAAAAAAATACGTTTTCTCCACTCGAGAATAATCTCTCTATTAACAAAAAAAATTGAATGGAATTTTGTACCATTTGTTATCCGCCTTCCGGCGTAGCAAGATATATCTTTATCGGCGCTTACGGCGACCGCGCAAATAATTATTATCATTGGTTTTAAATTTTTGTCATAGCTTGTTGGGGCTTTTCCTTATGTACCTATACAATTGCCCCCACACTGTGCGGTGACATGTAACGGAGGCGCACTGTGTTTTGTATACACTCGTACAGCCTATTTAAGTTTGTACCAAAGCGGGTACAATGACCTTTATTTGTCGGCATATTTCTCTTTCTATTTTTGGGTTGGATATGTCAGCTTGTCATGCTTACACATTATCTTACAGGAAATACATAACTTACATATGAAATGAAATTTACCAAGTATTTACATGAGAGCGCTCCAAGAGCTGTTACTTGTCTCTTTGCCAACATTGCTAGTCTCTGTGCGCATGCGCGCTAAATATGTTTGTTGACTGCGCAACAACCGTTAGATGTTCCACATATTATTCGGTACGGTTGTCCGCGATTCCACTCGCACTTTTAGTGTCATTTTCACCCTGATTGCTGTGCTATCCGTCGAATAGGTCGTTGAGGCGTGGTTTTCCAACGTGAGTGCGAAGCATGTGCGTTTACTCTCAAAGAACCGATGCTGCGGCAGATACTTCACCTTTCATACGGCCCGGGAAGGATCTTCTCGGTCGTATCCACATTTTCAGTGGGGTGAATACTGCACATCAACACCCGACGTCAAGGTAAGTGATGCTTGCACAATTTTAGTTTGCTGATTAATGTATCAGACGTTGCGTAGCATGACATTACCATAGATGATTCATTGCACTATTGCACACGCGTTTAAATACCGCTATCTATTTCGTCGTTCACTTTGGCGTGAGAATCGTTTTTAGTCCTTGAAGTTTTTTCCCTTCCTCTTAGTATTTCAATTTCATCTTTTACATATGGCTCTATATACACTTAAAATTCACATAAACATTTTGACATAACAATGCATATTACAATGTCTTACATCTAAGGCTGACACTCCACCCATTATTTGTGTCAAACGTAGAAAATTCTTAAATACTAAAACGTTATAAAATTCCTTTTTCAATTACAGTTACTGGTTGGTACAGTTTGTTCGTTAACTTCAAAAAAATTCCTTTGTACATAAATACAAGTAACTTATTTACATTCATTTACATCGGTTACTATATGCGCATTTAACGCATCCTCATTTTATTTTCCAGTTATGCATACGTCAGTTACGAGAGTTTAATATTTTCGTAGGGAGGAACAGAGAAAAACATTAACATCAGGGTTTTACTTTACACGTTCCTGACGTAACTAAGCTTTAGCATAGGGGAGGGAATAAGGAATACTATTCTACTGGTTTATGCATTACTAAGGAAATGCTATTCGTCCTTTCTTCAGTCACTTATCACAGAAATCCCTTTTCATGGAACCGAAACGTATTAACGACTCATGTACTATTTACCACTTTGTTGCTTATAATTGTTTACGTGTAGCTTCGTATTCGTAACGCAAAAATTTTTACATTACGTCATGCTTACCTCTTTATGATTATGTGGAAATGTCGTCGTTTATATTCGCATGTGACGCGATATGAGTTAATTAGTTTTATTTTAAGTCACATGCCTCCGTGTTTGTGTGCAATTTGTAGTCAGTAGTTACGGGTAAATGTTTTGTAGTTGCACTGCGACGACGTATATTCTTATTCTTCATTTGCTTGATGACCAGAATATACACATAGACATACTAATAACTAAATGATTTCCTTGAGGTGCGGCCCGTTTTTTCATTTGGTACCTGTAACACCAGTCGTAAATCTCTTCTTCTGCCCAGTGTCGATGCACTGGTCGCTGCAATATAAAAAACTTATAACTAACTTAAAAGCTAATTGTGTTTCGTAGCTCATAGTCAGCGCATATACTCGCTCATCGCATTCGTTTGCAGACGTTTTTCATATTTCATTCTTATTTGTTTGTATATTTATCAACTTGTATTTGTATCCGTATTATTCGTTTACCCTGCAAAGAAAGTTACTTTGACATCTCCTACTTTATCTCACCCTTTGGTTAGCTAACACGTCCTGTATGTTTCGTTGTAATGATTTATTTTAAAACTAGCCACAATTTATATATTTTAGCATTGACGCAACTTTTCATGTTCATATATACGCAATATTATATTCCGTCGTTCTCTGATAGTAAGTATAGTTGTTAGGTGTTATTATTTATTTTGAAATTGGGCTTAATACTTGTGCAGCTTCGCGTTTCTACTTGGTTACGCCGCGAGCTAGCCTGTTCCTCTTGCGCGAGGTCAACGTCTCTTCCCTAGTACTCACGTAAAAATGCATTGTTGAGCGCGCACAGCTGAGTGGTACGCTGCTCCAGTTTGCATTTCGCTTCGTATGAAACTGTATTTTTTCACTTCTTTCGAAGCAAATGTTTGTCTTTGCTTACAAAACAAAAAAATACTTGAGTTTGTACACTTTTCATTTAAAAATACACATAATAAAATTTATTGCTTATAAAACTATGAAATTACTTATAAATATATTTTCTGACAAGAAATCAGGAGAAAGAAAACTGGCGTTCTACGGATCTGAGCGTGGAAAGTCAGATCCCTTAATCGGGCAGGTAGGTTAGAAAATTTAAAAAGGGAAATGGATAGGTTAAAGTTAAATACAGTGGGAATTAGGGAAGTTCGGTGGCAGGAGCAACAAGACCTTTGGTCAGGTGAATACAGGGTTATAAATACAAAATCAAATAGGGGTAATGCAACAGTAGGTTTAATAATAAATAAAAAAGTAGGAGTGCGGGTAAGGTACTACAAACAGAATAGTGAACGCATTATTTTGGCCAAAATAGACGCGAAGCCCATGCCTACTACAGAAGTACAACTTCATATGCCAACTAGCTCTGCAAAAGATGAAGAAATTTATGAAATGTATGATGACATAAAAGAAATTATTCAGGTAGTGAAGGGAGACGTAAATTTAATAGTCATGGGTGACTGGAATTCGAGAGTAGCAAAAAGGAGAGCAGGAAACATTGTCGATGAATATGGATTGGGGGTAAGAAATGAAAGAGGAAGCCGTCTGGTAGAATTTTGCACAGAGCGTAACATAATCATAGCTAACACTTGGTTGAAGAATCAGCAAAGAAGGTTGTATACATGGAAGAATCCTGGAGATATTTGAAGGTATCAGATAGATTATATAATGGTAAGACAGAGATTTAGGAAACAGGTTTTAAATTGTAAGACATTTCCAGTGGCAGATGTGGACTCTGACTACAATCTATTGGTTATGAACTGTAGATTAAAACTGAAGAAACTGCGAAAAGGTGGAAATTTAAGGTGATGGGACCTGGATAAAGTGACTAAATCAGAGGTTGTACAGAGTTTCGGGGAGAGCCTAAGGGAACAAGTGACAGAAATGGGGGAAAGAAATACAGTAGAAGAAGAATGGGTAGCTTTGAGGGATGTAGTAGTGAAGGGAGCAGAGGATCAAGTAGGTAAAAAGACGAGGGCTAGTAGAAATCCTTGGGTAACAAGAGAAATATTGAATTTAATTGATGAAAGGAGAAAATACAAAAACGCAGTAAATGAAGCAGGTAAAAAGGAATACAAACGACTCAAAAATGAGATCGACAGGAAGTGCAAAATGGCTCAGCAGGATCGGCTAGAGGACAAATGAAAGGATGTAGAGGCATATCTCACTAGGGGTAAGATAGACACTGCCTACAGGAAAATTAAAGAGACCTTTAGAGAAAAGGGAGCCACTTGTATGAACATCAAGAGCTCAGATGGAAACACACTTCTAAGCAAAGGAGGGAAAGCAGAAAGGTGGAAGGAGTATATGGAGTGTCTATACAAGGGCGTTGTACTTGAGGACAATTTGATGGAAATGGAAGAGGATGTAGATGAAGACGAAATGGGAGATAAGATACCGCGTGAAGAGTTTGACATAGCACTGAAAGACCTGAGTCGAAACAAGGCTCCGGGAGTAGACAACATTCCATTTGAACTACTGATGGCCTCGGGAGAGCCAGTCATGACAAAACTCTACCATCTGGTGAGGACGATGTATGAGACAGGCGAAATACCCTCAGACTTCAAGAAGAATATAATAATTCCAATCCCAAAGAAAGCAGGTGTTGAGAGATGTGAAAATTACCGAACTGTCAGTTTAATAAGTCACAGCTGCAAAATTCTAACACGAATTCTTTACAGACGAATGGAAAAACTGGTAGAAGCCGAACTCGGGGAAGATCAGTTAGGATTTCGTAGAAATGTTGGAACACGTGAGGCAATACTGACCCTACAACTTATCTTAGAAAATAGATTAAGGAAAGGCAAACCTAGATTCCTAGCGTTTGTAGACGCAGAGAAAGCTTTTGATAATTTTGACTGGAATACTCTCTTTCAAATTCTAAAGGTGGTAGGGGTAAAATACAGGGAGCGAAAGGCTATGTACAATTTCTACAGAAACCAGATGGAAGTTATAAGAGTTGAGGGGCATGAAAGGGAAGCAGTGGTTGGGAAGGAAGTGAAACAGGGTTGTGGCCTCTCGCCGATGTTATTTAATCTGTATATTGAGCAAGCAGTAAAGGCAACAAAATAAATATTCGGAGTAGGTATTAAAATCCATGGAGAAGAAATAAAAACTTTGAGGTTCGCCGATGACATTGTAATTCTGTCAGAGACAGCGAAGGACTTGGAAGAGCAATTGAACTGAATGGACTGTGTCTTGAAAGGAGAATATAAGATGAACACCAACAAAAGCAAAACGAGGATAATCGAATGTGGTCCAATTAAGTCGGCTGATGCCGAGGGAATTAGATTAGGAAATGAGACACTTAACGTAGTAAAGGAGTTTTGCTATTTGGGGAGCAAAATAACTGATGATGGTCGAAGTAGAGAAGATATAAAATGTAGACTGGCAATAGCAAGGAAAGCGTTTCTGAAGAAGAGAAATTAGTTAACATCGAGTATAGATTTAAGTGTCAGGAAGTCGTTTCTGAAAGTATTTGTATGGATAGTAGCCATGTATGGAAGTGAAACATGGACGATAAACAGTATGGACAAGAAGAGAATAGAAGCTTTTGAAATGTGGTGCTACAAGAATCCTGAAGATTAGATGGGTAGATCACATAACTAATGAGTAGGTATCGAATAGAACTGGAGAGAAGAGGAGTTTGTGACACAACTTGACAAGAAGAAAAAGGACCGGATGGTAGGACATTTTCTGAGGCATCAAGGGATCACAAATTTAGCATTGGAGGGCAGTGTGGAGGGTAAAAATCGTAGAGGGAGACCAAGAGATGAATATACTAAGCAGATTCAGAAGGATGTAGGTTGCAGTAAGTATTGGGAGCTGAAGAAGCTTGCACAGGATAGAGTAGCATGGAAAGCTGCATCAAACCAGTATCAGGACTAAAGACCACAACAACAACATGACAAGAAAACTGCTGTGACATGGTGTCACTACTCGTGAAAAGCTTTTAAGTCTTTGTGAGTGTGGAGACCTTTGTCTCTCCCTGTTCTTTCATATACCAACCTATAAGTTTCAGGGTAAGGTATTTTTGAAATAATATAGTGCCCTGTGTATAGTAATTGCCATTTTGTTCAACTTTCCGATCTTTGTCGATTTGGGATGTGCTGTCATGAGGACTCGTTGCCTTTCGAAAAATTGTGTGACATGTTTTAACTTTTTGTTGTATATTCTCTTTTTGTATTCTGCTCTATACCTTAGTCTAATTACTGATTGTTTGATTTTATCCTGTATAGTTAACTGTGTAGTAAGTAATTTTGGTATGGGTGATTTCCATTCACCAGTTTGCTATGTGTTAAACATAAGTTCATTAGGACTGAAACATGTGAAAGAGTGGGGGAGACTGTTTTGTATTTGCATAAATGGAGTCACGTATTAAATCCATTGTAAATGTATATTATGAGAGTAAGTCCTTATTAATCTACTAAATTCTTTAAACACCCCCTCCGTGGGACTTGCTTCTGAGTGGAAAGAACGAACCATGTTTAATGCCCTATGTACTCATGAATTGTTTCAATTTTCTTCCTACACGATACGCTGCATTGTCTGTTAATAAGACTTTGGGTTTCCCTACTCTTCGTAAATAATCCATTTCAATTCTTCTTATGATGCTACTAGCTGTAGTGGTTTTGATAGCATAGAGTTTGATCTATTTTGTGAAGATATCATATTGAACTATTACGTACTTGACACCACCTTTTGGTCTAGGATATGGCCCTGCGATAGTCAAAGAAACCACTTCCAGTGGAGCTCTGGTTAGTATGGGATGTAGATCTGTAAAGTTTGACACATTGGATGGTGTTGTTCTTTGGCAAATAGCACACTTCTTCAATTTTGTGAAACACGTCATCGTAAATTAGGAAAGTAACAAAGTTTGGAAATTTTGTCTGTACATTTTGTTATTCCGTAGTGTCCCCATACTTCGTCTTTATGTTTGATATATTAGTCTGAAAGACATACAGACCAATGGTTAGAACTTTCGTGCTTCCGGTGGAACAAAACGCCTTTGTATAACTGATTCCATTTACGTACCTTGTGGTTTGCATCCCGGTTAAGATTTTGTATTACCTTTTTCCACCTGTTGTCTTGCTGTTGTATTATTCCCATTTGTTTACAAAATTTTTTGTAGTCTGATTTTTGTGTACTACTTTGCATGAGTAATGTACGGATTTCTGAATCGTGTTCAGACAGTTCACTGAACTCGTCTAGTCCCTGTGGTAATCTGGATAATAAATCTGCAATAATATTCCGTCTGTCCTTCATGTATATTTTTTCAAAATTGAATTCCTGCAGGTACAAACACCAACTCGCTAGTCTTCGGTGTAAAAGTTTACATGTTAAGAGAAAAGATAATGATTCGTGATCACAATAGACTTAAGTGTTTTTACCCCAGAGAAAGTACTCAAATTTCTTAAACTCCCAATTTACTTCTAAGTTTTCCAGTTCTGATACGGAATATGATCTTCCCGCCTATGATAAAGTTCAGCTGGCAAAGCTGATGACTTTGGGTACGGGTTTTCCTTTTTCTTCTTGTATCTGGAACAAACGTGCCCCCAACCCGTTAGACGAGGCTCCGTGCTTAAACAAAAGTCTTTGGACATGTCAGGATGACTCAAAATGTTTGCTGATATTAATGCATTTCTAATTTTGGTAAAGCCCTCCTGGCCTCTCTCATCCCATAACCGAGGCTTATTCTTTCTGAACACGTTAAGTAGGGCATCGCTATTCATAAGCTGATGTGTTATAAACTTTCAGAAAAAGGAAGTTAGTCCTAGATATGCTTACAATTGTTTTCTGTTCCTCGGGAGTTGGCAATTACGTATGGCATCTAGTTTCTTTGGGTCTCGTAATATATTTTGTTCTGTTACGGTATGTCCAAAAAATTTCACTTGTTCTTTGCCAAAGTTAGATTTCTTTGGTTTGCTGTTACTCCGTACTTTGTAAATCTCTGAAATACCTTTTCAATTATACTGATGTGTTCTGCTCAAGTTGATGTGGCTATTAACATATCATCAACATAAATGGTAACTTTGCAGAGCAGTTCAAGTCCTAAGAGCTTGTCGAAGGCTGACATAAATACGCCTGCGCTAATGTTTAAGCCAAAGGGTAGAACTTGAAATTCATAACTCCTGCCATTGCAGACAAATGATGTGTATTTTCTACTCTCCTCATTTAACTTTATTTGCCAGTAAGACTTTTTAGGTCAAGGGTGCTCAAATATTTGCTGTCATGAAATTTTAGCAATTGCTCATATAAATTATCTGATTTTGTTCTTACTGGTATTAGGCTTTTGTTTATGCCTCTAGCATCTAAACCTAGTACTGATCCATGAGGTTTACTAACAGGTAGTGTTGGGCTGCAATATGGAGAAAATGATGGCTGTATGATTCCCCATTCGCACATTCTATTGATTTCCTCCTTAACTCCTTCACGCTTTGTCCACGGTACAGGGTAAGACATAACACAAAATGTTTCGTGAGGATAGACCTTAAGTTTATGTTCACAATCTTTGATTACTACTGGGTTCTTATTAAAACACTTGCATATTTAAAAAGTAAGTCAGAAAGCTCTTGTCGTTGTGTAGCATGTAGAATATTTGATTCGCTCAAATTTTGTTCTACTAATTCCTGGTTAACTTCAGTGTCGTTCTCGTGTTCGTTACCACATTTGTTCACAAAATACCCGGTGGGATATCAGTATTGTACAGTGACGTGGGGTTCTGGGTTTACTTTGTCATACCTCTTCGGTGTGGCAATCAGGTAGATAGAAAATCTTTGGTCCTTCACAAAGAAATGGCATTTACCATTACCTATGTCTATTTGAGTTTTCTAGGTTCACCCAGGGTCACCGTGGTCTAGGTCTTCGGTCAGAGGGTTAGCTGCCCTCTGTAATTAAAAAACTGAGTTCACCGATCAACAACGAACGAAAACGGGTGTCTTACGACGTCCGCCCCGAGCAGATACAACGAACGAAAGAGAACAAAATGAGATAAAAAAAGGGCTAGCGTCTTTGAGTCATAATCAAAACGTCTTCGGTCCCGGGTTCGATACCCGCCACTGCCTAAACTTTGATAAATAATCACCATTGGCGTCCGAAGACTTCCGGCATAAGAAGTCAGCCTCATTCTGACAACGGCCTTGTCAAAGAGGGCGGAGGAGCGGATAGAGGTTCAGGGCACTCTCTTGTCCTAGGGGTGGGAAATTTCCCCTAAAGGCGGAAGAATCAGCAATGACCAACGACATGAGGATGCAGAAGGCAATGGAAACCACTGCATTAAAGACACATAATGTGTACCCACAGGACATGTGGCCTGTAATTGAAGAAGTGTCATGATGATCTCTCCATTGGCAAAAGATTCCGGAATAGCCCCCATTCGGATCTCCGGGAGGGGACTGCCAAGGGGGAGGTTACCATGAGAAAAAGATTGAATAATCTACGAAAGGATAACTTTCTACGAGTCGGGGCGTGGAATGTCAGAAGCTTGAACGTGGTATGGAAACTAGAAAATCTGGAAAGGAAAATACAAAGGCTCAATCTAGATATAGTAGGGGTCAGTGAGGTGAAGTGGAAGGAAGACAAGGATTTCTGGTCAGATGAATATCGGGTAATATCAACAGCAGCAAAAAATGGTATAACAGGTGTAAGATTCGTTATGAATAGGAAGGTAGGGCAGAGGGTGTGTTACTGTGAACAGTTCAGTGACCGGGTTGTTCTAATCAGAATCGACAGCAGACCAACACCGACAACGATAGTTCAGGTATACATGCCGACGTCGCAAGCTGAAGTTGATCAGATAGAGAAAGTGTATGAGGATACTGAAAGGGTAATGCAGTATGTAAAGGGGGACGAAAATCTAATAGTCATGGGCGACTGGAATGCAGTTGTAGGGGAAGGAGTAGAAGAAAAGGTTACAGGAGAATTTGGGCTTGGGACAAGGAATGAAAGAGGCGAAAGACTAATTGAGTTCTGTAACAAGTTTCAGCTAGTAATAGCGAATACCCTGTTCAAGAATCACAAGAGAAGGAGGTATACTTGGAAAAGGCCGGGAGAAACGGGAAGATTTCAATTAGATTAAATCATGGTCAGCCAGAGATTCCGAAATCAGATGCTTGATTGTAAGGCGTACCCAGGAGCAGATATAGACTCAGATCACAATATAGTAGTGATGAAAAGTAGGCAGAAATTCAAGACATTATCAGGAAGAAACAATACGCAAAGAAGTGGGATACGGAAGTACTAAGGAATTACGAGATACGTTTGAAGTTCTCTAACGCTATAGATACAGCAATAAGGAATAGCGCAGTAGGCAGTACAGTTGAAGAGGAATGGACATCTCTAAAAAGGGCCATCACAGAAGTTGGCAAGGAAAACATAGGTACAAAGAAGGTAGCTGCGAAGAAACCATGGGTAACAGAAGAAATACTTCAGTTGATTGATGAAAGGAGGAACTACAAACATGTTCCGGGAAAATCGGGAATACAGAAATAAATCGGAAGTGCTGGGAAGCTAAGAAGAAATGGCTGCAGGAAACATGTGAAGACACTGAAAAAGATATAATTGTCGGAAGGACAGACTCAGCATACAGGAAAGTCAAAACAACCTTTGGTGACATTAAAAGCAACGGTGGCAAGAGTGGAACGGGAATTCCACTGTTAAATGCAGAGGAGAGAGCAGATAGGTGGAAAGAATACATTGAAAGCCTCTATGAGGGTGAAGATTTGTCTGATGTGATAGAAGAAGAAACAGGAGTCGATTTAGAAGAGATAGGGGATCCAGTATTAGAATCGGAATTTAAAAGAGCTTTGGATGACTTACGGTCAAATAAGGCAGAAGGGATAGATAACATTCCATCAGAATTTCTGAAATCATTGGGGGAAGTGGCAACAAAACGACTATTCACGTTGGTGTGTAGAATATATGAGTCTGGCATATACCATCTGACTTTCGGAAAAGCATCATCCACACAATTCTGAAGACGGCAAGAGCTGACAAGTGCGAAAATTATCGCACAATCAGCTTAACAGCTCATGCATCGAAGCTGCTTACAAGAATAATATACAGAAGAATGGAAAAGAAAATTGAGAATACGCTAGGTGACGATCAATTTGGCTTTAGGAAAAGGAAGCAAGGCTAAAGAAAAATCAAGACCCTTTCATAGGATTTGTCGACCTGGAAAAAGTGTTCGACAATGCAAAATGGAGCAAGCTGTTGGAGATTCTAAAAAAGGTAGGGGTAAGCTATAGGGAGAGATGAGTCATATACAATATGTACAACAACCAAGAGGGAATGATAAGAGTGGACGATCAAGAACAAAGTGCTCGTATTAAGAAGGGTGTAAGACAAGGCTGTAGCCTTTCGCCCCTACTCTTCAATCTGTACATCAAGGAAGCAATGATGGAAATAAAAGAAAGGTTCAGGAGTGGAATTAAAATACAAGGTGAAAGGATATCAATGATACGATTCGCTGATGACATTGCTATCCTGAGTCAAAGTGAAGAAGAATTAAATGATCTGCTGAACGGAATGAACAGTCTAATGAGTACATAGTATGGTTTGAGAGTAAATCGGAGAAAGACTAAGGTAAAGAGAAGTAGTAGAAATGACAAAAGCGAGAAACTTAACATCAGGATTGATGGTCACGAAGTCAATGAAATTAAGGAATTCTACTACCTAGGCAGTAAAATAACCAATGACGGACGGAGCAAGGAGGACATCAAAAGCAGACTGGCTATGGCAAAAAAGGCATTTCTGGCCAAGAGAAGTCTACTAATATCAAATACCGGTCTTAATTGAGGAAGAAATTTCTGAGGATGTACGTCTGGAGTACAGCATTGTATGGTAGTGAAACATGGACTGTGGGAAAACCGGAACAGAAGAGAATCGAAGCATTTGAGATGTGGTGCTATAGACGAATGTTCTAAAATTAGGTGGACTGATAAGGTAAGGAATGAGGAGGTTCTACGCAGAATAGGAGAGGAAAGGAATATGTGGAAAACACTGATAAGGAGAAGGGACAGGATGATAGGACATCTGCTAAGACATGAGGGAATGACTTCCATGGTACCAGAGGGAGCTGTAGAAGGCAACAACAGTAGAGGAAGACAGAGATTGGAATACGTCAAGCAAATAATTGAGGACGTAGGTTGCAAGTGCTACTCTGAGATGAAGAGGTTAGCACAGGAAAGGAATTCGTGGCGGGTCGCATCAAACCAGTCAGTAGACTGATGACCAATAAAAAAAAAAAAAGGTTCTCAATGTGTCCATATCAATAAAGCAGTTGACTATAAGATTGTGTACTATAAAAAATTACACTGCACTGAGAATTGTTCAATGTTCACGCTGATAAGTGCTTGGTGTTTTACTAATTTGGTTTTGCCTCCTTTAGCGGTTCCTACTTTGCAGTTTCGCTCTTTCAGAAGAGTAAATTTATTCTGTCTCTTCAATTCAGTGAAAAATTCTTTGGACATTAATTTACTCGTGGACTTTATATCAAGTATTAACTGTGTGACTATACCAAAAATGTTCACTCTCATTACTGCTTGCACTTGTTCTTCCAGTGTATTTTTCACCGATTTTAGTTCATGTTGGTATAGATCGTCTTTTATGTCTCCTTGTTCATCGTATCGTGCCAAACATGTTTGCAAATCTGGTTTGTCCCCACCGATTATAAGGTATATAGTATGGGGCTCATCTACGACCTATTCGGGTTTGCCTGCGGTGTAGTCTGATCTACTTCGGTACACTGGACAACTTCTGTTAGTTGTACTGTGTGATTGTATCTCCAGTGTGTATCATTTCCAATTCGCAAAATGCTTTCTCGTGTGATCGTATGGCTGTTGTGAAATGCTGCCGTATTGTGGTTTTGCTCCGCAAAGGTAGGCTGCGGTACGGCGTATTGTATGTTATTGTTGTTGCCGTGCGCCGCCCACCGATGCGGCTGACTGTTTTCGTTTCCACGCGGTGCATAATTTTGAGAGGAGGGATTAAAATTAGCTTGTGGATGGTAATCGTTCCTGTTATACTGAAAGTTTTGTTTAACTCTCTTGTTCCTACCATTTCCATTCCCGTGTCCATTACCACGGTTAATGTATCCATGCGGTTGCGCGTACCAGCTTTGCTGTGAGTTCGTGTCTGGCTTTTTGTATCGACCATTCAAGTTACGTTGTTATGGTGTTTGGCTGCCTGACGTCATATTAGTTACTACTTTCTCGTCGTATACTAGGTCAATTGAATGTAAAATCGATAGAAAATATTGTCTCGTGCTCAGGTGTAGCAATAAATTTTTCACGAATGTATGATGGCAAATGACTTTTTAAAATTTTTTAAATATCCACATGAGCAATAGGATTCGTCCAATAACGTGTTTTGTTGAGGTACTTCTCAAAATATCTTCGCAAGCTACCATATTTACTATTAAAAGGGGCGGGGTTAAAAACCTCTCGCCTAAGTCTCTCCTGTACGGCTTCTGACCAGTATTTGTCAATAAATGCCCGTTACAATTTTAAATATGTGATCCAACTCTCAGCTACCTCGGTAGCCCACAAAATTACATCGCCTTGCGTGTACGCAACAACTAAGAATATCTTTTGTGCTTCCGTCCAATTTCTAGGAAACACATGTCGAAAAGCACTAATAAACAGAACAGGTTTCATCATCTTACCTTTACTCGTAAATGCTGGAAATTGACGGTGTCCTAATAGACCTTCGTCAGCAAATGTAGTGGACAAGCTGTTTGCATTTTGTGCTGTGTTTACATAGCTCTCATAATTATTTAAACTTCTCGTAGTTACTGGTTCTGGTGCTATGCCCCGTAAACTTACTCTCTGCGTTCTGTCATTACTACTGGCATTATTTGTGTGGTTTACAATGATCTGTGTGCATACATTTCTTTGGTTTGCTGTGGTTGGCACTTTGTTTATGTGTACAACCGGTGTCTCTGTATCAGTTTCACCTAGTAGTTGCGTATCCTGTGCTCTGTAGCTTGCCAATTGGTGTTCACTTTGTCGATAATGTCATTTTCCTTTTGTTGAACAACCCTTTCAACTACATCATTGATTAGTTTACATTCCTTCACTACCTTTTCCGCTGCGGTACTGGTTTTGTCTAAAGCACCTGCTTCAGCTTGTGAAATTGCGTCACATAAATTTTCATTCATTTTGTCTCTTTCCCTTTTGGCACAGACTGATTCGATTTCAAATGATGTTACTTTTAAAGTGAGTTCATCTATTGTTGTTGGTATATTTTCGTAATCTTTGTGCAGTTTGTTTATTACGATAGAGATGTTCTTTACTGTGGAAGTTAATTGTGTTTGTGTAGCTTCCAGGTTCGTTTGTGTGTTTCGTCGCTTTTATTTGCCGCTCTACTGTATCATTCTTCTCGTTAAGAGTTTCTAATCTCTGTTTTATACACGTAATGTCATTGTTTACTTCGGAAAGTACATCTAGCTTTAGCTGTTTTTCCTTGTCTTTGAATTTTACATTCATTACCTCGTGAAAATTCTTAGTCAAATCACTGATCTGTTGTGTGACTAAACCCTGGAAATCTTTTAAAACTTGTTTTTGTTTTTGTTTTATGTTGGATCTGACTTGTGTGACTACGGTAAGGTTTTGCGACAAACTGTCAAGTTTTGTGTTTATGTCTCTACGCAAACTGGTGTAAGGGTGTTTGTATTTTTTATTTCTGTGCTCAAGATATCGAGTTTTTGAAGTATAGAGGCAAGTGCGCTGTTTTGGTTGCTATCTAATGTACATTGGTTGGTAACAACTGTACTTTGTAAATTGACATTTGGATTTCAAATGATAGGTGACGGTAAAGCGCCGTCAAACATCATGTTATCTACGCTTTCTATATTTTTCTGTGCGAGCAGAATGTTGCTCGCAAACATACGTGATGTAATCTCATCTATTTTCATAAAAAAATCAACAAGGTTAGAACACTTCAAAGTTCACTAGCACTTGTCACTTCGGTTACGTTCATCTCTGAACTACTTAATACTTCCGAGTGTGGAAGACATGGCGCTGGTACTTCAGATGTTCTACACTGCAATTGTACGCCATCTTGGCTCATTGCGGTTTCGCCATTGTCAGCAATAACGAAAACTGATTTTTGTACCATTTTGCTTGAATATAAAAATTTCGAATAATAGAAAACTGAAATATATTATTTCACTACAATGCATTTATAAAGGAAATTAAGGAATGGTACTTTTAATTATTACGCAGGAGACTCTTCCAAGCATAGCTAAGCAAGCGGTTGCGTAGCGGTGCTACCTTTGCTGCGATGAAACAAACAGCGTAATTAAAAATTTTCCTTAAATTCCGATTTCTTTTTGATTCCTTTTTGAATTGGTTTTCCCCACAAGAATTTTGGTTCTGGTTATTTTGCTCCCAGTCGTGATGTTGAACAAACAAAAAATCTCATATAATGTCATAAATAATTTTGAATAATTTACTCAACTAGTTTCATGGCTTTCTCAATATCATGTCACCAGGTCGCCAGTTGTGCAAATACACACACACACACACACACACACACACACACACACACACACATATATATATATATATATATATATATATATATATATATATATATATATATTGCTTGTCTACTATTTGCATACTTATTTTTTATGAGTTTTTGCAGGGAATAATTTACCTTTTCCTTTAATCCACACATTTCTTAAATTGTGAGCCAGTCGTGTCGTAAACTTACTTCTGGTGTCCTTGGTCTTCTTCCGCCATGAGTAATTGTCTCTTGACCGTGTGTTTAACATTAATTCTTGATCGGGCTGCTTCTACCGTTGCAAGCAGCTGACATCGAAATGATGCGAGGAAGAAAGGAAAACTTCCGTGGTTTTACACAAATACTAATTATTTTTCAGACAACACAAAAGGTTACCACACACATCTTAAAAAAATACGTCTTCTCCACTCGAGAACTATTGACAAATTCTCTCCATTAACCAAAACAATTGAATGGAATTTTTTATCATTTCGTATCCACATTCCGGAGTAGCAAAATATATCGGCGCTTACAGCGGCCGTGCTATAAATTATAATCATTGGTTTTAAATGTTTGTCATAGCTTGTTGGAGATTTTCCTTATGTACCTATACAATGTAGTATCCCCAGGTCTCCATGTAGATTTATGAATACCATTATTTGTCGTTGATAAGTGGTTAAAGGCAAAAATGTCTTTTAACTGACCTGCATTATTAGTTTTAGAACGTTCTCCTTGTGGCCCCATCAAGTCTTTAGAGGTATATTTACCTGTCCTAACATATAGATCCCCTGCAGTTTCTAAATATTCTATTTTAGGTCTTCCATTAATCGTGGTCTGTACGAATTCGTAGGTTGGATGTATTTCTGCCCTTTATCCCTACTCTGGAGCGCTTACGCCATTGTCTTTAATCTTGCTCTTATCAGGATTTCACTTATGAGCTCTTGCCCGTTCAGTTCTTTTTATTCCAATGTAATTTATGACATAATGTAGCCATTAACATCCATTAGAGTCTTGTAGTTTTTCCTTTGTTTCTCGTTTCACTGTCACATTGATTTTCTCAATTTTTAGTTCCCTTGATAGCTGTTTTTGTTCAGTGTTCATTCCCATAATAATCAATGTACCTATATTCAAAACTATCCCAGTCTTTTTATTCTCAAGCCTTTTCCCACCTTTGGTGTTTTTAAAATATCTCTCCTTTTTCCTACATGAGGTTACAAATCCACCATCAAGTTAAATGAGCCTGTATCACCAGCGCCCTGTACCGGGCACTGGCGTCGTAGTCAGCGACTTATCGGTGATACAACGCGGTACACCGCGAGTCGCATCTGTGCTTCAAGCTTTCCCAGCGAGGCAACACCCAACTACCTCGGACACCTCCTTTCGAGGAGCTGTCGCTTGGTGGAAGAATGTGGCAGTGCTACTTCTTCCGCACGACCAGCTTTCTGTCAGCAGTTTTACAGACCTTTGGGACAGCCAGACACCATTCGACAGCGGGACTGTACCACGAACGCCCACCCTGTGTCAGACGTTGCGGTGTAGACAACGCCATACCTGTGACACTTCCGCCAACAGTCATCTGCTCTCACATCGACTATTGCCTCAATGGCTAGGCTGTTGTAGGCCATTTGCTTTGCCACTCTGCCTACACCATGGGTCCGCTCGCCAGTACCCAGTGAGCTAATCATGATTCGGGCTCAAATTCCCCCCCCCCCCCACCTCTTTGCCACTGTGATCTGATGCACCCAACCTGAGTGTGGAGTTTGCGGCATTGGCTCGCCCTGCTGTCACGTGGCCCCCTTCTCTTGGACAACAGCAGACCCATAGCTTTGCCTTCTATGGTCTCGGTTACACGAGACGCCCACGGGGGCCTGCACTGCATCGGTGGCCACTTGCCATGCACTGGAGTACACTGCAGTGACGTCCGGTAGACACTGTGACGACTCTGAATTCCTTGAGGTCTCACACTAGGGTCAGGAAGACTCAATGATTGTATGTAATGAACAGTGAAATGCATTTATATCCATAAGCTGCTTTCTTCTGCTGCCAAAACGTACGCCTCCAGTAGAGAACCAGTCGCACACTCCAACAATCCGTCGCATTAGATGTCCGAACTGGAATAACTTGGGGAACGACTGACTGATGGGAAAGTGCACACGGTTAGTACACTGCTCTCCCGGCCGTTTTGCAGACTTTCCAGGCCGTACAGACGCTACTCTTCGGTCAAATAGCTTCTCGGCCATATGTGTACCAGTATGTCAGTTATTAAAAACGGGTATCACGTACGATTTCGGGTCATGCTTACGATTTGTTATTCCAGAATGCATGTAATGGAATTAATGTGCATAAAAAAATTAACTGAAAATCGTAAGATATGCTAGTAAAATGTCTCCGTATCATAGATTACGTGGTCATTCTAGCTATATATTACTGTAGTATTCTATTATGAGGCTCTGGAGCGTTTTTCATAAGTCTCTGTGTTGAAAATTTGATGGTTATCACATATTGTAGCTATATGGATGGTGAAAATATAATTCTAGTAGCAACAACTTCACGTGCAGTAAGAACTGCTAACGTGGTCATCTCTTGTGCAATAGAAGCTTAGACTGCTAACAGTTGGAAAAACGATATGCATTAGTAGTACATTTTATTATTAGACCTGTTAATCTAGAATCAATTGCATCCAATCAGTATCAACTGTCAGCGTTACCTAGATATAGAGTTACAAGTCCTATATGAACGCAGGAGTAATTTGTGTAGTGCAGTGGCGAGACCTAGCCACCGAGCTAAGAGTTTTATATGGAATGAAGAGTAAATAGCATCTCTATTTATATATTTGTATTCGTATGATGATGAAAATGTTTATATAAAACAGTATTCGATGCACGAATGGTGCATCTTGTTGTCAGACGAGTCGTCCAATGGGAAAGCAGTGCTGTTACATTAGAATACAAGAAATATGGGCTTCCAACTCATAGAAATACCTAGACATCAAACTACAAGTCTTACATGCAATAAAGAGTAATTCGTACAATGAAAGTTTTTTGTTGTGTGATTTCATTCATATGTTGGTTATATCGTGCCTATGGTACAATAAAATACGTCTTTCAAAAAGGAAATTATAAGTAGACTAGACATCGAGCGACGCATTACAATATACAAAGATTAAGTTAACAAATCTTGTCAAGCGGAATTATGTTCATTCCACAAGATATTTTACTTGAATTATCTTATTAACTTATTATAACTTCACTATGTCCATGATGTTATTATACAGGGTGAGTCAGTAACTATTGCCATCTAGAATAATTCAGAACGTATGATAGCAGCTGAAACGTTTGTGGAACAAATGTTGCATGGGACAACGGGGGCCATAATATGACGTTGGTTCCTTGTTGCTAGGTGGGGCCGCATAAGAGACATGAAGGTCAACTTTGTTTTTTAAATGGGATGCTATGGTTTGGTACTTATTTTCTGATCGCAGCTATCGAGACGAATCCAATGATGTGATGTGTCATGGCTGGATCGTTCGCTAAACTTGACGCCTCTGGATTTTTTCTTGTGGGGATTCGTAGAAAACATTGTTTACAAGACTTTCCAACTACACCTGAAGGAATGCGAGAGAGAGTTGTGAGAGCATGTGCTTCGGTAAGTGCCGATGTGATAAGGAATACTACTCAATCCACGATAAGAAGATTACAGCACTGCATTGATACCAATGATCATCAAGTCGAACACCTTCTGTAAATGGACGTTCATCCCACCTTTGTGACCTTCATTGACCTTCAAAGACCTTACTGTTACACATTATTGGATTCGTCTCGACAGTCGCTGTCAGAAAATAAATACCAAGTAATAGCATTCCATTAAAAAAGTTGACGTTCATACCTCTGAAGCGACCCCACCTAGCAACAAAAAACGAACGTCATATTATGGCCCCTGTTGTCCCATGCAATTTTTGTCCCACAAATTTTTCAGATACAGTCATACTTTCGGAGTTATTCTAGGTGGCAACAGTTAGTGAATCGCACTGTATATGGTTAACGCCTTTATCATTATCTAGCCCAAGACAAATTATAACCTTGACGTCGAATAACACGGTACAGTGTATTAAGAAATCAGACTTTAGTGATAATTATGTAACGTATATTTCAAAGTATATAATGCTACCATGAATGGAATTTGAGTAATTGATAGACTTATTTGTGAATATTCAGTTGCACATGAAACCTTGCAAATAAGATCGATATTTAGATGTATGTTACACAATATGAGAAATGTATTGCTTGACTGCTTACTATACTGTATCACAGAACGGTTGGACATTCCAGTTATATGTTATTACGACTGCTTCAAGAGTTCCTTTAAAATAAGAACAATTTTATAAAACTATCTAGTCAATACCACTGAAGTCCTGGTTAGAATGGGCACCTGAAAAGAATGACGGCTATGATGAAAGCCTTCTTAATTATTTACTCGTGCCCACGCTTCTGATTGGCGGAGTGAGGGACTTCAGCCGTTCACTTATACAATAAAAAATAACACGTACAGCTATCTTTGTGATATTATTTATTATACGGCTACCAGTTTCGGTGCTTCAGTACTCCATCTTCCAGCCTTAACTGACGCTGAGTGTATTAACTCTCATCGTATACACGATTCCTCTGTGACCAACATCTGTGAACTGCCTTTCGCAGACGACCTGTAACAATGATGATGTGTCTCCAAGCATCAACTTCGAAATGAGTCAGTGGCAAGCTAATGTTTGGAGACAAAACGTCGTTTTTACTGGTAGTCTTCGAAAACCAGTTCATAGAAGCTGGTCACTGAGGAATTGTGTATACGATTGGAGTTAACTCTCTCAGCGTGAGATTATGTACTGAAGCACCGAAACTGGTATCCGTATAATAGGTAACAACGTCAGTACAGCTGCCAGTGTTCAGTTTTATTCCACTTTTTCCATTACTGTTTTAACAAACTCTTGTCGTTGTACTGCTTTTTTAATTAACACGGCAACATTTCTTAGTATTGTATAATTATGCGCTGCCTTTCGTAAAACCAAATTGAAAACTTTACTACTGCAGATTCTGTGACTAGCTAACGACGTAATGTTGTGTCTACCTGACACCATAGTCTGTATCCAGCTGTGGTATGAGTATGAACATTGGCAGTCGGCGCATTAATCTCATGTTTTGTACCTAACGCAGTTATTTTAATCGGTTTGATGTGGAAAACAGCCAAAGTTACGAAACCTTCTATTTAATTGATGACCGGTTTCGAGTACCAGAATCCATTTTCAAATCATCCAGATAGAAAAAATGGTTTATTCCGTGACAGCATGAAAACCAGTTTAGTGTTGTACGTACTTGTGCCTATGACAAGTTTTTCAGTGACCATTGTTTGGAGAAATATACATATGTTTGTCCTGCCAATGGCCACCGAAAAACTGATTTCAGAGAAAGACTTTTGCACACATTAGCGGATATATGTAAGCAAACATTAGTACCGAATAAGGCTGTTGTATTAAAAGCACTTTATAGAGAAACTGGCCCATTTATCGAAAACAGAACTGTAATACAATATATTCCATCAAATGGAGATATAAAAGAAATAATGGGGAACAGGCGGTAGGCTTTTTTTCTTTTTAGTACGAGTGACTAGTTTTCCAGATACTCATAATACAGAGTAATTATAGGTAAACTTTCGCTACTTGAGCAGCTGTAGATGGAAAATTATTTACCGCAGGGTACCCAACTTTATAGAAATAATGTTCAGACAATGCGCTGCAGGATTTGCGTTTATGTGAGGGTTGGAACTGAAATACTGGCAACTATTTATTCACAACCGATACAAAATGGTTACATGTTTGCACCTATTCAAAAATGGTTCAAATGGCTCTGAGCACTATGGGACTCAACTGCTGTGGTCATCAGTCCCCTAGAACGTAGAACTACTTAAACCTAACTAACCTAAGGACATCACACACACCCATGCCCGAGGCAGGATTCGAACCTGCGACCGTAGCAGTAGCAGCAGTGCGGCTCCGGACTGGAGCGCGTAGAACCGCACGGCCACCGCGGCCGGCTTGCACCTATTACTGTCCTTCATAGTAGTCACCTGCGTAGTGCAGAACCCGTTGCCAGCGATGTGGAAGGCGTAGTATACCGTTAGCAGAGCCTGTTCTGTTGATGGTGCGAATGGAGCGGTCTACCGCCTGTCGAATCTTTGGAACAGTTCTGAAACGAATGCCACGAAGTGGTTCCTTCATCTTCGGAATCAAATCAGAGTCATAAGCACTTTAGTGCTGTGAGTATGGTGGATGTTACAATACTTCCCAGTCCCATCAACCAAACAGAGCAGCCACAGCTTGAGCTGTGTACGCCCGTGCATTGTCGTGCTAAATGATAGGTGGGTTGCGCAGAAAGTGTCCCCGCTTCTTTCGCAAAGCTGGTCGCAGGTGATGCTCCAAAAACGAACAGTAATACTGTGCACTGACGGTCTGTGGTGAAGGAACGTAACGCGTTAACGTAACTCCATCAGAGTCGTGCACGAGAATCACCATAACTTAAGACCGCTCCATTCGCACCATCAACAGAACAGGCTCTGTTAACCGTATACAACGCCTTCCACATCGCTGGCAACGGATTCTGCACTACGCTGGTGACTACTTTGAAGGACAGTAACAGATGCAAACATGTAACTCTTTTGTATTTGTGAATAATTAGTTGCCACTCTTTAAGTTCCAACCCTCGTAGTATTGTTAGTGTCATGACTTGTTATAAGGAGTCAGCACTGAAAACAGGGTTGAATCATAAACATCATTGTTCTTTATAGCTGCAGACAGTCAACATGAATCTGGTCAAGGTGAGCAGGTCTTTACTCGCAGGACGGTATGTATCGACGGGGTACTAACACATGTTGTAGGTTGAAGATGAGCATAGCGTGAGAGGTAGCAGACGTAGAACCTGAAGTGTTTCAGGCAGCATTAGAGCAATCTCTAGTGCGGTCCCATGCTGTCGTGAATGCAGATGATTATCGTATTGAGCAAAGTTTGCAGCACTGAACGTATAGGGGATAAGCAGTTAAGATAAGTTACCCTCCTATGTGGAAATCGCGATGTATTTATTTTAATCGTTTGTTAGATTTCTCCTCCGCATGTCCGTAGAAATGCTTAGATGAAGTTTCATTGTCATACCATCGCTCGTGTTTTATGGGAACACGCACAGGGAGCGAAGGTTTAATTATAACCACTTGGTAATCTGTAGGGAAAGAGGACAAAATTATCTTGAACTGAAAAGATCAAAATACTTTCGGAAAAAAATACGTAAGGAAACAAAGAGTTTAAGAAAATGACGTTAAAAAGAAGAATATTAGAAAAGGAGTAATTCCAAGGTACGAAGGGAACAACAGTGCACAAAAACGGTTCAAGGAGAGAAAAATAACGCAGTAAAAAACTGAAGGAATATTTTAAAAGGACAAGGAAACTTCAAGGGGATCAAGCATGGAGACCATTTGGCCTTTAAACAATTCTGCTTGCATTTCTTACTGGGTGAGCCTATAGGAAAAGATAGTGAGGACTCCAAAGCAACTAAAGAAATTGATAATTAATAATTTAACTCACTGTGAGAATATTACAATGATGCTTAAACACGTTACATATTACTGTTTGAAAGGTGACAATTTTCTTTTATGCGTTTCCTCTTACCTTTATTATTCAGTGTAGAAGGAAAGGGCGTTACTACCACAACACGTTGAACACGCAGTCATATATTATCGAACAGTGCGCAGAGAATTTACAGATATGTAGCTCATAATGAATATTCAGTATCCGAAATTGTATAGTCACAACATGAAACTGAGAGAGCCGTTACAGCACAGCATTTACGTCGCAGATGTTACCATCACTCATTGCGTTAAAACCGCGGTGATAGTGTAAACTGATGTAAACAAATCGTCAGTACAATATGCATCAAAAAGTCGTTAACTCCTATTACCTGCGCACGGATTGCGCAAGTAAATTGTGAATTATCTCGATAACCACACACGGTAATAATTTATGTGCATTCCATTTAAATACAATGAAATCCTCAGAAACAGCCGCAGTTCATAGCAGATGTATATGAGATGAAGTAGTTGAGAAAATTACGCTGTTAAACAGCACGGCAGGAATCCCACTTATCGTCAACATTACTCCCAGTATGAGAGGAGATTTGCCGGGTTTAAAATCCGCATATGCCCTTGTCATCAACAGATTCAATTGAGCCCTTTTGAAAAACTGATACACAGTTAATTACTTCTGAAACTAACGATGAATTCCTTTCCGATGAGTTATCATAATGTTTACAGGAAATCTTTCTCTATTTCAGTTTAACATAAAAATGAATGTCATTCGTATGACTCGTAGAAATTAATGTGTGAAAAGTAGTTTTGGCATACAGTGCTCATAAGCTAACTTCAGAATTAGTTTTCACAATGTTATTTTTCCCAGGTGCCCCTGAACGCAACTTACCCTGAAATAGTATGAAATGGAGGTAATTAGCTATTCGTCTGCTAATGGAGGTCAGGGTTTTTGGCAAATACGAACTTTAATTCCTGCCTAGGTCCTTTAAGGCCATGTCACTTTGCCAGTCATTGCGACAGCTAAGTTACTCAATCCCGAAGACATGATTATTCATGATCTATAAAATATCATTACCATTTCATCTGGAGGAAAAAGTCATCCTCATGTCTGTATTTGGAAAGATAAATAAACGAACCTCGTAAGATAATAAATTTACGGTGTGAGTCCCTTCTAAAATATTAATGATATAAAAGGCTGTTCTATTACTAATGAGGCACTCAGCTATATTTATTGCTGAAAGTATTTGCAAATGCTTTTGAAGCCACTATGACTTCAGCTTCAGCCATTATCGATATAATGTAGCAGCACGTGTAGACAC
This sequence comes from Schistocerca cancellata, assembly GCF_023864275.1. Lineage (NCBI taxonomy): Eukaryota > Metazoa > Arthropoda > Insecta > Orthoptera > Acrididae > Schistocerca > Schistocerca cancellata. Next base: position 521,399,237 of record NC_064627.1, on the reverse strand, counting down.
CGTTAATGTGTCACAGCATCCTCTAATGTGTTAACTACATGCCTGGTCCCTGCACTTCGCGTCATAGGCTGGCATAAACGTAACACTGGTTGACATTTTCCACTGAGTATTTCGTTCTCAGCGTGTAGCTATTGTTTGTTAGAGTAGGGTAAGGGTATTGAAACGAAATACTACACGTTTTTATGTAATTAGTTCAAGATTTATTTGCTACAATATGGCCAATAACAATCCTGGAGACTAACACGTCTCACAATAAGGGCGAAACTAATGGCACTCAAATTCAGATGCATTTTGTGCTGACGATTCTCATCAAGAGTATAATAGGGTCTATGGCTTAAAATGCTGACCTGCACCTGCAGCTTAACGCTCAGTGTGGTACCTTGTGACATCTAGATCCGCGCCAGTAGCTGTGGCCGAGTGGTTCTAGGCGCTTCAGTCCGGAACCATGCAGCTGCTACGGTCGCAGGTTCGAATCCTGCCTCGGGCATGGATGTGTGTGATGTCCTTAGGTTAGTTAGGTTTAGGTGGTTCTAAGTCTAGGGGACTGATGACCTCAGATGTTAAGTCCCATAGTGCTTAGAGCCATGTGAACCACCTAGATCCGGATGAAATCCACATGGCGCACCGGCTAGTCCGTATGTCTCTATGCTCATTTCGGCAAACTGTAGGATTGTCCTCAATGTCAGCCTCAGAGAATAGAGTACATAAATAGTTAAAATACGACAACACACATAACGATTGCCGGCCGCGGTGGTCTAGCAGTTCTCGGCGCTCAGTCCGGAGCCGCGCGACTGCTACGGTCGCAGGTTCGAATCCTGCCTCGGGCATGGATGTGTGTGTTGTTCTTAGGTTAGTTATGTTTAAGTAGTTCTAAGTTCTAGGGGACTGATGACCATAGATGTTAAGTCCCATAGTGCTCAGAGCCATTTGAACCATTTTGAACACATAACGATTCTGGACTGACAGTACACACGACTAAAGTTAAAACACTAATGAGAAGTGCAATTGGGCATATAATGAGTATTCTTATAATAGTCGTCAGGCGCATTGGCACTGGTGCGTTGGCAGATGTTTCTAATTTCATTTTCGCAACATGGGGGCGTACTTAGCCCAAAGAAATACTACTCATCACGTTTTCTCATGTGACGCCCTATGTCAACAGAAACCATTCCCGTTAAAACAAAATTATTACTGAAGCGGGCCTTTACGATCCCATTCGACAGAGTGATCCGCAATTTTCAGATTACGACATTCGTTTTATCGATACACATTAACACAGATAGGAAAACAACAGAAATAACCAGTACTCCGGCAGTGATAGCACGTCCCTGACCCATGCAGCCCAGTCGCCGCTGAAGTTGTAGTGATTCTTCGTGTTTTTATTGACCCTGTTTATTTAATATAGACACTTCAATAAAAGTTTGACATCACCCCTGTTCCCAGAACTCCAGAAGATAGACGTTGACTCTGGATACTGTATCACAGACACAGGCCCTCTCACTGTTCAGAGATGTCACTAAACCCGCCCAAAGATGTAAAGAACCAGACATGAGCAGCTCCTATAGACGGAGCGGTTCCGATGGCCTATTCCAGTCATTCCACCAGGAACGAGGTACACGGCTCTTTCAACTATACCTAGACGGTCAATACAGCGGATCGATTGCGTCCGCATTGATACTTTGTGCCAGAAAAGACTCTCAACAAGGGAAGAGTCCAGGTGTCTCGGAGTGAACCGAAGTGATGTTGTTCGGGCATGGAGAAGATACAGAGAGACAGGAACTCTCGGTGACATGCCTCGCTCAGGCCGCCTAAGGGCTACTACTACAGTGGATGACGGCTACCTACGGATTATGGCTCGGAGGAACCCTGACAGTAACGCCATCATGTTGAATAATGATTTTCGTGTAGCCACAGGACGTCGTGTTACACCAAAAACTGTGCGCAACAGGCTGCATGATGCGCTACTTCACTCCCGACGTCCATGACGAGGTCTATCTTTGCAAGCCGGACACCACGCAAATCGGTACAGATGGGCCCAACAGCATGCCGAATGGACCTCTCAGGATTGGCATTACGTTCTCTTCACCGATGAGTGTCGCATACGCCTTCAACCAGACAATCTTCGGAGACGTGTCTGGAGGCCACCCAATCAGGCTGAGCGCCTTAGACACACTATCCAGAGAGTGCAGGAAGGTGGAGGTTCACTGTTGTTTTGGGGTGGCATTATCCGGGGCCGACATACGCCACTGGTGGTCATGGAAGGCGCCAGAATGGCTGTGGGATACGTGAATGCCTTCCTCCGACCAATAGTGTAACCATATTGGCAGCATATTGGAGAACATTCGTCTTCATGAACGACAATTCGCGCCCACATCGTACACATCTTGTGAATGACTTCCTTTAGGATAACAACATCGCTCGACTAGAGAGGGCAACATGTTCTCCAGACATGAACCCTACCGGACATGCCTGGAAAGGGCTGTTTATGGACGACGTGACCCACCAACCACTCTGAGGGATCTACGCCGCGTCGTCTGTGAGGAGTAGGATAATCTGAATCAACAGTGCTTTGATGAACTTGTTGACAGTATGTCACGACGATTACAGGAATGTATCAGTGCAATAAATGCAAGAGGACCTGCAACTGGGTATTAGAGGTATCGGTGTGTATAGCAGTCTGGACAACTACCTCTGAAGGTCTCGCTGTATGGTGATACAGCATACAATGTGTGGTGTTGATGAGCAACAAAAAGGGCAGAAATGATGTTTATGTTGACCTCTATTCCAATTTTCTATACAGGTTCCGGAACCCTCTAAACCGAGGTGATGCAATTCTTTTTATATGTTTATATAGATAAACTGGATTCATTTGGAATGAACGAACGCGTAAAATTCCACTTTAAAAGTCAGTTAGTTTGTAACGGGAAGCAAAAAAGTCGTACTTTGTCCACACTGGGCTTCTCATTAATGACTTGATAAGCCGTATTTGTTTGAATGACTCCAGCTACACATTGCACAAACGAAATTGCAAATATCCGTCAAAACACCTGAGAAGATGTGCTTGACGACTCTTACAGGGGACAGAATTACATTTTATAGCGCGTAGCACAACTTTCTCCCTGTGATGTGTCATGTAGAAGAATAACTCAATCTGAGGGAGCATTGGCAGTTGCGCCCACGGTTCAATTAGGAAGAAAATTTCTAAACAGAACGCACTTCGTTGCAGAGTGAAATTGGAATATAATACGCTGTATAATTAACTTCTACGGTACAGTTTTATAATCCCTTAGGGGAATCATCAACGTTTAACCTTGGCAAGAGTTTAAGCATTAAAATTTATTTTCAATCGGCACTTCAATTTAATTTTTGTGTATTACTTCCTTTAATATATAACCTGCGTTACAACCACGACCAAAAATTAAGAATTATCTGGCAGGAACTGAAGGACTTGCTCCTAGGTTAGTAGTATCGCTATGGGGCCACTAGACTACTTTCTTTACATTTGTGACGTCATATGGTGGGCCAGTACCGTACTCATGACGCCATAAGCCCCACCCTCGTTATCACTGATGTGTCTTTATGAAAAAAAACCAAGCAGTCTTGGTTGCAGTGTTATTTCTAGTGTGGATTGTCAACTTAGGGTCTAAGCAGGTGACATTTTTTAATTACATTGCGGTCATCCTACCTTTTATTCAATTTTATAGCACACCACGCTGGGTTTGCAATGCTTTGACGAAGAGCAGTTTCTTGCTGGGGATTTTATACACGGTATCCCATGTACCCACCGCTACCAAGTATCAGCCAGTCCGAAGATGCCTAAAGAAATGTGAAATACGTCATTGAGAAATAATAAAAAATATTAACACTGTAACCAAAACTGCTTGTTTTTTCGTACCTCGCATACTGGTTGCTGTACGTATCCCGGAATGGACAGAAAAATTTTTACAGTGTATCATTATTCTTATGAGTGATGTCATTATCATCACGTGACAAGACATACCTCTTTCTCTCCCCCTCTCCTCAAAGTTTCCAACATGATGTTCCATCTACAGCCCATTTCTACCAAACATTAAAAGAATGCAGTCAATCACCTGAATTGCATAAAAATGGTGCCAAGCTGTAAGATAAGATAAGCTGTAAGATAAAAAATTACGTAAACTGCACACGCTTTGGCGTCAGATGGAAAGACATTAGCCGCCTAATAGCGTACAATGGCGTTATGTTCAAAGATATTTGCCCATAAATAGCAAAAAATATTTGCCATCTCTCTCTCTCTCTCTCTCTCTCTCTCTCTCTCTCTCTCCTTGTCTCTCTTTCTCTCTTCGTTGTCAAATTTCATCACACAGGTGCTTACACAAAATAATAAAAAAATTACGTACACTATATCCCCATCTCCTCCATTACCAGTATCATAATCCTCACATTCAGTACATTTCATCTCCCTGCAATGATTACTTTTACGGGGGAAGAACATTGCAATAAATTATAGGTAGAACTAAAAGAAAAATCAACAGACAAATGACATTATAGATACAAGTTACTGCAATTTTCTTTCTACGGTTGCTGTGTTGTTGTTGTGGTCTTCAGTCCTGAGACTGGTTTGATGCAGCTCTCCATGCTACTCTAACCTGTGCAAGCTTCTTCATCACCTACTGCAGCCTACATCCCTCTGAATCTGCTTAGTGTATTCATCTCTTGGTCTCCCTCTACGATTTTTACCCTCCACGCTGCCCTCCAATACTAAATTGGTGATCCCTTGATGCCTCAGAACATGTCCTACCAACCGATCCCTTCTTCTAGTCAAGTTGTGCCACAAACTCCTCTTCTCCCCAATTTTGTTCAATACCTTCTCATTACTTATGTGATCTACCCATCTAAACTTCAGCGTTCTTCTGTAGCACCACATTTCGAAAGCTTGTACTCTCTTCTTTTCTAAACTATTTATCGTCCATGTTTCACTTCCATACATGGCTACACTCCATACAAATACTTTCAGAAATGACTTCCTGACAGTTAATCTATACTCGATGTTAACTAATTTCTCTTCTTCAGAAATGCTTTCCTGGCCATTGCCAGTCTACATTTTATAACCTCTCTACTTCGACGATCATCAGTTATTTTGCTCCCCAAATAGCAAAACTCCTTCACTACTTTAAGTGTCTCATTTCCTAATCTAATTCTCTCATCATCACCCGATTTAATTCGACTACATTCCATTATCCTCGTTTAGCTTTTGTTGATGTTCATCTTATACCCTCCTTTCAAGACACAGTCCATTCCATTCAATTGCTCTTCCAAATCCTTTGCTGTCTCTGACAAAACTACAATGTCATCGGCGAACCTCAAAGTTTTTATTTCTTCTCCATGGATTTTAATGCCTGCTCTGAACTTTTCTTTTGTTTCCTTTACTGCTTGCTCAATGTACAGATTGAATATCATCGGGGAGAGGCTACAACACAGTCTCACTCCCTTCCCAACCACTGCTTTCCTTTCAAGTCCCTCAACTCTTATAACTGCCATCTGGTTTCTGTACAAGTTGTAAATAGCCTTTCGCCCCCTATATTTTACCCCTGCCACCTTCAGAATTTGAAAGAGAGTATTCCAGTCAACATTGTCAAAAGCTTTCTCTAAGTCTACAAATGCTAGAAACGTAGGTTTGCCTTTCCTTAATCTTTCTTCTAAGATAAGTCGTAGGGTTAGTATTGCCTCACGTGTTCCAACATTTCTACGAAATCCAAACGGATCTTCCTCGAGGTCGGCTTCTACCAGTTTTTCCATTCGTCTGTAAAGAATTCGCGTTAGTATTTTGCATCTGTGATTTATTAAAGTGATATGGTATGAAAAGGTAAGTCACTTAGAACACCGATTATCGCACAAATCGTTTGACATTTTACGCTGTCACACACTACGGAAATACATTAAATTAATACACATTCCATTTCACATTCAACGTGTCAGAATATCATCTATTCCAAAAGTAAGTTGTTACAATTCGAATAAATATTTGAGATTACATCATTAGAGGATAGCAGATGAATAGTTTGAAGGTGATTCGAAGAACCCTTGCCAGACATTTAAAAGTGAATTGCAGGGTAGTCATGTAGATGTGGCATAGACAGCCAGGTTTGCACAGCATTAGTCTAAATGCCACTGAATTTCAATTTGTGACCAAACTGTATAAAATATGAATAATATGTCCTTAATGTGAAAATTATCCTTTTTTCGTATTTCTACAGTAACATAACATTGTAAAACGTACTTTTAGGCGACAAAGGTCACAGGACAGCTATATGCACATATACAGATGGTGTTAGTATGGCTTACACAACATTAAAAATGTCAGTGCGTTGGTGGAGCTGTCATTTTTACTCACGTGATTCATGTCAAAACATTTCTGACGCGATTATGGCCGCACGACGGCAGTTAACAAACTTTGAACGGGGAATGGTAGGCGGAGCTAAAAGCTTGCGATATTCCATTTCGGAAATCTATAGGCAATTCAATATTTCGATATCCCCAGTGTCAAGAGTTTGGCGAGAATACGGAGTTTAAAGTGTTAACTCAAACCACAATGCAGTGGCTGACGCCTTTCACTTAACGACCAAAGGGATCGGCGTTTGCGTAGATTGTCAGTGATAACAGACAAGCAATACTGCTTGATACCGGACGTAAGACGAACCCATCCGTTAGGACAAGTCGGTGAAATTTGGCGTTACTGGGCTATGGCAGCAGATGACCGCTGCTAGTGCCTTTGCTAACACCACACAGTCTGCAGCGCTTCTCCTGGGCTTGTGGCCACATCGGTTGGACCCTAAACTAATGGAAATCCGTGGTCTGGTCGGATTAATGTCAGTTTCAGTTGGTAAGAACTGATGGTATGTTTCGAGTGTAGTGCATATGCCACAAGGCCATGGACCCAATATGTCAACAAAGAACTGTGCTCGCTGCTGGTGGCTCCATAACATTGTGGGATGTGTTTATGTGGAATGGTCCGGGCCCTCTAGTCCAACTGAAGCGATAATTGACTGGAAATGGTTATACGGTTACTTGGAGACTATTTGCAGCAATATATGGACTTCACGTACCCAAACAACGATGGAACTTTTATATACAAGGAAACAATAGGACAAACAAAATGGGACTAATAGAAATACACTTATTTGTAATATCAACTTAATAAAACTTGCTTCAGTTTATTCACCAAAGTGGCGGTTCATCGTTAGCCCTCCGTACGTCTCCAAGCCAAAAAGTGGTAGTTGAGTCAAGCCCATTGTTCACAATGAGCTACATTTCCCTTATTAGCCGTACGCATACCAGTTTATGTTCCTCCCTGAATTCTATTTAGAAACTTTTAAATCATCGTCTGTGTCAAATGTCACAAACTGCACTCGAATCTGGTGTGAGGACGGATTGGGTCTTACTGACGTCATTGTAAGTCGCGATAACGATGCGGGATGTTTGGTAGTTGGCAGATATATAGAGTGGCCGTCGAAATGTCACAGAACATGTGAGAAGACAATAGGTCACTTTATCATTACAGCATTTGCAACTACGTCTTTCCACACTCAGCGCACAGTGGCGCAGCTTAGCCCAACATTGAAGTGTGCGCTTAGAACGCAACCATCAGGAGCAGCCAGCTTGCAGACTCGTTGTGTCGGGCAGGTGCGCGACTATGAAGTGACGCCAGCTCATTGACAACTGTAGCGCCGTATGTGGCCCAGGCAGGCGGCACGGCAGGTTCCGTAATAAGTCAGTCCCGTTGTTAGGCGCACGTAGTACTTATACGTGATCCATGTGTCAGCATGGTAGCTAGTTGTGAGCGGGTATGAAACATGGGCCCCTAGGTTGGCGCGCTACACTCGGTTGAAGTCGGCCAGCGAATGACCCGCAGCTGGAAGGCACTTAGTCTGGCTCCCGAAAGCATCTGGTGTAGTATCTGGCGCGGGCAACATGTAGTAGCAGCGGGGTGGATGACCTATACGACGTCGGTGACACTTGTGGAGTACCTCTTGGATCTGGCTCCAACGATGACACATAGCGGATAGCCGGCGCACGTAGTATTTATGGTCACTTGCCTTGCACTGTTTGGACAGGACGCCATTTTTCATCGTGTTGGCTCTGAACGCAAAGAAATGCCGTTCTCTGATATGTTGTAATATAGGTCAGCACTATGACACTCCCGCCCTATGCTGTGTCATTAACAGGGCTGGGTGGAGACATCGTAATTTCAGTGTGGCATCTCTGTTTGTCTAAGGTATAAGCGAAGAATAAAGGTCCAATATGTGACACATGTCTCGTCATCCCGAACTCCACGAACAAAATTTCGACACTTGTTGAGTGATATTTTCTGAGTGTTTTCGTACACGGCACCCATGTTCTGCAGTGGCTCGTTACAGTGTAACTGGACAACAATGGGTTCCTACTCAACAGCCTTCTCAGTCGCGAGATATATGACAGCAGTCTTTATAGTTGACTTCCTTGTGGAGAAGCATGTGAGCAACCTAGCTTACAATGTTGCGGTTGATAATCACATGGACGTAGTCGATAGGATTTTTGGAGCTACGGATGTTCTAGGTCTAACTCCTGAGAACCTGTATCACGTTGACACAGAATGTTTTGTGGCTGTAAACACTGCTGTTATCATGGTGGTTGACTTTATGTAAGAGAACAGTTCAGCGTTATTACGTAATGTACGACATCCTGTACAATGGAAGAAGTGAAGGAACACTCAAATGTGTTTTCGTATCAACTGAAGATTGTTGCGTTACTCTTGTTTCATGTTTGCTGCTTTGATGATTACATATTACAGGCTTCTTCGCTGTTGTGAAGGTGTTTCACATTAAATGGAGTGGGAAAACAACTAAATGGTCGGGCCTGGTGGTCTACTATAACAGTACCTGCAAACCGAATGGTCGCGGGATTGAATTGTGGTCGGACCACGGAAATTTTACCTGTCAGTGATGCTAGGAGTCGCAATGAATGTAATTTGCTTTCAAAGTTGACCTGCAGGTTCCCTTTTCCCGTTTTGGTAAATGTGATGCAACTGAAACACTTACACTCGGCATCGGGTAACATACAATCATTATTACCGAATAAATCATAACTACACTATTAATATGAATCGAGCAACGGGACATCACGCTCTCTGACACGAAAATGCTCACATAAGATCACTGAAGAATGTGCAGACCTCCTACATAGCTGAAGGGTCGCCATTGGCGAGACACGGGTACGATTCTCCGTACTGCCATGGGAGGAGTGTAACTGAGGGCACTCGGCGTAGTAATATCAGTTAAGAAGCTACAGTACTTGAGAGAACAGGGCAATGGCTGCGGGAGGGGTATGCTGATGCAAAGCACCCTCAAACGGCATCTGGGTAACGTGATTGGCTAAGGATGACACGGCAATGCGTCCGGCCCGGTGGGCTCCTTTGTGGCCAGACAGACGTTGCTTTCTTTCTCTCTTAACGCTCTCGTTTCTCCCACATATCCAGATCAATGGCAAGAAACGCATGTAAGGAAAAGTTCCTCAAAAGAATATTTAAAGTAGAAAAGTTTTACGAGTTGTTCACTTAGACCTCTGGAACTTGTTCATTTGTCAGAGTTGTCAACGGCGCAAGACTCAGTAACCAAGTAGATCAGTTCCCGAATGTTATCGCTTTTCGAATGTCGATATACCCAGTGAGGAGGTGGAGTAGTTGAGGCTCTCGTATCGCTGTCTGGAAGATTTCGATCAGTTCTCCGTTCAGCCCCAGGTGCAAATTTACCATGGTTTCAATATATCCAAAATAGGGGGAAGTTGGTTTATTTGTAAATGACGTAACTGCCCTTTTGTCAGATTTTTTCTTCCCGAGTCTGAGGTCCGTTACTGACGATTTTTTGGCTGCGTAGAAAATCTGGCTTCACCAACTTGCCAATTTTTTTCACATCTCAATCTCTTAATGAAACATTGAGAATGTTCAAGCTGTCCTAGTCGTTCTTCATTTAGGTGTATTTGTGCCACGTATATTAAGTAATAGAAAACTAGCACAAGGTACAAATCTCCTCAGCTCGTCTTCACTGGAAACAAGACGACGATACTGAAAGCATTTCAGTAATATTTTGTTAATACAGTATCCTCAGTTACTTCTGTAGTTTGCGGCAGGCGATCGCGTTAGGTAGGAATTCAAAGTGGTGCCACTCGTCATGTGGAGAGCCGGCGCGACAGCCCTCCGCTGTTACGAGCTGTGTAACGTCGCACGCAGGCCTCACCTGCTGTGAGACGAATGGCCGTGGGCCACGCACATTTCACGCCGTCATGGACATGCGTAAATACTAAGAGAGGACGACGGTACGCGCCAACGCTGTGGTCCGCGTGTCAGCCGCAACAAACGCAGTATATTGCCGCTCCGTATAACGCGAGGCGTTGTTCGCACTTGGCAGCTAACTGCCCCGTCCGCCCATAACTTAGAGACGACGCACCCGCCCGTTTGCTGTACGCTTTCCTTGCACGTAGGAGCGAATGTTCCGCATGCGCTGTGTGCTGTTCACTCTCACTTAGTTTTTACGGCGTACGGTCATACTTCACACGTACCCTGCTATTAAGTGAACATCAGGCGTTGTACATGACGGAAAAATATGGGAGCCACCGCACAGTGTTTCCTAGACTGCTACTGGAGACTTAACGAGTCTGTCAGTAGACCTGATTACAGAGGCCAATGACGCACAGATTTTAAAATCGTAACCCTTAGGAAAGATTAAAACAGGATATCGGAAGGGAACGACCGCCGTCACAACTAAATAATGACACTGATCTTACGAACTGACTTTCTGCAAATATGTTTCTGAGTATTATCAATGTTGCAAGCCTGGTAAGAGCACTGCCTCCTTAGGGAAGGCTTTCGGGTTCCTAGATACAAAGCCTAATGCGCTTTAGGGGTCATACAGGGTTTAATTACAACGCAGATTGTAACAAAGTTTGGAAGATCTGAGCTGAAGAATGCACATAGCATTCTCTTAGGCTGTGATATCTCTAAGAGTACCGAGCGAAAAACGTAGACGTACCACTAAGAATTCAGGTATACAGTACTTCTTAAATAGATAACAAAGCGTCGCCTGAGAACTAACACACACACACACACACACACACACACACACACATATATATATATATATATATATATATATATATATATATATATATATATATATATATATATATACTCCTGGAAATTGAAATTAGAACACCGTGAATTCATTGTCCCAGGAAGGGGAAACTTTATTGACACATTCCTGGGGTCAGATACATCACATGATCACACTGACAGAACCACAGGCACATAGACACAGGCAACAGAGCATGCACAATGTCGGCACTAGTACAGTGTATATCCACCTTTCGCAGCAATGCAGGCTGCTATTCTCCCATGGAGACGATCGTAGAGATGCTAGATGTAGTCCTGTGGAACGGCTTGCCATGCCATTTCCACCTGGCGCCTCAGTTGGACCAGCGTTCGTGCTGGACGTGCAGACCGCGTGAGACGACGCTTCATCCAGTCCCAAACATGCTCAATGGGGGACAGATCCGGAGATCTTGCTGGCCAGGGTAGTTGACTTACACCTTCTAGAGCACGTTGGGTGGCACGGGATACATGCGGACGTGCATTGTCCTGTTGGAACAGCAAGTTCCCTTGCCGGTCTAGGAATGGTAGAACGATGGGTTCGATGACGGTTTGGATGTACCGTGCACTATTCAGTGTCCCCTCGACGATCACCAGTGGTGTACGGCCAGTGTAGGAGATCGCTCCCCACACCGTGATGCCGGGTGTTGGCCCTGTGTGCCTCGGTCGTATGCAGTCCTGAATGTGGCGCTCACCTGCACGGCGCCAAACACGCATACGACCATCATTGGCACCAAGGCAGAAGCGACTCTCATCGCTGAAGACGACACGTCTCCATTCGTCCCTCCATTCACGCCTGTCGCGACACCACTGGAGGCGGGCTGCGGAAGACGGCCTAACGGTGTGCGGGACCGTAGCCCAGCTTCATGGAGACGGTTGCGAATGGTCCTCGCCGATACCCCAGGAGCAACAGTGTCCCTAATTTGCTGGGAAGTGGCGGTGCGGTCCCCTACGGCACTGCGTAGGATCCTACGGTCTTGGCGTGCATCCGTGCGTCGCTGCGGTCCGGTCCCAGGTCGACGGGCACGTGCACCTTCCGCCGACCACTGGCGACAACATCGATGTACTGTGGAGACCTCACGCCCTACGTGTTGAGCAATTCGGCGGTACGTCCACCCGGCCTCCCGCATGCCCACTATACGCCCTCGCTCAAAGTCCGTCAACTGCACATACGGTTCACGTCCACGCTGTCGCGGCATGCTACCAGTGTTAAAGACTGCGATGGAGCTCCGTATGCCACGGCAAACTGGCTGACACTGACGGCGGCGGTGCACAAATGCTGCGCAGCTAGCGCCATTCGACGGCCAACACCGCGGTTCCTGGTGTGTCCGCTGTGCCGTGCGTGTGATCATTGCTTGTACAGCCCTCTCGCAGTGTCCGGAGCAAGTATGGTGGGTCTGACACACCGGTGTCAGTGTGTTCTTTTTTCCATTTCCAGGAGTATATATATATATATATATATATATATATATATATATATATATATAAATTATTGTTTATCTAATCCTTTGGAATTTAACTGATGATGTTTGTGTTATGTTATCAGGAATTTCCTGCCACTGTCTAGGGTAATATCGTAAGTATTTAGGTAATATTTGCGTAGTTAGCAGTAGTTAAGTGGCACAAATGGTTCAAATGGCTCTGAGCACTATGCGACTAACTTCTGAGGTCATCAGTCGCCGAGAACTTAGAACTAATTAAACCTAACTAACCTAAGGACATCACACACATCCATACTCGAGGCAGGATTCGAACCTGTAACGCGGTTCCAGACTGAAGAGCCTAGAACCGCACGGCGACATCGGCCGGCTAAGTGGCACATTCTTAAAATCTTTGTTCTCCGGAACTCAACAAAATTAATCTTCTGTTGCCGGACTATTCGCTTCTATGTTCGCCGCAGGCTAGAACTCGAAAAGAAATTAGATTTCTCATAATGTTACAGTCGGAAGTCGCCTGTGCCATGCCACCATTCCCGATTGGAATTTCGTAGCGTTATCCATCCAAGGAAAGCCTCAAAACGCAGTAAAAGATTTCTACGGTAAACAAAACTGCTCTCAGCAAAATCCTGACGGTCAGCAGGCTCGTGGATTTAGTACCAAAGTCCATCGGTCGGAACGCCTGTTCCGATGTGCAACACGTCACTGCTCCAGACCGTTGCTACACTCATGTTTGTTAATGTGTGTTTTGTGCACTGTGAGGCCGGAACGTTCTGCTGAATTCCCCAATTTTTTATTGAAATCGGTTATATTGTCGTCTGTCGCGTGGGCGACAGCATTCAGACGATCTCTTTATATAGATTTTTTTTGGAAAGTAGAGATTTTGACGAGAGAAAAGTAACATCCGTGACCATTGGTAGCCCAGCCACACTCTGGCGCTTGTAGAATCACACTTTGCTGATTTTCGGGAAATTCAAGTGTCGCAATCCATAGTATGCTGATCCATATTGTGAGCAGCTCGCTATTTACTCTATGGATTCTCCATAATCTTCTCATACAACAGTAATTAACGTTGGTATTTAAATTATTTCGACGTTGTCCTTTAACTAACATTTAGAATTTCGAAAAAGTCACAAAACGGCTGACTTCCAATAGCAGATTCCATTAGCGTCATACAGAATTCAGTACACGTCCATCTGGTCGAATAGTTAATACCAAAGTCAGTTTTGTCGTTAGACACAAATATTTATAGTATTATCATGGTATGCGTGATAAAACAGAATATGCCATTTTTTCTGTTTAGATGGTATGAAAATGGATTCTGATAACCGAAACTGTTATCAATTAAATAAAAAGAACTGAATTTAGCAACTTCAGCCGTTTTATATGTCACACTGGTTAAAACAAATTGCTGTCGTGTCATTAACACAGCTATCTGGAAATCCAAAATATATTTAATTAGTTTGGAGGACATTGCTATGTCAATGTGCCAAACATCAAGTAAGACATTACAAACACTGCTAAAATATTACATAACAAACATTTATCGTGACTGAATAACATCACTCACATTGCAAAATAACGCAGTCTCAAATATGCGGAACAATTGAAAATATGTTTATTAAAGAGAAGAAATAGTGCATTATTCATCGCAACAAGTGTATCAGCTAACTTCGCCAGTATCTTCCAGCAAGAAAGATTAAACCTAAGTGCTAGGACCGTGACTCGTACTCGGTGACACGTGTTTCACAGGAAAGCCTCAATTTAAATCCTGTAGAAACGTGAGAGACAATTTATTGAGTTGCAACGGAATGGGAAGAAGCCTGTAACAAACGGAAGCTTTGAGGTGGATTCCGAGGTGTTGTGTGGTTCAGCAGTTGATTACGCACTTCACATGAAATACTGATATCTTCATGAGGATCCTACTTATAACATAATTGCACCGATGAAGGTTGATATAGTAACCACATTACCTTTTTTAACGTTTTCTGACTTTGTAAGTATATTTCTGCCAAATGCGTAATCTCCAAATATCAGACAAGCAGATCGGTACCAAACGTTGTATATCGATAGAGTATGAACCAAAACTCCGGTTTATATGGTACTATGTACTAATGTCCAGCAGAACGGTCACAAACGTTAATTATATGTAACACTAGAACTACGGAGGACAGGAGAAGCATAACTGTGAGTAACTAATATGGACAACTTCCCTGGATAAGTTTGTAAATCGTTAAATTATCGTACCACGGTTCCTGGATTTATACCCCAATTACGACCATCTTTTTTACTGTATTATGCATGAAATTGTTATGAGGGACTACTAATATTTACGCACGTGTGATATAATAGTTTCTTTGTCCTACCGTTCCGGTTCTTTGTGTTTATTCAGTAAAACTACAAGTGCACTAGCTACTTTTTCACGAGTGGTGTCTGCTCAGTTGCACATGACTGACAGAACACTACGCCTATTTATACAAATGTACTCTACAGATTTCCTACATTCAACTAATGAAGCGAAAGCAGACCGCCTAAACAACATTGCTACAACTCGGTATAATCCATTTCTCCCATATAACTGATTCACACGTAAACAGTTAAAACAAATTGTCACCAGTTCTGTTTGACAGCGGTACTTTTGACACGACGACCTCACGCTCTAGCAGCTCATCCATGCGAGATCAACGAAACTATCACGTAGTGATACGCCTTTATTTGCTCTGTAGTTCTGATGTTACTTTTAATTACCGTTTACACGTGCCCTACAGGACGACAGCACGTAGCACGAACTAAATCGCTGTTTTGGTTGATACTCTGTCTAGTTGCAACGTTTGGTACCGATCTCAAGGTTTGGATCTAAGCGCAGAGCTCTTATCACGAGGGGCCCACAATAAGTTTCCGCTTCAATTTATGTCAGCGGGAAACAAGCTGCTACAATTTCTTTCGACTAACCCTTAGCATATGTGATAGTGTACGGTATGTATCAAATATGATTCTATTTCACAGGTTATTACCTCACGTCTTCAAATAGGTTCAGTGCACTCAACCAAACAACGTAACTACAGCTCACTACAACTTCATTAATATATTCTCTAACTTCTGTAGCTTAACTGCGTTGTCTGCGACGTCAGATACTTTTCATCGTAGTACATTAATGGGTTTGGTTTGTAGTGTATACCACATGCAGGGATTCAGAATTAAATACATATCTACCTGACTTACCGTTATGCTGCTAGACGTTTATGGAACCGAGTTATACGTCATTTGCGAAGGATCCAGCAGCACCGAGCATTTATGATTCTATTTTTGGCTTCGAAAGCTATCAAAAGCTGATCAGCAAATAGATGAAATTTACAGACTGTAAGGAGAGTGTAGCCTTGTTTTGCAATGTCCTCGTGTTACAGGTTTGTTTTTTTCCTGGGTCCCATGTGTTTGAAAAGTGACGTGATGAAGCCTTTCTCGAGAAACATTTAAGCTGAAGGAGGCCGGAAATTGTGTTAGTATACACAAAACTTATCAACTATAGCTACGTCGATGTTAACGAGGAGAATGTTATGTTTTTCAGGCTTACTGGGTATGAAAGTGAAGAATGAATTGAGAGTAACGCAAGGAATGGCTGCATTGAAACATACGATCATACGGACATCTTACATTTGATTGAAAATATTCGTGTTTTCAGTAAATACGAGCATAAATCTGGAACATCCGTTCTTCAGTTTTCTTCTTGCACGTTTTCTGTCTCCACAACATTCTGAATAATATACTCCAACGATAGCAAAAAAATGTTAAAAAGAAAAAGAGGCTGGTATATACGTTTTGCACTAAGTAGCAACAATTCCATTAGATTTTGACAATTACACCAATATACAGCCATGAATAATGGTCTCCATACCATCTTCACAATGATGGCTGATTTTTATGTTGGGTTTCCGGGACATCTGTCCGCATCCGTTCCTTGTACAGAACATGAGCTATAAACTCAACTAACATTACTATGACAATTAGAGTGTACATGTAATTGCGCTAAATATGAAGTTAACTTCTTCATGAACGTAAGTATAGAAAATTTGTTAGAGGCTCTACAAGAAAATTTTTAAGGACTTAATTTCATTTTATATTGCTTTCTTCACATGACCTGACGTCAAAGTAATGGCAGATAGAAAAAAGCAAATCGTTTCTACTATTTTCTTGTTCTTCCGATTGATAGTCATCAACTTGTGAATATTTACAATATTATTCGCCATTTGTGCGTAAAAAAGTGAATTCGCTGCAGTTACGTTCTACATCTACATCTACATCTATACTCCGCAAGCCACCCAACGGTGTGTGGCGGAGGGCACTTTACGTGCCACTGTCATTACCTCCCTTTTCTGTTCCAGTCGTGTATGGTTCGCGGGAAGAACGACTGCCGGAAAGCCTCCGTGCACGCTCGAATCTCTCTAATTTTACATTCGTGATCTCCTCGGGAGGTATAAGTAGGGGGAAGCAATCTATTCGATACGTCATCCAGAAACGCATCCTCTCGAAACCTGGGCAGCAAGCTACACTGCGATGCAGAGCGCCTTTCTTGCAGAGTCTGCCACTTGAGTTTGCTAAACATCTCCTAAACGCTATCACGCTTACCAAATAACTCTGTGACGAAACGCGCCGCTCTTCTTTGGATCTTCTCTATCTCCTCCGTCAACCCGACCTTGTAGGGATCCCACACTGATGAGCAATACTCAAGTATAGGTCGAACGAGTGTTTTCTAAGCCACCTCCTTTGTTGATGGACTACATTTTCTAAGGACTCTCGCAATGAATCTCAACCTGGTACCCGCCTTACCAACAATTAATTTAATATGATCATTCCACTTCAAATCATTCCGCACGCATACTCCCAGATATTTTACAGAAGTAACTCCTACCAGTGTTTGTTCCGCAATCATATAATCATACAATAAAGGATCCTTCTTTCTATGTATTCGCAATACATTACATTTGTCTATGTTAAGGGTCAGTTGCCGCTCCCTGCACCAAGTGCCTATCCGCTGCAGATCTTCCTGCATTTCGCTACAATTTTCTAATGCTGCAACCGCATAAACTTATCCGGTGTCCTTTCAATGAGAAATTAGAGGCGAAGCTTCGTTCTATTTGTACAGCGCTCCACTCTGGGACAACTGCTGACGCCACAGGACTATAGAAAGCACTGCGCCCATAGCTATTCGGCAATGTATTTTATTGGGTTATGAGCCGTTAAGGATAACGGGTTACGACACTGCTCTTTGTCATTTTATCTGTCAATATGAGACGCGCCGTTAACCGTCTTGTGTAGAAAGAGGGCGAACATTTATTGTGACAAGTGTAGCAGTTTCTTCCTGACCATTCTAGTGATTTTACTGCCACATTTCTCCTATCTGCAGATGCCAACATCGCAATGTTTTCTGCGTAGGTTATTGCCTGATGAAACAATATCAACTGAAGTAAAAATACCTATTGGTTGTTAGACAAGCAATAAATAAAAACAAGTTAACTACATTCCCGTATTAACAGCAGTCAAATGACTCAATCCTCTACATTCCTTCTGATTTATGTAGATTTCTAGACAATTTATGGATCCAGTACCTTGTTAACAGACGTAACATTTTAATTGTCAGTTTCTACAACGATATATTTTTTCGGACTCTCTTCACAACTAAACATCAAGTTTCTAGAACCAGTCGTATGATGGTTTACGCTTACAGTTATCTAGTAGTTTACTAATTGATTATCTAAGTGGCCAGTATGATGTAGGCAGGTTTATTAGGCTGGTGCGTGATGACATCAGTGTGGCTGAATCACAACCACTGTTGCCTTTGTATCGCTAATATTAGAGCGAAGTACAAGTCGGTCAAAGGCTGGCGTAGAAAAAATCGTCTTTCCCAGTGATGACACTTTTGTCAACGTCGCAATAGTCACAGTAGTAAAAGCACTGAACTAAGATTTTTAATGTGTTTCCTTATCCAGATGTTTTCCACATATTGTCATTTCTAGACAATTTATGGATCCAGTACCTTGTTAACAGACGTAACATTTTAATTGTCAGTTTCTACAACGATATATTTTTTCGGACTCTCTTCACAACTAAACATCAAGTTTCTAGAACCAGTCGTATGATGGTTTACGCTTACAGTTATCTAGTAGTTTACTAATTGATTATCTAAGTGGCCAGTATGATGTAGGCAGGTTTATTAGGCTGGTGCGTGATGACATCAGTGTGGCTGAATCACAACCACTGTTGCCTTTGTATCGCTAATATTAGAGCGAAGTACAAGTCGGTCAAAGGCTGGCGTAGAAAAAATCGTCTTTCCCAGTGATGACACTTTTGTCAACGTCGCAATAGTCACAGTAGTAAAAGCACTGAACTAAGATTTTTAATGTGTTTCCTTATCCAGATGTTTTCCACATATTGTCATTCACTGACTTGAGAGATCAGTTTCTAGAGAATGAATTGTCTTAACAGGAGGACGTAATGGTCTTCCTTCACTGATTACTTCGCTCAATTTCACCAAATCAGTTTCCTCTTGTGGGTGAAAAGTTGAAATTCGATTGATGTAGTGTGTGGTCCGCAACGGGAAGAGTATAAGAAAAGGAAAAGTTAATGTAATTATGTCATATGATGACATGGTTGGAGACCTTGGCTGTTATTTGAAGGCAAATGTTGATGTTGAGACAGCGACCAGCCACAAATTTATTTTAAGGTCTTTTATTCAAAAGGTATCATTACCGGTTCCGAATCATTACAATTCATCGTCAGACGGCTTTCATGCTTTCAATAGAACATGTGGTGCTTTTTTTTATTGATTAGTTGTCCTAAAATATAAATAATACATAATTACAAGCACGCCACACAGATGGTTGCGCTACAAATTTGCATTGGGATGTGACTGAAGTCGCATGAAATCCGTTTGACTATGAACTGTAATGATTCGAAACCGGTAACGGTACCTTTGAATAAAGGAACTTAAAATAAATTGGTGGTTGGTTGTTTCAACACCATCAATAAAAGAAAGGTTGCTGCATTTTGCAACAGATACCAATCTCATCATCTACACTTTTGGCTATTACAATTTCAGTACCATAAAGACAGCATGAAACAAACGTCAAATTGTCGTACAGCGTACTACATACACTGATATAAACACGATTATCGTTTCTGCACAACCACACAAAGCACAAGGGGATTTCCATAAGTATGCCACATTTATTTACCGAAAGCATGTTGGTTTTATTCAGGACTCCGATAGACGTCTCCAATACACTATATTATACCCCTCTCTTTGGTTACAAAACATTGTTTTTCAGCTTAATCTCCATACAGTGCGACAGCCTTACGTCACCTTGCTTCGATAGGGCCTATATTTCCACATGCTGCCACTTTACTGGTCGACCTCTGAGCCAACGTCTTGCTGTATCAGTAACCTCCCCATCGTCCACGTACAGCTTTTCGCCAATTTCATCCTTCACTGGGGCAAAAAAGTGAAAGTCGGAAAGTGCGAGATCCGGGTTATAGGGCGGATGAGGAACAACAGTCCGATGAAGATTTGCGAGTCTCTCCGGGGTGCACAGATTTGGTGTGAGGCCTAGCGTTCTCATGGAGTGGGAGAATTACGATTTCGTTTTCGTGATGGCTGTAATGGATCAGGGAGATGTGTTATTTTCTAACGGATTTGTCGATACCAAATCTAATGAGGGAGGTTGTAAATGTTTCCTTATATTTTTGTCAGAATATTTTTTGTGAATTGTAATTTGCCTTAATTTATGCTAATTTGGTTATATGTTCGAGAGTGACAGCATATTGATTAATATTAGAATATGTGACGAATAATATCAAAGAGACTGGTTACAAGTGGGAGCTTGTGTGTTGTGTGAAATGTCTTTGACGCTGGAGTCGTCTTTGACCGTAGTCAGTCGGCAGTAAACACTCGGTGTGTGACGGTGGAACAATGTACAGGTCCCCGGTACAATAATTTGCAAGTGACCAGCAAAAATGAGTTACTCTACAACTTTTTTATATAAACATCAAGAAGGAAGCACATTCGGAAAAATGGTATTTGAAGCACCAAAAATGAGGCAAACGTATTGAACCAGGACATTTCTGCAGCCGACGAAACAGCATTTAGGAATCATACTTTCACTAGACGACTGAAGCCAACACAAAAAAGTCAAACATCATCTTATAAACATCCACGGAAAAGTGAGTACTGACACGAAATATGCTAAATTCAAGTATATAAAAATAGTGAGCATATTTCATGACGAATATACGGAAGTAGCTTCTTCAGTTTGCTGAGGGTATCACAATACACTTCACAGCGGCAGTTGATCGTTGCACCAAGGGAGATGACATCAAACAGAATAACACCTTCAGAGTCACTAAAGACCGTCGCTGACTGAGGGTGCGACTTTGAATTATTTTTCTTTGCAGTTTGGTTTCCGATTCAAAGTGATGAACCCATGTTGCACCACCTATGATGATGTGCGATAAATAATAGTCACGATCAGCCTCGTAACGCGCAAGTGATTCCGCACGCACGGTTCTTCGTTGCTCTTTCTGGTTTTGAGTTAGGCGGCGAGGAAACTAGCGGGCACACACCTTAGACGACCGTGACTGGTGGACGAGGGGTCAGCACTACCAACAGAGAAGTCCAGTTGAGCAGCGAGGTGTTTGATCTGTCGATCACCACGAATGAGAGGATCGGCACGTTCCAGAACCGCAGTACTTACAGCTGTACGCAGCCGAGCGGCACGCGGGAGTCAGGGCAGAGTTTTCACGAATTCGCCGCGAAGATGACAGGCAAGTCGCCTAACGACTCACGTTGCTTCTGTACACTGACCGGTCGGCGTAGACATTCTGCAAATACCTATGAATATCTCCGGTTTTCCGCCAAAAGAAACCCAATGACAGGCTCTCCGCTTGCAACGCACTTCCGTTATCTGAAACAGGAGTATGCCGCCCAGTTCCGCAACATATTCCGCATTTTTTCAGTCGACACTGTTCGAGGTAAAAAAAGGTGTTGCATTACTTATTGTAGGCTCCTAGTAGGGAGTAGTAGTACAATCTGTATAATATAAGGAAGTTCACGGAATGCATTTCTTCTGCGAAACTTGCATTATAGAGACAATAGTGCGTTATGCCTCCTGTAAGAAGGAGAAACATCTACGAGTACTAGCCGAAATACCACAGTAGCAGGATCGTGGACTATTGTAACAGCAGTTCATTGTTCCGCATTATTGCTACCCACATGAACACTGCAACTATATCTGGAGCACTATGAACTGTCTACACGACGATCATTGTTGTAGCTTCCCTTGATGATGCAGCACAGAGAGACGTGAAAACAGCAGTTCTCCCAACGGGTCGATGGAGATCACGTGTTTTGGCAGAAATCATCTTTCCAGACCAGCTCTGTCTCTACGTACAGTATGAAAATAGACTTGCTGAGGGTTTGACAAAAATATGGTAACACCGTGAGAAATGCATGAATCATCGTAAATGCAGATACTAATCAAACCTGCAGGTGACGCTGTTAACCACGACAGACACATGTGCAGTGTCCTCAATACATTGCAACTGTAAACAATTGTCGGAACAGTGATCTGTGTAGTTTTGAGCTCTTTACGTCGGTGTTAACTCAATTTGTAATAGGAAAATTGTTGGTTCTCGTATGGTAGATGACGAAGTATTTGGTGTTTCAAGAGGCACAGTATCGAAGATTTATACCACTTACCGTAATAGCGGTAAAACATCATCTGCTAAGTCATAACGCGGATGAAAGTGTGTGTTGAGTTGAGTGATCATGAGGGATGCTCATCGAAAAACAAGAGGACGAAACCTGCGAAGGTCACTTCAGAACGGAGAGCCGCACTCGCGAGCTCTGCCAGCACACACACACACACACACACACACACACACACACACACACAAAACACTGTGAGGACGTGATTCAAACGCCGATAAAAGGAAAACATGGTGCCGAAGCCGTAAAATGTGGAGTAAGAAGGAAGAGGGAAGGAAATTCATTAGATCGGATGAGTGTACGCTTTCCAAATTATGGCAGAGTTTACCCCCAAGTAGCGAAAAATGGCGGTTCTTGGGTGACGATTAGAGCAGCCATATGGTGACTTTCAAGGGCTGCATGGTAATCCTACAAGGTCGCATTACCGCGAAGGACTGTGTGATCATTTAGGGCTGATGAGGTTCTTCCCATGTTACACATTTAGATTTCAATGATGATCCTCCGTTGGCCGCTGCACTTACCAGATCCCAATAGTATTGACCATTTGTGATCTACTTTGGTGAGGAGGGTGCTTGATTGCTATCCACTTCCATAACCATTACCTGGACTTGCCATTGTTTTGCAAAATAGCATAAGATACCTTGAAAACCACACAAGACGTGTGTTTATCCATTCCGACTCGGTTGCAAGCTGTTTTTAATGCCAAAGAGTTTATTACACCGTAAGTTAATGTGTTGTGTTCCTGGTGTTTTCATAGTTTCGTCGATTCCTGTTCCTGTATGTGGAAAGGCCTTAATCGTCATCGTCATACTGACCAAGCGTCTGCGGTGATGTTATGGGGTGCTGTATGGTACACTTTACGGTCCCGTTTGGATCGCGTGGCTAGCAATATAAACGATGCGCTTTACATTTTTACTTATTAAGTCTTGTTGATATGCCGTAGCTCGTTGGTCTCCACGACGTTAGTTTTCAACAAGATAACACATGAAGAACACAAAAAGCAGAGTAGCACTGGCAAAATGGCATTCCTGGCCAAGTCTAGTACTATGAAATGTAAGCCTCAATTTGAAGGAGAAATTTCTTAAAATCTACGTTTTGAGCGTAGCATTCTACGGTAGTGAAACATGGACTGCGTAGAAACCGGAACACAAGTGAATCGGGGCATTTGAGACGTGGTGGAACAGAAGAATGTTGAAAATTGGTGGATCGTAAGGATGAGGAATAAGATTCTTTGCAGAATCGGTGAGGAAAGAAATATGTGGAAAACACTGATATGAAGAAGATACAGGATGGTGGGACATCTGTTAGAACGTCAGGGAACTGCTTTCACAACAGCAGAGGGCGCTGTAGAGGGTAAAAACCGTAAGGGAAGACAGAGATTAGTACACATCCAGCAAATGATTGAGGACTTGGGTTACAAGTGCTACTCTGAGATGAAAATGTTGGCAAACGAGAGGAATTTATGGTTGGCAGCATCAAACAAGTCGAAAGACTGATGAATCAGTAGCCTCTCACCCACTGAAGACATCTGATCACGGGTTGCCTGGAGACTGACATGACGCCAGTAGCAAGCCACTACATCAGATCAGCTGGGGCATGGAGTTGACGCAGCTTGAGGAGACGTACCCACATGTATCACACTAGCTACGTTCTAAACGATGTTCAGCTAGAATGGAACAAATTACTGCTGCCGTTGTGGGCACTAATTTTCGCAGCCTGCATCCCTGCAAATTTACAAATTTAGTCATGCATTGTTCTTACTATAATGTACACACACAATAACTAAAATTCCGTTACTATCATTGATGGTATATCTGTCGCTGCTGGTCTAGCAGTGTGTAAACAAACCCTGTGTTTCCACGTGAGCCTACGCTGAGTTTGAGCAGATAACACCTGTTTACATGACTCTACCATCATTGGAGCTTCACTGCCGCAGTAGATGGCTTTGACCATTGAGGCAATCATTCAACCATCACACGAGGTTGAAGGTACCCTTTTCGTAGAAGATGGTTGTAACCTCCCCCTTACTAATTGGCCTATCACGCTTGCGATTTAAAATATTTTTCTAATTGGATAAGGCTATCATACCCGATGAAGTAATACCGATAAGTAGGGGGAAAGTGTACAAGCGATCTTTCTGACAGAAAAGTCTACTAAAAATAAAAAAATAATTGAACCGAAGAGGGCTACAATTTGGAAAAATGGAAGTTATTTTGTGCATTCACTCACGAATAACACTGTACAGAAAAGGGATACACTTATCATGAATCCAAAGTTACATTAATGAACGAAAAGGAAATAATTACGGTCGCCAGCCCACTAGGGCGATTTACATCCAAAATCCTGTACAAGATGATGGGAAAGAGAGACATATATTGTTAAACACTGACGTGGCAGCTGAAAGTTGTCACATTTTTTGACACTAATTTTAAGTGAGTATGTAATGATAAAGAAAACTGAGAAGTCACTTTCACGTTAAGTTTGTCATTAAATTTTGAAAAAGGCAATCGAGTAATGACTTGAAAATATCCACTTAAGCTGTATGTTAGTACGTTACGTGAACAATTACATTCACAGACCTCAACATAACGTCATCAAAGAAATTTAGAGAAAGGCAAGCACTTTTTGTTTTGCAGTTACTTAATTTTCAAACTGGATTTCATATAATTGTCTGAACAACTGAGCCTTTTTTAGTGGCTTGAACAGAATTAAATGCTAGAATGCGTACCAAACCAAACAGCCATGTGCTCCAAGCTATATGTAAAATAAATAAAACTTGCGCACTCTTAATTTGTGCATTTTCTTAGATTTAAGTTTTTTCCAGTGATAGATTCTCAAAGTTCGGTTAGCATGTAAGGAAAAAAGGGAACAAGGTCCCTGCTTGGTAACAATATCCGGGGGCAATGAGGACACAATCGCCCTGAATTTAACTGATTATTGATTAAATAAAGTTCATTAATCAAATCACATTCAGTTGTGCTGCTGGATAAGCCATTAATATTTTCTACCAATGAACAGTCTTACTTCAGTGCTGTGCGTGCAACGAAACTCGGAGCCGACGACGAATCTGTATTGCTCGAACTGCTGCTGTTGTTGAAGATGGTAGCATCTTGTGGGTCCATGGCTAATTACAGGAATGGGCATTCGTAATTAATACAGCCTCATCCGCCCATCCACTGTCTTTCCTCCTGCTGCTAGTCATCTGGCCGGCGCGCCTACATGATCCCGCGAAATGGTACCCTCTACTGCGAGATCGTTAACACCACACTTCCGCACACTACTAGCGCTGGAACCCATCTCTGGCTTTCTCCGCGCACTCTGCTTGACAAACCCCTACCCAAAGGTTTAACAACGCACAAGCACTGCTATTATCATTGCTAGTCGATGCAAATAACGATTCCTTTGGCTTTTTCCCAGAGCTTATAAGTTTCACAGTAAAACACAAATACAATGAAAGGTCAACAGACTTCTACCTAAATGTACATGTACAGTGAAGCAATGCCCTTACTTATTAAAAGAAAGCATTTAAATTACAAATATTTATATACAATTAAAGAAATTATACAGGGTTATTACAAATGACTGAAGCGATTTCACAGCTCTAAAATAACTTTATTATTTGAGATATTTTCACAATGCTTTGCACACACATACAAAAACTCAAAAAGTTTTTTTAGGCATTCACAAATGTTCGATATGTGTCCCTTTAGTGATTCGGCAGACATCAAACCGATAATCAAGTTCCTCCCACACTCGGCGCAGCATGTCCCCATCAATGAGTTCGAAAGCATCGTTGATGCGAGCTCGCAGTTCTGGCACGTTTCTTGGTAGAGGAGGTTTAAACACTGAATCTTTCACATAACCCCACAGAAAGAAATCGCATGGGGTTAAGTCGGGAGAGCATAGAGGCCATGACATGAATTGCTGATCATGATCTCCACCACGACCGATCCATCGGTTTTCCAATTTCCTGTTTAAGAAATGCCGAACATCATGATGGAAGTGCGGTGGAGCACCATCCAGTTGAAAGATGAAGTCGGCGCTGTCGGTCTCCAGTTGTGGCATGAGCCAATTTTCCAGCATGTCCAGATACATGTGTCCTGTAACGTTTTTTTCGCTGAAGAAAAAGGGGCCGTAAACTTTAAACCGTGAGATTGCATAAAACACGTTAACTGTTGGTGAATTGCGAATTTGCTGCACGAATGCGTGAGGATTCCCTACCGCCCGGATTCGCACATTGTGTCTGTTCACTTCACCATTAAGAAAAAATGTTGCTTCATCACTGAAAACAAGTTTCGCGCTGAACGCATCCTCTTCCATGAGCTGTTGCAACCGCGCCGAAAATTCAAAGCGTTTGACTTTGTCATCGGGTGTCAGGGCTTGTAGCAGTTGTAAACGGTAAGGCTTCTGCTTTAGCCTTTACCGTAAGATTTTCCAAACCGTCGGCTGTGGTACGTTTAGCTCCCTGCTTGCTTTATTCGTCGACTTCCGCGGGCTACGCGTGAAACTTGCCCGCACGCGTTCAACCGTTTCTTCGCTCACTGCAGGCCGACCCGTTGATTTCCCCTTACAGAGACATCCAGAAGCTTTAAACTGCGCATGCCATCGCCGAATGGAGTTAGCAGTTGGTGGATCTTTGTTGAACTTCGTCCTGAAATGTCGTTGCACTGTTATGACTGACTGATGTGAGTGCATTTCAAGCACGACATACGCTTCCTTGCTCCTGTCGCCATTTTGTCTCACTGCGCTCTCGAGCGCTCTGGCGGCAGAAACCTGAAGTGCGGCTTCAGCCGAACAAAACTTTATGAGTTTTTCTACGTATCTGTAGTGTGTCGTGACCATATGTCAATGAATGGAGCTACAGTGAATTTATGAAATCGCTTCAATCATTTGTAATAGCCCTGTATATCGGTAGCATGTACCACGCATCCTGCATTTTCGGTGTTACATGGTGACTTCCTGTATTTCCGGGACCGATAGGATTCTTCGGCTCTTGAAAGCCTTTTTTAGGGGCAGAATGCATGATAATCACATCCGGACAGAAGGACAGGTGCTCAAGTGGCTCCCTATTGAGATGGCGTAACTTCTTCAGGCCTCCCGAATCGCGACAGGCACAGAATTTGGCGCATCACTACACAGTCGTGGTTTACGATAGACATGCAGCCCCATGCCAGTTCTTCATTCTTCAGTGGATGCCTACCTGCGTTTGTCCTTTAGCATGGATGGAAAGAATAACAGCACATTTGTGCTGCATGGACACACTTGTTAAAAACTTCGCCACAGACTACGTTTCCACATTCACCACACGCAGTTCTCAAAGATACGAACGCTAGAATAATACCTTCCTTATACGTCAGTGGCGATATACTCGCATCGGAGCCACGCTACTTAGCAAGTACGCTGCAGCAAACCACTCTAACGGAAAGTTTTTTCACCGCCCTTTATGATTTAACGCCTGATAATTGTGTTTGTAACAAACAATATCATTCTGGATAGTAACTTAGAAAGATGTTACATACGGCATTGAACTACCGAAAGCTACTCAAATGTAGCTCCAGCCATCCACATCTACATCTACATTTATACTCCGCAAGCCACCCAACGGTTTGTGGCGGAGGGCACTTTACGTGCCACTGTCATTACCTCCCAATCCTGTTCCAGTCGCATATGGTTCGCAGGAAGAACGACTGTCGGAAAGCCTCAGTGCGCGCTCGAATCTCTCTAATTTTACATTCGTGATCTTCTCGGGAGGTATAAGTAGGGGGAAGCAATCTATTCGATACGTCATCCAGAAACGCACCCTCTCGAAACCTGGGCAGCAAGCTACACCGCGATGCAGAGCACCTCTCTTGCAGAGTCTGCCACTTGAGTTTGCTAAACATCTCCGTAACGCTATCACGCTTACCAAATAACTCTGTGACGAAACGCGCCGCTCTTCTTTGGATCTTCTCTAACTCCTCCGTCAACCCAACCTGGTAGGGATCCCACACTGATGAGGAATACTCAAGTATAGGTCGAGCAAGTATTTTGTAAGCCACTTCCTTTGTTGATGGACTACATTTTCTAAGGACTCTTCCAATGAATCTCAACCTGGTACCAGCCTTACCAACAATTAATTTTATATGATCATTCGACTTCAAATCGATCCGCACGCATACTCCCAGATATTTTACAGAAGTCACTGCTACCAGTGTTTTTTCCGCTGTCATATAATCGTACAATAAAGGATCCTTCTTTCTATGTATTTGCAGTACATTACATTTGTCTATGTTAAGGGTCAGTTGCCTCTCCCTGCACGAAGTGCTTATCCGCTGCAGATCTTCCTGCATTTCGCTGCAATTTTCTAATGCTGCAACATCTCTGTATACTACAGCATCATCCATCAGTATGAACTATCTGGGTCATTGTCTCGAGAAAGAGATGTAACTCTGTATGAAAACGCTGCAGCGGCGAGGGACACTGTCCATCGGAGGCTGTTCACAGAATCTGCCCGTGTTAAGTATTAAACTGCACATCACACCACGGCTTGCGAGGACAATGCAGTTCTCGGTGAAATTTACGGCGCTGGGCGAATACTGTGCTCGGGGGGGGAGGGGGGGCTGGGTGTTTGGGAGGGGGCCGTTGAGTGGTGTCGCGGAGCCGAGCGCTGTTGCGCTGTTCTGCTGGCCATTATGGGCCGCCAGCTACGCGGTACACTTGTGGAATGGAGCGGAAAGCCGTTACGTTCGCGCCCACAAAGGCCGGTGGCAAGGTAGCGTCGCGCTGTCACGGCAGCAAGTGAAGCAGTGCGGCGGCGACGTGTGGCGGCTGAAAATGGTCCCTGCCGCAAATTAGAGGCGGATAAGCCGACGTTATCACACATAACTCACCGAGGCTTGCGTTGCTATCCACCAAAGTGGAAAAAATATTGCGTGTTCGGGACGATTTCGGCATCCAAAATAAGGTACCAACTAGTGATCGATGCATATAAACCTTCAATGGTTGTCACTGGGTTTTTATACCTCACAAAGCAATCTGTACTGGGTTAGAAACCTCATCGTTCTGTTTCGACAGTGAGAACAATTGGTCTGTAATATTTGATGCGGCCTCTCACGATTTCCAGTCCTGCAGTAATCTCTTCACGTGAGAGTGGTGTGGCACTTGCACCCTGCTTCCTCAATTATGTATTGGCTGTATTCAGAACTCTATCTCCACCTAGAGTTCTTATCCTGCACAGGCGTCTCTATAACGATAGACGTTAATCCCTGATGCCTCTTTTTGTCAGTGTTTTCCATATGTATTTCTAACGGTGGGAAACCTCGAAAGTTGTCACGCAGCGGGTCTGATTGTTCCTCCGTAACTTGGGAAGACAAAGTTTTCGTACGATGTGGAAGGTCTGCTAACGTCATGATATACTCTTCACGGGGCGTACACAACTAGTAACCAAATTTTTCGTACTGAATGATTCTGCTCCAGTTGGAGTCGACCAATCATTTATTTGTATAAAAGACTCAAGTTTCAGGATGAAAATCCTATCTTAGACGCTATGAACGTTGTCAGTAAATTGACAACCACACGACCGCAGCGGGTCACTTTGGCTACACAGAATGCACGTCTTTACTTGCATGTACAAGTGATACGATCACCTTACATATACACCTATAAGTAAGAATTGATATACCGCTTTACACACATTTCCACCTAATGAACGCCACTACAAAACTGCAATAAATGTTTAGGGTCCAACGTTCTTGTCGTATACTCCGTATTCTCCATATCGGAACAATAACTCCTTAAGGAGAATGTCATCAGTTTCAAATGGAAGGTTAAAAGTCCCGACGTAAGTTCATTAGACTTCCGCGTTAGCAAGAGAAACCATACTACGCTGAAGCGCCAAAGAAACTGGTTAGGCACACGTATTCTAATACAGAGATATATAAAGGCAGAACACGGTGATGCTGTTGGCAACACGTACAAAAGACAGCAAGTATCTGGCGCAGCTGTGAGATCGCTTACTGTTGCTACAATCGTAGGTTATCAAGAGTTAAGTGAGTTTGAACGTGGTGTAGTCAGCGCAGCAGCGAAGGGATATGGCACCTCCGAGGTAGCGATTTTCCTGTACGACAATTTCACGAGTGTACCGTGAATATCATGAATCCAGTAAAATATCAAATTGCCGACATCGCTGGGGCCGGAAAAAGAGGCTGCAAGAACAAAACCAATGACTACTGAAGAGCATTGTTCATCGTGATAGAAGTGCAACTCTTCCTCAAATTGCTGCAGATATCAATCCTGGGCCATCAGCAAGTGTCAGCGTGCGAACCATTCAATGAAGCATCATCGATACGGGCTTTCGAAACAGAGGGCCCGCTCGCGTACCATTGCAAACTGCACCACACAAAGCTTTGCGCCTCGCCTGTGCCTGTCAACGACGACAGTGGACTATTGATGTCTGAAAACATGTTGCCTTTTCGGATGAGTCTCGTTTCAAATGGTATCGAGCAGATGGACGTGTACGGGTATGGAGACAACCTGTATGGTGACAACCTCATGAATCCATGGACGTTGCATGTCAGCAGGAGACTGTTCAAGCTGTTGGAGGCTCTGTAATGGTGTGGGGCGTGTGCAGTTGGAGTGATATGGGACACTTGATACGTCTAGATACGACTTTGACAGGTGACATGTACGTAAGCATCCTGTCTGATCACCTGCATCCATTCATGTCCATTGTGCATTCCGACGGAGTTGGGCAATTCCAGCAGGACAATGCGACAACCCACAGGTCCAGAATTGCTACAGAGCGGCTCCAGGAACACTCTTCTCAGTTTAATCATTTCCGCTGGCCACCAAACTCCCCAGACGTGAACACTGTTGAGCATATCTTGGGTACATTGCAAAGTGCTGTTCAGAAGAGATCTCCATTCGCTCGTACTCACGGATTTATGGCCATCCCAGCAGGATTTATGGTGTCAATTCCTTCTATCAGTACTTCTGACATAATTCGAGTCCATGTCTCGCCGGGTTGCTGCGCTTCTGCGTACTCGCGCTGGCTCTACAGGATATTAGGCAGGGGTACGTTTCTTTGGCTCTTCAGTGTAGTAGTTCCATCGCGATGGATGACAGAAATTTGAGTGAAGTCAACATATCTGCTTGAAGTGTATTCAACAAAATGAGAAAAATGTGTAGGAATCTGTATCAAAATTGTGTAGTGACCCGGTTCTCGTCAAGACGTCAGTCGCGAATCTCCAATGGCGCTGGATGAATATGGCGCTTGAATTTACGGCAACTGAGCATTAGAGTACTTTTTACGTGGAACGTTCTTGAGAAGCATGGTGACATCATGGCGCGGGCTAAATTTGTGACCTGAAGAGACACACGAACAACAAATGCTACCAGATGAACGACGATGTCACGTGCACAGAGACATACAGCAGTAAAGGAAACCAAAAGCAAGCTCTCGCTGCACTACGGTAGAGGCAGAAGGTATTCATTATCTCCTGGGATGAGGAGCGAGGCGAAACTTGCCTGTCCACCGATGACAACTGTACATAAGAAGTTAACAATACTTACAGCCATTCCGATGAAGATATTTGCGGGCAAGGACACGTAATTACCAGCGTGTAAACTGTGGCAAACTGAAACAAAAACGTCACATACAGTACAAAGCAAGTATAGCAGCGGTTCTGTCACAGGACTTTCATTCGCCAGGAGCGAGTTATAACTCATGACTGGCCTCCCAGATTTAGGCTCTCCATGCCTTCCTCAACTCACAAGGGTCGTTTCACAGTCACAGAATGTAGGGGAATGCTACATGAAAACTTCTATTACCGGTACTCGTCAGAAATCGCCACATTGACACAAACCAACGATGGAAATGAAGGCAACGAAGTATCACCTTCAAGGTTTCTCCATAAGACAGTTTTGACATTGACGTAAAATTGCGTAGTTGATTTGCTGTAATAATTTCGGAATTTATCCTATTTCCACCATTTTCACTATTGTTATAATAATGGATTGCGTCTTCGTAATTTTTATTTTATTCATTACTTTGTCTTCGTGACTCGTTGTGAACGTTTCAGGAGGCCTGACATTCTTCCTCGAATGTCCTATCAGAGAGTTGATACGTGTCAGTGATAGATGAGTTACGAACCACAAATTGTGGACTAACAGAAGGCCTGCATTGTTAGTAAATAACAACAAAATTAAACAGAAAATCTTTTTCACCGAAAATTGATGCAACAGCGAAAAGCCCAGCGCTGTTGGGAGAGAGAGGGAGAGAGAGAGAGAGAGAGAGAGAGAGAGAGAGAATGTTTTAATGTTGTTTGGTTCTCAGAAACAAAAGCAAAACTTTGACTGTGCGGTACATGTCTAAATATTTTTTTCATTTGTTGAGACTGCATGTAATTTCTCAAGCACATAAAAATACATGTTTTGAAATATTTAGACAACAGTTTTCCTCCTCTTGCTGTTCCCAGCAGTGTGAAATATTTATCATACGGCTTTTGCGTGGAACACAGTTAATTTTGCTTTCGCCATTAACAAACTCTACTAGTAATTATACTTTATACACGGTGTTTCAAAAATGACCGGTATATTTAAAACGGCAATAAAAACTAAACGAGCAGCGATAGAAATACACCGTTTGTTGCAATATGCTTGGGACAACAGTACATTTTCAGGCAGACAAACTTTCGAAATTACAGTAGTTACAATTTTCAACAACAGATGGCGCTGCGGTCTGGGAAACTCTATAGTACGATATTTTCCACATATCCACTAAGCGTAGCAATAATATGGCGTAGTCTCTGAATGAAATTACCCGAAACCTTTGACAACGTGTCTGGCGGAATGGCTTCACATGCAGATGAGATGTACTGCTTCAGCTGTTCAATTGTTTCTGGATTCTCGCGGTACACCTGGTCTTTCAAGTGTTCCCACAGAAAGAAGTCACAGGGGTTCATGTCTGGCGAATAGGGAGGCCAATCCACGCCGCCTCCTGTATGTTTCGGATAGCCCAAAGCAATCACACGATCATCGAAATATTCATTCAGGAAATTAAAGACGTCGGCCGTGCGATGAGGCCGGGCACCATCTTGCATAAACAACGAGGTGTTCGCAGTGTCGTCTAAGGCAGTTTGTACCGCCACAAATTCGCGAAGAATGTCCAGATAGCGTGATGCAGTAATCGTTTCGGATCTGAAAAATGGGCCAATGATTCCTTTGGAAGAAATGGCAGCCCAGACCAGTACTTTTTGAGGATGCAGGGACGATGGGACTGCAACATTGGGCTTTTCGGTTCCCCATATGTGCCAGTTCTGTTTATTGACGAAGCCGTCCAGTTAAAAATAAGCTTCGTCAGTAAACCAAATGCTGCCCACATGCATATCGCCGTCATCAATCCTGTGCACTATATCGTTAGCGAATGTCTCTCGTGCAGCAATGGTAGCGGCGCTGAGGGGTTACCGCCTTTGAATTTTGTATGGATAGAGGTGTAAACTTTGGCGCATGAGACGATACGTGGACGTTGGCCTCATTTGGACCGCAGCTGCAACACGGCGAACGGAAACCCGAGGCCGCTGTTGGATCACCTGCTGCACTAGCTGCGCATTGCCCTCTGTGGTTGCTGTACGCGGTCGCCCTACCTTTCCAGCACATTCATCCATCACGTTCCCAGTCCGTTGAAATTTTTCAAACAGATCCTTTATTGTATCGCTTTTCGGTCCTTTGGTTACATTACACCTCCGTTGAAAACTTCGTCTTGTTGCCACAACACTGTGTTCTAGGCGGTGGAATTCCAACACCAGAAAAATCCTCTGTTCTAAGGAATAAACCATGTTGTCTACAGCACACTTGCACGTTGTGAACAGCACACGCTTACAGCAGAAAGACGACGTACAGAATGGCGCACCCACAGACTGCATTGTCTTCCATATCTTTCACATCACTTGCAGCGCCATCTGTTGTTGAAAATTGTAACTACTGTAATTTCGAAAGTTTGTCCGCCTGAAAATGTACTGTTGTCCCAAGCATATTGCAACAAACGGTGTATTTCTATCGCTGCTCGTTTAGTTTTTATTGCCGTTTCAAATATACCGGTCATTTTTGAAACACCCTGTATGTTGGCACTATGTTCAGACTATTTTTGAGACGAATCGTCCCTCGTAATTTCAGTCAGTCCTTTCAGTGCTTTCTTAACCAGGGAAACGTAACTCTGACTTCCATTGTAGTATGATCACACCAGCCTTTGACGTTACCGTTCGTTTCGTTACGGAGGTGTTCCATTGATGTCCAGTCTTAATTGTCCTTAAGACGAATGACTCGATGGTTCCTGTCTCGTCCAAACTAATGTTTTGCTCCCTTACAGATGACTTCATTATCATCTCGCCACTAAGCATTAAGCTTCCTACCTTCAACCTATAGGATTCCTTATATATTATGTGCTAAATTTCTCTCGAGCTACTCTTAGCGACTCGAGGCAAAGACTGATATTTCAGGTAGATAATGACACAAAAATTGATGTGCAGAATTATCGGAAGCTTTCGCAGTATTTAATTTCCTTGTTGATTATCTGACACCCTTTAATTTTAGTAAACTATGTGTGGGAATAGCACTAACGTGATATCTAGTTATTCCAGTATCTAAACAATAGACATCATCGTTTACAAACTGTCCCCAATCTCGTGAACCAGAACTTGGTCGTTTATATGGATATAGAATAATTATACCTGTCTGAAATATATCCCACAATATAAGAAACAGCTTTAAAGTATAACACCATCTAATTAGAATAGTGGTATGGAGAGAAAGCTTGCGCAAGAGAGGTCGGAAGAGCGGGGAAATGATGAGAAACTGTGCCTTGTAAAACATTAATCACGAATTGTGAACTCTTGGTTTGATTATTTCAAAACATGATGCAAAGCGTCTAAACTGAATCTGCAAACGCTGTAACCGACCCCAGTAGAATAGCCATGAGTGCTCCTGAATACATTGCACTTAAGTACATTATTCGTCTCACTAACTTAAAGTGGAAGCCCTTCTCTCCTTACCTGTCACCTGACGCCCCCTCATTCTCTCACGATAGTCACAGTGTAATATTAAAATAAGGCAGCCAATCAGAATCTAGTTGCATGCGTCATGCGAACTGGCACCAAGTTCAAATACATGCATGACTTCCGAAAAAAGTTATGTAAGTGTCACTTGAATATTGCGCTACTTTCGAAGATACTTACCTCTCAACTTAGAAAACCACAATATCTCATTCAACAAGTCATAGACGTTTTCTTTGATAGATGAAGTCCGCCTTATTCTCTATATGGTGCGCACAGTGTCAGACGTGCGTCTACAGGAGGCTGGCCAAATATTTTGCTAATCTACAGGTCGGCGATGCGATGGTGCTCATTACAGGCATTAAAGGTGTATCCTTATTTTGCGTCTCAGGCAGACCGTGGAACATTGTTGGTCTGGGTGCCTGACGGAGGAGGCTCATAATGACACTTTTTTCCATCGACGACCGTTTGAGTAGCTCCGAAGTCTTCCTCACTATTCTGGATGTTGGGTCCCGAGGTAGTTTTTGGTATGTATCTTCCTCCAGCATCCGTTGGATTTTCGCGTCATAGTCGGCTCGTTCCATTAGGTCGACGGTGAGAGGATTCTCGCGTTCAGGTCTAGTTGCGTTTAGTGCTAGCGGCTGGAATTTTAAAAGAATGCGGTTCGTTTCTCTACAATGTCTTTTGTAGTTTCACTGGGAAACTTACGAGCTGCTTGGTCAACACCACTTAATATGTCAGCGAAAGGCATACTGCGAGGTGAAGGAGCAAAGCTTGCGGAACGGACCGTGATCAACATTCAGCAAGAAACTTCGACACTGATGCCATTTCAACGCTTACGAAGGGACTAAACTTTGCGCCTACACCACGAAGTATCTCTTTCGCAGACGTATTAAGTGGTTTTGCTGAAGCAGCTCGTAAGTTTCCCAGTGAAACTACTGAAGAGATTCGTAGAGAAACAAGCCGCTTCCCTTCAAATCCAATCCGCCAGCAACAAACATGACTAGAGTGATGGCCTCTGAGCTCTCCAAAGAGATCCTATCACTGCCGTCCTGGCAGCTGACAAGTGCAATGGTGCCCTCCTAACGAAACGAGACGTCTATGTCGCGAATATCCAACGGATGCTGGAGGAAGATACGTACCATACACTTCCTCAGGAACCAGCATCCAGAATGGTGAGGAAAACTTTGGAGCTTCTCAAACGGTCGTCACTGGAAGAGAGTGTTATTGACAGCCTCTTCCTTCAGACACCCAGATCACTGACGTTCCGTGTTTGGCCAATAGTGCATAATAAGGATACATCTTTAAGACCTATGGTGAGTACCATTGGATCGCCAACCTATACACTAGCATACGGAAAGCTGGCTGAAGCCAGAGACAAATTCTGCCGAAGTTTTTGCAAAGGCACAGACGATGTTTAGAAAGGATAGATTGCATGCAACCGGTGGCGGCGTGTTTGTCGCTGTTAGTAGCAGTTTATCCTGTAGTTAAGTAGAAGTGGATAGTTCCTGCGAATTATTATGGGTGGCGGTTACACTTAACAACCGAGCTAGGTTGATAATTGGCTCCTTTTACCGACCTCCCGACTCAGCAGCATTAGTGGCAGAACAACTGAGAGAAAAAATGGCTCTGAGCACTATGGGACTCAACTTCTGAGGTCATTAGTCCCCTAAAACTTAGAACTAGTTAAACCTAACTAACCTAAGGACATCACACACATCCATGCCCGAGGCAGGATTCGAACCTGCAACCGTAGCGGTCTCGCGGTTCCAGACTGCAGCACCTAGAACCGCACGGCCACTTCGGCCAGCTAACTGAGATAA
The DNA here is from genome assembly GCF_023864275.1 of Schistocerca cancellata. Lineage (NCBI taxonomy): Eukaryota > Metazoa > Arthropoda > Insecta > Orthoptera > Acrididae > Schistocerca > Schistocerca cancellata. The sequence goes on along the minus strand of NC_064627.1, from coordinate 521,362,038 downwards.
AATCTGGAATACATTTCACATAAATTTTCTCAGCATGTTATAGTCTTAGGTGGAGATTTCAATTTACCAGATATAGATTGGGACACTCGGATGTTTAGGACGGGTGGTACGGACAGAGCATCGAGTGACGTACTGAGTGCACTATCCGTAAATTACCTCGAGCAATTAAACAGAGAACCGACTCGTGGAGATAACATCTAGGACTTACTGATAACCAACGGACCCGAACTTTTGACTCTGTAAGCACAGAACAGGGAATCAGTGATCATAAAGCCGTTGCAGCATCCCTGAACATGGAAGTAAATAGGAATATAAAAAAAGGGAGGAAGGTTTATTGGTTTGGCAACAGTAATAGAAGGCAGATTTCAGACTACCTAACACATCAAAACGAAAATCTCTGTTCCGGCAGTGACAATGTTGAGTGTTTATGGAAAAAGTTCAAGGCAATCGTAAAATGCGTTTTAGGCAGGTACGTGCCGAGTAAAACTGTGAGGGACGGGAAAAACCCACCGTGGTTCAACAACTAAGTTGGAAACTACTGCGAAAGCAAAGAGAGCTTCACTGCAAGTTTAAACGCAGAAAAACTTCTCAGACAAACAGAAGCTAACGGGTAAAGAGGGCTATGCCTGAAGCGTTCAGTGAATTCTAAAGTAAAATTCTATGTACCGACTTGACATAAAATCCTACGATGTTCTAGTCTTACGCTAATTCAGTAAGTGAGTCGAAACAGCATATCCAGACACTCCGGGATGATGAACGCATTGAAACAGAGGATGGCACGCGTAAAGCTGAAATACTAAAAACCTTTTTCCAAAGCTGTTTCACAGAGGAAGACCGCACTGCATTTCCTTCTCTAAATCCTCGCACAAACGAAAAAATGGCTGACATCGAAATGAGTGTCCAAGGAATAGAAAAGCTACTGAAATCACTCAACAGAGGAAAGTCCACTGGACCTGACGGGATACCAATTTGATTCTATACAGAGTACGCGAAAGAACTTGCCCCTTTCTAACAGACGTGTACCACAAGTCTCTAGAGGAACGGAAGGTTCCAAATGATTGGAAAAGAGCACGGGACTCCCAGTCTTCAAGAAGGGTCGTCGAGCAGATCCGCAAATCTGTACATATATCTCTGACATCGATCTGTTGTCGAATTTTAGAACATGTTTTTTGGTCGCGTATCATGTCATTTCTGAAAACCCAGAATCTGCTCTGTAGGAATCAACATGAATTCCCAAAACAGCGATCGTGTGAGACCCAACTCGCTTTATTTGTTCATGAGATCCAAAAAATATTAGATATAGGCTCCCAGGTAGATGCCATCTTCCTTGACTTCCGGAAGGCGTTCGATACAGTTCCGCACTGCCACCTGATAAACAAAGTAAGAGCCTACCGAATATCTGACCTGCTGTGTGGCTGGATTAAAGAGTTTTTAGGAAACAGAACGCAGCATGTTGTTCTCAATGGAGAGACGTCTACAGACGTTAAAGTAACCTCTGGCGTGCCACAGTGGAGTGTTACAGGACCATTACTTTTCATAATACATATAAATGACCTAGTAGATAGTGTCGGAAGTTCCATGCGGCTTTTCGCGGATGATGCTGTAGTATACAGAGAAGTTGCAGCATTAGAAAATTGCAGCGAAATGCAGGAAGATCTGCAGCGGATAGGCACTTGGTGCAGGGAGTGGCAACTGACCCTTAACATAGACAAATGTAATATATAGCGAATACATACGAAGAAGGATCCTTTATTGTATTATTATACGATAGCGGAACAAACAATGGTAGCAGATACTTCTGTAAAATATCTGGGAGTATGTGTGCGGAACGATTTGAAGTGGAATGATCATATAACATTAATTGTTGGTTAGGCGGTTGCCAGGTTGAGTTTCATTGGGAGAGTCCTTAGAAAATGTAGTCCATCAACAAAGGAGGTGGCTTACAAAACACTCGTTCGACCTATACTTGAGTATTGCTCATCAGTGTGGGATCCGTACCAGATCGGGTTGACAGAGGAGATAGAGAAGATCCAAAGAAGCGTGGCCCGTTTCGTCACAGCGTTATTTGGGGAGCGTGATAGCGTTACGGAGATGTTTAGCAGACTCAAGTGGCAGACTTAGCAAAAGAGGCACTCTGCATCGTGGTGTAGCTTGCTGTCCAGGTTTCGAGAGGGTGCTTTTCTAGATGAGGCATCGAATATATTGCTTCCCCCTACTTATACCTCCCGAGGAGATCACGAACGTAAAATTAGAGATATTCGAGCGCGCACGGAGGCTTTCCGGCAGTCGTTCTTCCCGCGAACCATACGCTACTGGAAGAGGAAAGGGTGATAATGACAGTGGCACATAAAGTGCCCTCCGCCACACACTGTTGGGTGGCTTGCGGAGTATAAATGTAGATGTAGATGTAGATTTGGGCAGCCTCCTGTACACACACGTTGGATACTGCGCGCATCACATAAAATATACGGCGGATTTCATCGATCGAATAAAACATCTACGCATTAGTGGAGGGGATATTATGGTTGGTTTTTATACAGTTTCCCATTTCACGTGTGTGCCCATCACATACTCTATAGACTTGCTGCTGCGGCTGTTTGTAGACACCATTGTGGATTTACTGAAACATACCTTGACGTCGTCATGTTTTTACATCGTGGGCAATATTTCAACCAGACGGACGGCGCCGTAATGGGAGCCCGTTACCTCTACTTGAAGCGAACATATTTATGGAGCATTTTGAGGACATTGTCTTGGACATGTCTCCTGCAAAGCGTACACTATATGATCAAAAGTATCCGGACACCTGGCTGATAATGACTTACAATTTCCTGGCGCGCTCCATCGGTAATGCTGGAATGCAATATGGTGTTGGCCCATCCTTTGACTTGATGACAGCTTCCACTCTCTTTCAGTCAGATGCTGGAAGGTTTGTTGGGGAATGGCAGCCCATTCTCCACGGGTGCTGCGCTGAGGATAGGTATCGACGTCGGTCGATGATGCCTGGGACGAAGTCGTCGTTCCAAAACATACCAAAGGTGTTCTATAGGATTCAGGTCAGGAATCTGTGCAGGCCAGTCCATTACAGGGATGTTATTGTCGTGTAACCACTCCGCCACGGGCCGTGCATTACGAACAGGTCCTCGATTGTGTAGAAAAATGCAATCGCCATCCCCGAATTGCTCTTCAACAGCGGGAAGCAAGAAGGTACTTAAAACATCAATGTTTTCCAGTTCTGTGATAGAGCCACGCAAAACAACAAGGGGTGCAAGCCCTCTCTAAGAAAAACACGACCACACCATAACATCACCGCCTCCGAATTTTACTGTTGGCACTACACACGCTGGCAGATCATGTTCACTGGGCATTCGCCATACTCACACCCTGATATCCGATCGTCACATTGTGTACTGTGATTCGTCACGCCACACAACATTTTACCACTGTTCAATAGTCCAACGTTTACGCTCCTTACACCAAGCGAAGCATCGTTTGGCATTTACCGGCGTGATGTATGGCTTATGAGCAGCCAGCCGCTCGACCATGAAATCCAAGTTTTCTCAATTCCCGCCTAACTTACAGTGGATTCTGATGCAGTTTGGAATTCCTGCGTGATGGTCTGTATAGATGTCTGCCTGTTACACTTTACGACCCTCTTCAACCGTCGGCGGTCACTGTCAGTCAACAGACGAGGTCGGCCTGTACATTTTTGTGCTGTACATTCCCCTCCGCGTTTCCACTTCACTATCACATCGGAACCCATGGACCTAGAGATGTTTAGGAGAGTTGAAGTCTCGCGTACAGATGTATGACACAAGTGACACCCAATCACCTGACCACGTTCGAAGTTCCGTGGAGCGCTCCATTCTGGTCTCTCACGATGTCTAATGACTACTGAGATCACTGATATTGAGTTCTAAGCAGTACGTGGCAGCACAATGTACGTATTACGAAAAACGCATGTTTTTGGAGGTATTCGGAAACTCTTTATCACATAGTGTAGTTACTTTTATCGGTACGTCCACGATGGACAATATCTGCGTCATATTGCCTCATGGACAGGAAAAGCTCGAAGAGTTCCTGGAACACGTCAACAGCACCCACACGACTGAAGTAGGGAAGGACGATTCCTCGCCGTTCCTGGATGTCCGTGCCCGCTGTAAGCCCAATGGCTGTCTCGGTCACTCTCATAGATAGGTATCTGCACGCCACGAGCTACCACCACCGAGTACAGAGACAGTTTGTTCTGTGGACACTGATATATCGAGCTGAAATAGTCTAAGACGCCGAAAACTTGCCGAGGGAACCGATCATCTTATGTAAAGTTTTCAATGTAAACGGTGACAACAGACAAATGACGCACGCAGTTGACGGTAAGCCGCAAAAGCAGAGAAACTCCGAAGAAGACAAGACGGTTTAGTGGCTCAATAACAGGGAAGATTAGTCGGCACCTGAACAAACTTCAAATCGATACAGGCTTGAGGTCCCCAGCAAAGATCAGACAGCTAATGAACCATGTGAGAGATGATGTAGATCTCAGAACACCGAGATTATTCATAATACCGTGTGGGTGTGGGCAGCTTTATATTGGTCAGACTGTCTGCACTACTGAACAGCGTCGCACTGATCATGAAAGCTGTTTCCACCTACGATATCCCGATAGGATCAGCTATGGAGAAGCATGCACTGGAAAACGGACGTTGGAATGGATTTGACAGTACTTATATTATTAAACATAGCAATGGCTTCTGGGATGGCGTAACACAAGAAGCAATAGAAATCAAAACATAGCACAATACCCTCATTATCTACGGTGGTTTACAGCTGGGACCATGTGGTTAGGAGAGTTGAAAGCGTGCCGCCAAAACATTGCCGCATGAGGCGTGAGAGTAGGCACCAGTGACGTCACTAGCGTCGGTGCTGCTATATAAGCACGGCAGCGGCATCCTTGCGACCATCAAAAACTTGGCAATGGCAGAGGAGGGCTCTGCCGAAAGTTGGTGGGCGGTTAACCAATTGATTCGCCTTGCAACCCGAGATTATGTTATTGATTGGTAGAGCTGATGCGTCAGATAGTCAAAATCTCCTGCTGATTAGAGGGCTCTGCTCATAATGCTCCAAACATTCTCAATTCGTGAGAAATCAGGCGATCTCACAGACAACGTTGAGGTTTTACAAGCACGAATACAAGCAGTGTAAAACCCTCAAGTTTTCCTGAAAGATGGCTTGCCATGAAGTAAGCCGGTCGGCGTGGCCGAGCGATTCTAGGCGCTACAGTCTGGAACCGCTCGACTGCTACGGTCGCAGGTTCGAATCCTGCCTCGGACATGGATGTTTGTGATGGCCTTAGGTTACTTAGGTTTAAGTAGATCTAAGCTCTAGGGGACTGATGACCTCAGAAGTTAAGTCCCATAGTGCTCAGAGACATTTGAACCATTTTGAACCATGAAGGAAAAATATAACAAGGCTTTCAATATAGTGTGCCACGGATGACAAACAAAGCGGTCTTACAATGAAAAGAAATGGCACCCCTGACCATCACTACTGGTTGTCAGGCCGTACGGCTGGTGACAATCAGGTTGTTATCCCACTACACTGAGGGGCGTCTCCGGACGCGTCTTCGGCCTGGATCTCAAAAACTGTCTTCAGTGATGAGCCCAGCTTCGAACTGAGCTCCGGTGACAAGCGAAGAACAGCAACAACACCATCAATTAATGCGAAGTCCAATACCTGCTAGCAAATGGGCCAGATGTTACTGACTTCCTCAGTCTGTGAATCTCTTTGTTTTCAATAAATCATCTAATTTTTTTGAAATTGTAATCATTTGTTTGTCTGTACATGGTTATCACATCTATCGTTCACCGTCATATTGGGGTAATACCTTCGTGGTGCGCCGTATTATTATTATTTTTTGTCTTACAGTCTGTTCTCTTATATTTGCATTTGAACTAGGCATAGTAGAAATTAAGCATGAACTTTCCTCGAAGGCTACAATATTTACCAACCAGAGCTGTGGTACCAAGCCATTGTAAAACTGTATTTTCCACAAATTTTTTGTTAATGGTGAAAACTGCACTTAGACTAAGTTTTTACACTTGTTTTTTTAGTCTTTGCTATAGTTGATTTTACTTTTTGTCCTCTTCTTATACGTCGTAATATGGTATTTCTTTCATCCTTGTACGTAAACCATCCATACGTTTAAAAAAGTTATTTCGTGGAATTTATTGTTCCCACATATTCTATGATGAAACCCGTGTATAGCGACTATTGTTGTCACATGTCTCTGGTTCTCAAGTTCTTTGCTCCATGTGTCATCCAGTATGGAATGCGTGTTGTAGAACTCTAGGCCTTTCTCGCTCTTCTTTCGATCCCTGATGTTAATCGGTTCCTGATAACGTCCTGTAGGAAGTAGCCGTGGTAGCGATCTCATATCCTCTATGAAATACGTCTCATTCATGTATTCAGTTGAAAGTCGGGAAGGCGCTACCTTTTCCACTCCTAGGATCGTTTCATAACCATTTGCGTTCTTTTCATATCACTCGTGTTAAGTTTATCCCATGTAATCTCTGTTCCATACTATCACCACTGTCGATTTGAGTAGTTTCGTCGCTGCGCTAGTTGAGTGATTATGCTCGAGATGTTGTTCGAGGAATTTCTTTTTGTTGCTGCTCTTTCCTAAATAGATGTGGCGCAAGATTTTTTCTATGATTTAAATCCCAAATATTTATATTTCCTTGCTATTTGCAGTGGTTCATTGTATAGAAGTATACTGTCTTGCCATAACGTTTTCCTCCTTTTTTAAATGTTATTTGAACTGACTTCTTTGGTTTACCTTTATAACATTTCATTTTGCTTCCGTACGTTTTCTATTACTGCTGAACCCTATCACCGCGTCGCCTGGACATGGAATCTTTTCTGCTTTTGAGTCGTCCTCCGTTATGTTTGTCACATCTGCTGTAAAGATGATGAACCGTGCTGGACTTTATCCTCTGAGAGATTTCAACCTTGTTGTAGGTCTGGATCAAATTTCGCTGAAGGCACGCCTGGAGTTTTCTCTCTCCACCTTTCGCAATAGCTGTCGCAGTAACGTAAAGGGACGGCGCGGGAAGGGGCTACCGAATTTGATCAAACTATGTGAGTAGGAACAGGTAGATGCGCTTTCAAATCCATAGAATATCTTGTCTGAGAGGACCATAGGAATAGGTAAAACTCTCTATAGAAATCTTACAGTAAAGTGTGTGGGATATTTTATGAATAAGTTTCAAGTCAGTGGCACGATGCAGTGATCATCTACACTTCCTGGCTACTCGACATACTGGGTTAGATTCTCACTGCTGCAGCTTTTTCAGGATTTTTATTCCACGTAATATTGAACTGATAAATATAAAATTTAAAAGGTATTAGAGCAGTTACATTAATGCTTGGTGCCCTTTCTGCGATAATTATCATTGAAGTTAGCCAACCAGGCCGTTGCGTGAGCCAATGCAGGCGTCCCGCCGGATACAATTAGTGTCAGTTGCTCTCATTACGTAGATGATAGCGCACGAGACTGATCAACCCTCGGCTCTGGTTCAGTACTTACTGCCGTCCCATGTTTAATTTCCTTATAGCTCTCTTGTTCGGTTTTAGGAAACCAAACGGATTACACGTACACGCACAGGCCTTTTCGGCTAACTTTGACGTTAATTAACTTGGACACGACAGGACATACCGAATTTTTGTATGAAAAATTATTTCTCAGCACAACCTTCCATACAACACTCTTACAAACTTACCGACTCTTTCTGACATCCCTGTTTGTGTACGAACAAAATGCACACGGCTAACTTTGAAACGTCCCCTTTGAACAATTACACATGACTGTGCTTAAACTGACACACAATACTTTTAGCGCAACGAATCTGACTTTCAAAAATCCCTACAAAAGAATGGCCCTGACTAACATTAACCTATACGTTTCACAGATCACTTACCTCACAAAAATCTTCGTTACTCGAACTACTGCAATACAGCGAGCGCCACTACTGCCACCTAAATAAAAGGTTCAAACTACTGAAGGCACTAACTACTGATAGGCATAGATAGCAAATGAAAGATTTTGATAGAGAACAAACAACGTATTTACCTTAATACTGTTCAAAAGTCATAATGTATATAGCAGTTCATGACATCCAGTCTTACAAATTTTAAAACTCCGTCATCTCTCTCACCACATCCACCACTGCTGGCGGCTCACCTCCAACTGCGCAACGCTACGCGCTGTTAACATCCAGCTGCCCAACACTACAATGGCAGACAACAATGCAAACTAGACACAGACTGCACACAGCACAGCCAGTGATTTTCATACAGAGCGCTACGTGGCGTTACCAATATAAGAACCTAAACAGCCTACTTACATAGCCCCCATGGTCCCCACAAAAAATTTTACAAATTGTTTTGGGCAGATGCCAATAATGATTTGATAAAATTTTTCATAATTACAGTAACAAAGAAATCAAATGCACACACTTATTGATACAATGATTGTCAAAAGCTAAAATTTTCTCACAGTCCCATAAAGACAGTCCTGATCATTCATCACACTAAAATAGCAGTGTTTTTCTCAAAGTCTGAGCAATGAAAGAAAATGCACACAGAAGTAGCGGATTTCCATGCAGTCTTGAAGAAGTAGTGTTGTCCTTCCAATGGAAAGACAGTGCTGACTCTCGACATACAGACAGGTAATGGGCCACAACAGAGCAAACCTTCAGCAGAGTCAGTGGAAGTTTTGAAGAATACTGGTAGGTAGGTCATCAAAGAGTAGACCCACTGTAGTTCTGGTAGAGAGTACGGTGTTGGTGAGTCATCAGAGGTGCAGACCCAGTGCAGCCCTTGTAGAAATAATGGTATTGGTGAGTCATCAAAGATGCAGATTCCCTGTAGTCCTTGTAGAGACGGCCAGCAGCCAACTGTTGCGACTGTGCAGGTGCACAATCACCATCGAAGAGTCTTCAGGAGAATATAGCAAGTTCATAAACCACCACTTGTGTATTCACAAAGTTTTTGGAATTGTCTTTAGAAGTCTTGCTGACAATATCGCAAGTCGATAAACAACCACTTGTGCACTCACAAAGTTTTTGGAATTGTCCTTAGAACCAGCAACGCTGTTAATCAGTCCCTTGCTGACTTCTTGACACACGTCCAAACACTAACAGTCCTTACTTCTCACATATTGTCCATATACTATGAACAACAGAAATGTATGTAGTGAAATGTAACTTACAAGTTATTTAATTTGATGAACTGGTGTCAATTACAATTTTATAACCTAAGAATACAATAACAAAGGTACAAAATACATAATTAGAAACATAATAGTACAGATAACATTTGTAGTAACACAGACTTTACAAAAGAATAGAAATAAACATATACATCAGTGTTACAAGAATTATGACATAAGTAAATAAATAAAATAATGAGAATAGTTTTCGAAACATTAATTTCACACAGGAGAAATGAAACAGAAGAGAATTAATAATGTGTAAACATCTTTACAAAGAAAATGACATATTATTTGAAAAATTCTACAATATAAATCTTATTAGCTAAACACATAAAGACAGGAAGAACACAAATACACAAGGGTACATAAACACATAGCGGAATAATACAAAAGGAAAGACAGGGTTCGTGTTCAGTGTAACATTTGGTACTGCAGTCCAACCAAAACTTCATTTCATAGATCTTTCCTCTTATTTCAACATTTGTTTCCACCAAAAAAAAAAAAAATCCTATCCAAGCATGCTTTCTGTATTTATATGTTCACATTTTTCTTACGTCATTATTTATTTTCCATTATCATAAGTCACCATTTATTTCCAAGAAAATCCTAACTATACCTGCTTTCTGTACTTTTTTCGTATAACTTCTCAATGCATTTCTTCCAATTCATCGCAACTCATTCTCTTATATAGTCTACCCCCTCTTAAGCTAACTTAAATCTACTGAGCTCAGATGCTAAACTAAGGGACGAGGCAATGCAGCAACACATAACAATTAATACAAACAGCAATGAAAAAAAATGGAAAGTGTCAAAGCAAGCTGCAGTGAATGTAGATTACCAAGAAATGCAACATCGCAACTAATATGAGCCAATGTGCAGTCACAAGAAAAATAAATCAGTAGTAAAACTAGCTTAACAGAGTAATATAAAGTGAAATTTAGTAGCACTATGCCTGGCAAACAGCAGCAGAAAATGTAATAACTTATATCTAAACATGACAAAGCACAAGCAAACAAATATTACACTAAAGATGGCCATGTCTGATACCTATGTCACATCTTAATACTAGAGTGATGCATCACAATTTATTCTACAAAAGAAATTACCAAGTACTTGAAAAGAAAATTCTGTATGCAATTCCTGTGAAGGGAAATGTCTTTTGGTGCTCCTTCGTTTCTTTGAAGTACATCATCAAGTTACTATTTACTGGATCTGTAGGCATAAAATATTTATATTAGTACATCTATAAAATTTTATTTTAACCAATGCTGCAGGGCAGCTAGAAACTAGATATTAAATTGAGCAATCTCTCAACTAGAAAGACAATAGATGTAAAAATGTTTCTCATCATTTCATTCGGCATTTTAGTAAATATCATAAATTAAGAGCTCCACAGTGTAATCATATGTTTTCAAGTTTGAGCGTGTCGTATTTGCGATGCTTTCAACAAAGAAATGTCAATAGCGAGAATAATGGCTTCCATGTTTCTCCACCTGTGCCTCTGAAAGGCACACACTAATGGCTTTTTTCCAGGCGACTGTCGCGCAGCAGGATGCCTACGACGCATTGCGTGAAGGTGGTCACTTAACTTTCTTACCGAAATATTTACGTCAGCAGTTTCCACTACAGTGGCAGTCTCATATAAAAACTTTCACAAGCCAAGAGTTTGCGTTATAAATGTGTAGGAACAAAATTCTGTTAACAGAACAGTGTCCAAAAAATTTTTGCCATCATTGTAATACATTCACACATTTACACACATTTCATAACTCTTAAAGTATGATTCTTGGTTTCCAACATCCTTTTCATAAATCAGAGTCCCTAACTACTACTCCTTATTCCTTACCTTATTACACATGTACATATTCATATTCATCAACACGTCTTCAATATTTCATCATAATAACTACATTGCATAATCAGATTCCTCATATAGCATCATCTCATTGATCATAAACATACCTCAAAAGCATAATACACATCGTCGTCGTAAAAATAACATCATAACGCCTCAGTCAAATCTCAAATTCGTCGTAGCTTCCTCCAATAATTTCAAAACCTAAAAAAAATTATCTGCTCATTTCAATAGCGTCATCTACCTCAAACGTACTTTAAAATCATGTTCCCTTACCAAATACATCATTCAAAGCTCTCTTAGTATCACAATGGCTCTGAAAAAATATGAACAGTTCACAAAGTACAGACAAAATACAATTTCATAAGTGTGAAGTTACCCAAATGCGTAATTGCGTAAACATGTGTCACTGATGTAGTAAAAAAAAGTTTATCTCCCATTTAAATGATCAGATAGCTGTGTAATTTATGTGTTAGAGAAATATGGTACCGATGTGTAAATTGTATAAGCAAATACCATATTAGCTAGGGCTCCTTGTGCTTGCCAAACACATGGTACACAAAGTAAGCGTGTACCCCCCTGAGGATTAATGTAACTATACCCTCAGGTGTGTACAGATTACAGCAATGGAATGAAATGTATCACGGAAAACCTTTGTATCATTGTACTTCAAATATCTTTAAAAATGTTTTAAGTACAAAATTAATCAAACAAATACGTGTAGTGTAGCGCTAAACTGTGCGTCTTGTTGTAAGATAATCTCTGTGGAAGTGTCGTAGATATTGTCCTCCGAAAGCTAAGTTCTGCAAAAGTCAATGTACTTACCTCAAGATAAACAAAAGCGAAATGCTTTGCGTATAGATATCGTAGTTATTACGTACCTTACCGTGATCAAGAAAGTTCTATAACGTAACGTATTGTTGTGCTACACAAAAGGCTATCTCATTGTAGCTATACCACAAAAGTTACTACTAAAACATCTCTTACTTTCCAGAATAATACAGAAAAACTGTTCAGATATTAAAACAGATACACCGCTAAAGGAAAAATATAAATTGTCTCACTCATTAGTAGTGTCGTGATAAAATCGTGTAGCTGTCACATCAACCAACCACTGTGTCATCTGGTATCACACTGAAAGTACTTTAAATCCAGAATGTATTTTCAAGTAAACCAAAATGTTGCATTAAAATCTCATTAGCAGTACCAGTATATGTTCCAAGTATGTAAGCCTTATAGTCGTTACGTAATCGTGCAACTAACAAGCAAGAATATACACACACAATAACGCTGTGACGTCTGTTCACTATAACAATGCATTCGTAATTTCCGTTTACATAAGTTCTCTAGGTTCTTGACTGCATAGTTAACTTTAAAACATTGTTGCATGTTAACAGTTTCTCAGTGTGACAAATTGTACTAGTAGCGTGAAGTGAAAAATTTTATAGCAAAGACTAAGTTAAAAAGCAGATTATCTCTCAATAAATGGTTTTACATGTAAAATGTGATGTAAACCTTTACTCTTCCTAGTACGCAAAGTTTCAACTTCAACGCAATTATCATGTGGTATACGTTGGATTCTGTAAGGTCCATTGTAAACTAGAAAGAATTTGTGACTCAAGTGTTTCTTCTTATGTGACAATGAATGAGCTTTAATGAGAACTTTCGGACCAATATATAATTTCTTTGCATTCGCTTTACCGTGTAGTTTTCTCCTTTTGTCTGCAGCAGATTTTATATTTTTAAGAGCCAAATCAATTATGTTTTTGTGTCGAAGTTTACGTGTATTCGGGAAAGGTACAAGCTCTCTGATTCTGTTCGGTGGTTCTTCATTCTTCAGTACAAGAGTAAGTGGCAAAGTAGTGGAATCATGAGGCATTTCATTCAGCACATTTTGAAATAAGTGTAAATATCTGTCCTATGGCTGATACTTTCTGTGACACTAAAGTCTGGAAAGCTTATTGATTTCTTTCATAATCCGTTCGGAAGGATTACAATGTGGTGAGTACAATGAAATAAAAACAGGTTTGATTTTATGATTCCGAAGCAAGCGTGACCAAACAGCAGAACAGAATTACGGTCTGTTATCTGGAATGACTTTAGCAACGTGGCCAACTTCACGTAAGAAATTTTTAACAAAGGCGTTCGATACAGACCGCCCAGTGGCTTTACGTAACGGTGTGAAAGAAACAAATTTTGAAGTAAGTTCAACAGCGAGTAGAACGTACGAAAATCCATTAGATGTTCTGACAAGCGGACCCAAGAGATCAACAGCAGCAAATTCTTTTAATTTAGAAGGAATGATAGGAAACAGCGGTGCACGATGGGAGATAGTAGATGGTTTCGCCCTTTGACAAAGTTTACAAATAGACAAGACTCTTCCAATTCTCTTTTCCATATTGTTAAAATAACCAGTCGTTCGAAGAATATGATAACATTTTCGTGCGCCAAAATGTGCATAGCTGAAATGAATGTACCAAATGAGCTTATTAACAAAATCGTCAGGAATGCAAAGTACCCATAGCTTGTCATCAACAGTGCAGCGTTTGAACAGTATGTTGTTTCTAACCATATAATAATGCCGAATCTGTGTGTGTCTTTTCATGCCATTTGCTTTTGATGTCTTTCGAAATCGGACCTTTATCTTGTTGATGAGCAATGTCCTTTAAAGATGTGGTGATGAAGTTTTCAAAGGCGACTTTCTGAATGTAAAGAATACTGATGTTTTTCTCGAGGTTGCCTTCTGTGTTACTTTTCTCAAGCCCAGCCGGTGCGCTTGACAGTGCGTCCGCAACAATGTTCTCCTTGCCGGGAATGTAGACTATTGTGAAGTGGAATTCTTGCAGAAACAATGCCCAACGTTTTAACCTGTCATGATTTAATTTTGAAGACATAAGAAATTGTAATGCACGATGATCACTGTTTACTTTTACGTGCTTACCAGAAAGAAAGAAACGGAATTCGTTAAATGCCCAAACGATAGCTAAAGCTTCTAATTCAGTAACGGAATAATTTTTTTCAGATTTTGTTAGCACTCGGCTAGCAAAAGCAATGGTTTTCTGAACAGTAGTGTCATTTTCTATGGCTTCTTGAAATAAATGGGCACCAAGACCGACTTTAGAAGAATCCGTGCTAAGGCAGAAATCTTGTGACAGATCTGGATGAGCTAGTATTGGCGCGTTAAGTAACGCTTCTTTCAAAGAATTGAATTCCAACTGTGCTTGTTCGTCCCAGTTCCAAGTAGTATTTTTTCCAGTGAGGGAACAAAGTTTTGGTGTATCAAGAATTTGCATATTCAGAAAACGACGGTAAAAATTTACGAGACCTAGAAACTGCTGACTTGTTTTTTTTTGTGGATGGAACTGGAATGGCTCTGAATGCTTCGAGCTTTTCAGGATCCGACTGAATGCCTTCAGAAGAAATAATATGTCCCGAAAACCTCACCTTTGACCTACCGAATTCAGACTTTTCCAAGTTAATTGTAATTCCAGATTCTGCAAAAATACGTAACAAACTGTTGAGGATGCGATTATGTTGTTCCCATGAATCTTCTGCTATTAGAGTATCTTCCACATATAAGGTGATGTGACGTTTTAAGGACTCAGGTAATATGGAATTTAGCCCGCGAATGAATGCTGTTCAAACCAAAAGAAGTTTCCGAAACTGATAACAAGCGCCTAAACAAAGGAAAGCTGTGTATTTTCTACATTCTGGATGAAGTTAGATCTGATAAAAGCTGGATCTGAGGTCAATGGAAGACAACACTTTTACACCATTAAAATTTTGAAGTAGTTCTTCCAACGTTTGCGGCCTGTCTATTTCAGGAATAATGATAGTATTGATTTGTCTCGAATCCAAGACAAGCCTGATCAATCAATTTTTCTTCTCAACAACATGTAATGGATTGTTGTATGAGCTTACTGCAGGCTCAATAATGCCCTCGTTAAGCATAGATTGTATTTCTGTTCTAACACGGTCCCTATAATGTGCTGGAATTACGTATGGTCTAACACAAAATATAGTATGCTCACGAACACGAAATTGGTATTGATATCCCTTGATTGTTCCTGTGTTGTGAGTAAAAACTGTGGATTGTGCTTGTAAAATCTCAAAAAGGTCTTGCCTATCAGTACCATTACAATTCTCAATTGTTTGAATTTTATTCTGAATTAACTCATTAATTTCAAATATGCCGTCGATATCATCCCTGTCAGTACTTGCAGAGTGATTGTTAGTGTCAATTTCCGTCGAAAATTCCGAACTGTTGTCTAACAGGAGGTAAAGCCGATTAATTTCTTCGTCATGGTTTGAGAGCCAAACTTCAAATTTCAAAGCTACTGACTTACCTTCTTTCTCTAAACATACACTCCTGGAAATTGAAATAAGAACACCGTGAATTCATTGTCCCAGGAAGGGGAAACTTTATTGACACATTCCTGGGGTCAGATACATCACATGATCACACTGACAGAAGCACAGGCACATAGACACAGACAACAGAGCATGCACAATGTCGGCACTAGTACAGTGTATATCCACCTTTCGCAGCAATGCAGGCTGCTATTCTCCCATGAAGACGATCGTAGAGATGCTGGATGTAGTCCTGTGGAACGGCTTGCCATGCCATTTCCACCTGGCGCCTCAGTTGGACCAGCGTTCGTGCTGGACGTGCAGACCGCGTGAGACGACGCTTCATCCAGTCCCAAACATGCTCAATGGGGGACAGATCCGGAGATCTTGCTGGCCAGGGTAGTTGACTTACACCTTCTAGAGCACGTTGGGTGGCACGGGATATATGCGGACGTGCATTGTCCTGTTGGAACAGCAAGTTCCCTTGCCGGTCTAGGAATGGTAGAACGTTGGGTTCGATGACGGTTTGGATGTACCGTGCACTATTCAGTGTCCCCTCGACGATCACCAGTGGTGTACGGCCAGTGTAGGAGATCGCTCCCCACACCATGATGCCGGATGTTGGCCCTGTGTGCCTCGGTCGTATGCAGTCCTGATTGTGGCGCTCACCTGCACGGCGCCAAACACGCATACGACCATCATTGGCACCAAGGCAGAAGCGACTCTCATCGCTGAAGACGACACGTCTCCATTCGTCCCTCCATTCACGCCTTTCGCGACACCACTGGAGGCGGGCTGCACGATGTTGGGGCGTGAGCGGAAGACGGCCTAACGGTGTGCGGGACCGTAGCCCAGCTTCATGGAGACGGTTGCGAATGGTCCTCGCCGATACCCCAGGAGCAACAGTGTCCCTAATTTGCTGGGAAGTGGCGGTGCGGTCCCCTACGGCACTACGTAGGATCCTACGGTCTTGGCGTGCATCCGTGCGTCGCTGCGGTCCGGTCCCAGGTCGACGGGCACGTGCACCTTCCGCCGACCACTGGCGACAACATCGATGTACTGTGAGACCTCACGCCCCACGTGTTGAGCAATTCGGCGGTACGTCCACCCGGCCTCCCGCATGCCCACTATACGCCCTCGCTCAAAGTCCGTCAACTGCACATACGGTTCACGTCCATGCTGTCGCGGCATGCTACCAGTGTTAAAGACTGCGATGGAGCTCCGTATGCCACGGCAAACTGGCTGACACTGACGGCGGCGGTGCACAAATGCTGCGCAGCTAGCGCCATTCGACGGCCAACACCGCGGTTCCTGGTGTGTCCGCTGTGCCGTGCGTGTGATAATTGCATGTACAGCCCTCTCGCAGTGTCCGGAGCAAGTATGGTGGGTCTGACACACTGGTGTCAATGTGTTCTTTTTTCCATTTCCAGGAGTGTATTTCAGCATCGTGAAAGTTCAAGATTGCTTTGTATTCATTCAAAAAGTCTACTCCCAATATAATTTCCGTCGACAATAATGGAACAATAAGGAAGTTCATAGAGAAACTGTGGCTTTGGCAAAAGAATTCTAAGTTGGTTTGTAGGAGTACATCTACACTTTTTCCAACGATTGCACCTTGTAATTTAATCTTACGTAACGGAAGTGTGGGGCAATCGTTCGATTTGTTGCATTTGCTAAAAGCTGTTTCACTAATTACTGAAATGGGACTGCCAAAGTCAAGTACTGCCGTAAATTTTACGTCATTTACAGCAATGTGGATCACAGGATATGCAATGTTGTTATGTTTTACGTCGTGTTCCTGGAGTAAGATGTCCCTAATGTCTTCCATTTTTACGTAATTACTAGCTACAGCAGCTGCGTCGTCAGTTTCATAAGTACGTTTTGTGGCTGCCAGCGGTATGACTTATTGCCTATTGTGTCTCTGTTGGCGCGCGTCGTTATTGGGATTTGGAGACCTAACTTCTACAAATACACCTTGTCGAGAGGGCTGTGCTCTGTTTGAATCCTGCCAGTTCTGATGCAATTCAGGTCTGTCTTTACGATCATATCGTCTGTCATCATGTCGGTAGATTCCATAGTTCCTTTCTTGTCGGTCACGTGGTGGAGAATTTCTTCCTGAATCGTAACTGCACTCTGGACCATTGCATCTAAAGTTATTCTGTCTCCTGTGATAATAATTATTTTTGTTCCCATATTGTCTGTTTCCATAGTAATCTCTGTCATATTCATTACTACGGAAATGCGATCTTTCTCTGTAACTATTATTACTCTGCCAGTGGTTGTCATATGGGTGGTGTCTGTTTTGGTCACGATTTGTGTTGTAAGAATAGCTTTGTCGTGTCCAGTTATTATTTCTTTCATCGAGGAATTGCGACGGATGTTACCTGTAATTGTTGTGCTCCTGTTTTCGCGTTCCGCGATTGTCGGTGTCAATTTCTAATTCTTGTAAGAGTCCCAGAAAAGCTTGAACGTCGTCTTTGTAACGTCCTGCCAAAATAATATGTCGTAAATGTTCAGGTAATTAGATTAAACAAATGCGGATGAGTTCCGAGGGGCTGTATGGGTTTGACAGGTACTGATTCTTGTGCAACATGTCTTCAAAATATTTCACAAGACTGGAAAATTCAGTTTGTTCGAAATGTTTCATCATTATGATGCTATGTTTTACTCGGTCTTGTGTAGCTTGAGACCAATATGCTGAGAGGAAGGCATGATAAAATTCTCCTTCACTGTGACAATCGTGAATGACCGATCGCATTCTTTCAGCTGGTACATTCCCTAAGTAGCCACACTAAAATTCTAATCTGTGCTCTAATGACCAGTTGGGAGGAAAACAATGAGAGAATTGATGGAGCCACGCTTGTGGATGAATGTCGTTGCTAGAATTCTTAAATGTTTTGAATTTACGTGTAGTAATGAACAGCTTATAGTCAAAAGTATCGTGTCGGCGAGTAGCAGATCGCTCATTGTTACGTCGTTTCGGCGGTTCCATCTCAAAATTCAATGCCCCCTGCCAATTTCTTTCATAATTTCCGAAGTGTCCTGTGTTATTATTTTGTGGTTGTTCCGTATTTCTATGTCCCTCTTCCCTTACTGGAGCGCGAGTGTCCTCTGAAATTTGTGATTCTTGTATTACTTGTGCCAACTGATCTTGTACTTCCCGGATTTCTCTTTCGTACAGTGTATTGATTTGATTTTGATTTTGTTTGAATTTTCTAATTTGTTCACATTCTTCAGTGTCAGTGAAGGCTACAGGTCTTGTGTCATTCAGAACATCATCTACCTTTGTAGATAAGTTAGTGAACTGATCTGAAAGTTCGGCTACTTTTTCCGATAGTGAAATTATTTCCTCTGTGTGTTTTTCTGAACCAAGTTTCAGAGTGTCCATTTGTGTTGAAATCGTATCTACTGTCCTTCTGTAATGCATTTTCATGACGCGAAAAAATAGGTTGGAAATGCTCACAAATTTGTGTTTTTACGTCATTACAGACTTTTTGACATTTCGATTCAATATTATGCAAATCAGTAGTTAAATCTTCACGTGTTTGTTCAAGTGTGGTATCTAACTTTTGAAGCTTTTGCTGTGTTTGTATCTGATTTTGTTCCATTGTGTCTAACTGTCGCTGTGTTTGTCTCAGGTGTTGTTCCATTATGTCTAACTTTTGAAGATTTTGTTCCATTGTGTCTAAAATTTGAAGATTTTGTCCCATTTGTTCCTGATTTTGTTCAAGCGTTGTGTCTAACTTTTGTAGCCTTTGTCCCATTTGTTGTATTAACTGTAACAACAGTGCACTGGTGTCTGAAACATGTTCCTTAGTGCTATTCGGCAGTGCATTTGAACCGGCAATATTCGCATTTTGAAAAGCAGAAAATGTGTCTTGATTTATTTGAGAAAACGGTGAGGACGCAAAACCTGAGTATACAGTATTTGCAAGATTGTGTCCTGTCATTTCGGAATCCTGGGGCGAGCTGTTGCCGACCGATCGATCGATAATGCTTCCCTCTTCGCTAATTGTTTCACTGCCTACACCATTATTTGCAGCCCGCTCCATTTCCCTATGCACAGTTACCAAATTACTACTTTGAACATTAGTTAATTCATCACATGGTGGCGCTAACACACGGCTTTTGTCTTCACTGTCATTTCTCAATTTACTTTGGAGCCTAGTATTACGTTTTTCGCACGCCATTATTGTCATAATATTTCACATGACAACACAGAAAAGCACAATTTGAAGAGCAAAATACAAAAGCACATTAACATTGCGCTGAAAATAATATCTAGTTAATTGCAAGCGCATCTGCGAAATACTTGGCGCAAATTTACATGCGTGCCACACCTCTTTTACTGTACAGCAATGAAAGACTGCAACTACAATGGAGATTCTCTCTACAATTACGCTCTAGCAATAAACAAAATCTACACTAATTACACAAACTACAAGAAAAATTCAGAAGATTCCAGTGAGGTATCCTCGGCTAAGGATCGCCATATGAAACGTCCCCTTAGAAAAATTATATATGACTGTGCTTAAACTGACACACAATATTTTTAGCGCAACGCAATCTGACTTTCAAAAATCCCTACAGAAGAATGGCCCTGACTAACATTAACCTATACGTTTCACAAATCACTTACCTCACAAAAATCTTCGTTACTCGAACCACTGCAATACAGCGAGCGCCACTACTGCCAGCTAAACAAAAGATTCAAACTACTGAAGGCACTAACTACTGATAAGCATAGTTAGCAAATGAAAGATTTTGATAAAGAACAAACAATGTATTTACCTTAATAGTGTTCAAAAGTCATAATGTATATAGCAGTTCATGACATCCAGTCTTACAAATTTCAAAACCCCGCCATCTCTCTCCCCACATCCACCACTGCTGGCGGCTCACCTCCAACTGCGCAACGCTACGCGCTGTTAACATCCAGCTGCCCAACACTACAATGGCAGACAACAATGCAAACTAGCCACAGACTGCACAGACTGCACTGCGAGTGATTTTCATACAGAGCGCTACGTGGCGTTACCAATATAAGAACCTAAACAGCCTACTTACAACTTGTATGTAAAAGGCATGTATAACATGAACACGAAGGACGTTAACTTAGAATGTGGTGATGTTAGATACCTTAAGGAACAACAGTAACAAGCAATGGCAGTCTACACTTAATGGAAACCGTACAGCGTTACGTAACTCGTGATAATGCTGTCTGTCTGAAAAAATGTTTATACGTGACAAAAGCTGATTGCCATTGATTAGTTATTACTCTGCAAGTTAGTGCTTTTCAAACTGATGTAGTGAAAAATTTCATTCAATGCAATAACTGTTAATCAGCACTAAAGTTATGTAAACTTTTGCACATAACATTGCTTACAAATACAACTTGAAATTTTAATACTACTTTGACTGCAGGAATGCCAGCCTATACTTGTCATAGAAAATGTATTACAATTAAATCACTTTCAGTTTCAGCTTAGTTTGGTTGTAGCAGAAGCGCAATACTACCAGAACCATTATACACTGAAGCGCCAAAGAAATTGGTGTAGGCATGCGTATTCAAATACAAAGGCAGAATACGGTGCTGTGGTCTGTAACGCCTATGTAAGATAACTAGAGTCTGGCGCAGTTGTAAGATTGGTTACTACTGCTACAATGGCAGGTTATAGTTATTTAGGTGAGTTTTAATGTGGTGTTATAGTCGCCACACAAGCGATAGGACACAGCATCTCCGAGGTAGCGATGAAGCGAGGGATTTTCCCGTCCGACCATTTCACGAGTGTACCGTGAATATCAGGACTCCGGTAAAGTATCAAATATCCGACATCGCTGCGGCCGGAAAAAGATCCTGAAAGAACGGGACTACGACGACTGAAGATAATCGTTTAGCATGATAGAAGTAAAATTTCTGCAGATTTCAGTGCTCGGACATTAACAAGTGTCACCGCGCGAACCATTCAACGAATCATCATTCGAATGGGGCTTCGGCTTCGAAAGCCCTTGATGACCACACGACACAAAGCTTAACATATCGCCTGGGCCCGTCGACACCGACATTGTACTGTTGATGTCTGGAAACGTTTTGCCTGGTCGGAAGAGACTCGTTTCAAATTATATCAAGCGGATGGAAGTGTACAGGTATGGAGACAACCTTAAGAATCCATGGAACCTGCATGTCAGCAGGGGACTGTTCAAGCTGATAGAGGTTATGTAATGGTGTGGAGCGTGTGCCGTTGGAGTGATACGGGACTTATATACGACTCTGAGAGTTGGTAGGTACGTAAGCAACCTGTCTGATCACCTGCATCCATTCATGTGCGTTGTGAATTCCGTCGGAGTTGGGCAATTACAGCAGAACAATGAGACACCTCACACTTCCAAAATTGCTGCAGAGTGGCTCCAGGAACACTCTTCTAAGTTTAAACACTTCCGATGGCCACCAAACTCTCCAGACATGAACATTATTGTGCATAAATGGGATACCTTGCGACGTGCTGTTTAGAAGAGGTCTCCACCCGCTCGTACTCTTACGTATTTATGGACATCCCTGCAGGATTCATGGTGTCAATTCTCTCCCGCAGTACTTCAGATATTATTTGAGTCCATGCCACGTCGTGTTGAGGCACTTCTGAGTGCTCGAGGGGACCCTACACGATACATGGCAGGTTTAACAGTTTCTTTGGCTCTTCAGTGTAGTTACTAGTGCTTTTGAGTACAATTAATACTTGACTGCAAATGAGCTATAAACTTAACTAGATTAGTCTTCTTTTGACTATTTCATTTACTTGCTGTTTCCTCGGAATTTACGATGAAGGGTCAGGGACGTGCTGATAGTTAACAACTCGGGTCAGTCAAGCTTCTGTTGAAGAGTTTGTTCTTTGACTAAACACATCACAATATTTCGAAAATTACTAAGACACTGGCACGCCTGTTTCACATCTACACAATACTGGCTGGACCTTTCTTACGATGGGTCCCTTGTGGCGCAAAGTAGTGCTTATTATGAAGTCCATCATTGACCAACGGCTCTTCTTGATTAGCGAGCGGCTTGAATAAATTTGGACCACACAGTGTTATTCATTACTTCCAATACCTTCTTGTCAACATTTACAGTGTCCACATACCATCTCTATCATAATTTGCCTGGCCACATAATACAACAACGCTTTCAACTCAATACATTATGGCATTTTCGCGGCAAGACATGCGTCAGTTCCACACCATATGTGCTACGTAACTACTCTTCTGCCTTCATCTCCACGACTGCCCGCAGTTGCGCCAACGATGTAATTGTTACGCGAAAGGATTTTTTGCGCTTTAAACAAAAACAAAAAAAAGAAACTTCTGTGACATGGTCAGAGTGTTTACCATAATTATTTGACATAAATATTTCTTACTTATCCTGTTAACAAACTTTACATTTTCATAAACCCTAATTACTGACCCAATTCATTAACAAGTATTTTTACAATTCCGAGAAATCAAGTATCTGGAAAATGAGGCACTGGGTTGTAGTATTATTCACTGGATTCCGCTGGATACGGCATCCATAAGCACTACAGCAATACAGCAATAGCATTTCAAATCTCACGTGAGACAAGCAAGAAACTTATGCAATCGCCAGCACGACGGTCTTAATGAATTCATCTGCAGCAGCCAAGTTTTACTAAGGTACAGAACGTCATATTGAAAGCCGTGGTGCCAACTATTTGGCTAAAGAAGAGCAAACACACAATCTTTCAAACCTTACGCCTCTACATCGCTTTACGCTTTTGCCAATGTGACAGTAAACTTGTCGAACTACGCGATTTGACAAAAGTATTTGGTCTAAGTCGCTGCAGTCCTGGACTCTGCGGCTGCTCCCGACGGAGCTTCGAATCGTCCCTTGGGCATGGGTATGTGTGTTTGTCCTTAGGATAATTTAGGATAAGTAGCGTGTAAGCTTAGGCACTGATGACCTTAGCACTTAAGTCCTATACGATTTCACTCACATTTGAACATTTTTGAACAAAAGGGTTTGGACTACGCCATTACTAATTTAAAATACTTACCTGTGCGTTAAGAACTATTATCCTTGCCTCATTGTCAAATGACTGTTTACCAACGTTGAACAGTGACTTGATGTTCGGAGCACCTTCATTAAAATCGATCAACTGAGTGCCGGTATTGGAACAGTATGCCTTAGGTATGTACTCGCGTTCGGCTGGCAATGGCTTTTATCGAGTACAGATATAAAATTAAAGAGACTGATCCTGTTGTGTTGCAGGGTGCAATAAAGCCGTTGTACCCTTCCCTGAGGCAAGCTGATCCGTGCACGACTGGTCCTTGATATCTTTGATATGGGCACTACGAAGGAGTTCACATCTGATCTGGCTCCATATGTGTACTATTGGAGACAGATCTGTGGATCCCACCAGCCACAGGAAAACCTCAACATCACACTGACTGTTCATAGAGACACTTTTTATTTGTGGATGGCCGGCCGCGGTGGTCTAGCGGTTCTGGCGCTGCAGTCCGGAACCGCGGGACTGCTACGGTCGCAGGATCGAATCCTGCCTCGGGCATGGGTGTGTGTGATGTCCTTAGGTTAGTTAGGTTTAAGTAGTTCTAAGTTCTAGGGGACTTATGACCTAAGATGTTGAGTCCCATAGTGCTCAGAGCAATTTGAACCATTTTATCTGTGGATGAGTACTATCGTGTTGACAAAAATGGCTGAATCATACCGTCGCTTGAGTGGTAAAACATGAGGACATATGATGTCCGTGACATACAGTAACGCTATGAGAGTTCCAGTCGTGACCTGATGCCTCACCCGAAGGCCTTAACGCCCGGAGTAACAGCAATGTACCTATCGGAAACGCTCGAATAATGGGACTTCTCTCCAGGCTGCTACCTTAATCACTTGCGATGGGAGGAACGCAATGCAACGTTATGGAGATGAACAATGAGGCAGCATCAGACATCGACATGTGCTGACAACGTCGTCTCGCACGACTTCGTATTTTTCACGGTGATCACTTACCAAGTAGTTCTGGTACAGTACTTAAATTGTAGGATTACCGGTAGTATTGGTGGCATTGGTAGAGAAACAATCGTAAATGAAAGTGTGTGAGAGAAATTGGCTGCTCAAAGTTCCCTTTTTTTGTTGTCTACAGAATTAGACTCGCATATCGTTAAGTGTTGGTACAATGTGTGTTTCGTATCCTTATCAATTATAAACTTCATTTTCTAAATAATAACAATTGGTTGACCGTGTGAATTCTGCTCCTTTGGGTAACCAAGGCCTTTACTTTTGAACCAAGTACAGTTTTCATGCACAGACCCAAAAAATCTGTATACGAGGGCAGTTCAATAAGTAATGCAACACATTTTTTTTCTCGGCCAATTTTGGTTGAAAAAACCGGAATTTACTTGTGGAATATTTTCAAACATTCCCGCTTCGTCTCGTATAGTTTCATTGACTTCCGACAGGTGGCAGCGCTGTACGGAGCTGTTAAAATGGCGTCTGTAACGGATGTGCGTTGCAAACAACGGGCAGTGATCGAGTTTCTGTTGGCGGAAAACCAGGGCATCTCAGATATTCATAGGCGCTTGCAGAATGTCTACGGTGATCTGGCAGTGGACAAAAGCACGGTGAGTCGTTGGGCAAAGCGTGTGTCATCATCGCCGCAAGGTCAAGCAAGACTGTCTGATCTCCCGCGTGCGGGCCGGCCGTGCACAGCTGTGTCTCCTGCAATGGCGGAGCGTGCGAACACACTCGTGCTACTCTTCAGAAATTGAAGAAACGACTTCAGCGTGTTCGTAGGCACAAAAATCCGAACGAACTTCTCCTTCTTCATGACAACGCAAGACCTCACACAAGTCTTCGCACACGAGAGGAGCTCACAAAACTTCAGTGGACTGATCTTCCTCATGCACCCTACAGCCCCGATGTCGCACCGTCGGATTTCCGTATGTTTGGCCCAATGAAGGACGCAATCCGTGGGAGGCACTACGCGGATGATGAAGAAGTTATTGATGCAGTACGACGTTGGCTCCGACATCGACCAGTGGAATGGTACCGTGCAGGCATACAGGCCCTCATTTCAAGGTGGCGTAAGGCCGTAGCATTGAATGGAGATTACGTTGAAAAATAGTGTTGTGTAGCTAAAAGATTGGGGAATAACCTGGTGTATTTCAATGCTGAATAAAACAACCCCTGTTTCAGAAAAAAACGTGTTGCATTACTTATTGAACTGCCCTCGTATTTGTTGTTGTTACTTTGTATTCATCAGAACGTTCTTCTTTCTGATCGAAGGTAAGAGTTTTCTGCTGTTATTGATAAATGCAAAAGTTGTTTATGAATAATAGAAACGAGTTTTATACAAGATCAACAAAGTATTGGAGCGAGATTTGATGTGTTTTTGTTTTGGGTTATTTTCTTATTTTACTTTCTGTATTAGAGAACGGTTTTCTAAAGCTCTATGATAAATCTGTATTTTTTTAATTTCTGTTATAACATCCCTGTGTTCCACGTTATATATCAACAATTTTCGAATAAAACCTGAATAAATCTTTTGATAATCCCAGTTTTTATGTACATACTGTTTATTTTTAAGTAACCAACGGGCAGATAACTGTGTCAAACAAAAAATTGGTCACATTCGCATACAAAGAGATCGAAACGATTCATACTCGATAGGTAAGCAACGTACCTTTCAGGTAACGCAATTACGATCGTAATTCCCAAGGCTACTTGGAAATCTATCGTAGTCAACGCTTACTTATGATAGTCCACGGCCCTTAAGAAATGCTCCCATGCCTCAAAGTAACGGGTGGTTGCAAAGCACTGTTACAACGGGTGACGTAAGTAAAGTGCCTTAGCTGGAGGTCGTCGTCGTCTTCTGACATAGTAAGTGCTGAAGAGTCGGAGGATGGCGCTGACATTTCGGATGGATTCGGTGTTGACAAATTTTCAAGTTTCGGCATTATGCAACCAACGGGTGGAGACAGAAACAGCAAGTTTCGCATTGTTGACTACAAGTGAATGGCAGCATGCATATACTGTAACCGCTTGGCGTAGAAAACCCACCGCCATAAGAGAGTAAACCACAGGGAAAAATACTGGTCCTCCATAATGGGTGTTGGGAGTGGGACTAACTACTCCACCCCGCCAAATGGAATTGTTGCAGATACCACAAATAGGCAAGACAAAGAAAATTTTTAGGTTAGAGGGCCTCAGGGAACGACAGAAAGGGCGTCCGTCTAAAAGGGGGCAGGTAAAACTAACCAAATTAGTTATAGAAACGATCAGTATTGCAGTTGTAAATTGTCGTAGCTGTGTTGGGAAAGAACCAGAGCTCCAAGCCCTAATAAAAAGCACTGAAGGTCAAATAGTTACAGGTACAGAAAGCTGGCTAAGGCCGGATATAAGTTCTGCAGATAATTTTTCTAACGATCTAACAGTGTTCAGAAAGGATAGATTAAATACAATTGGTAGTGGAATATTTATTGCTGTCAGAAGTACACTCCTGGAAATTGAAATAAGAACACCGTGAATTCATTGTCCCAGGAAGGGGAAACTTTATTGACACATTCCTGGGGTCAGATACATCACATGATCACATTGACAGAACCACAGGCACATAGACACAGGCAACAGAGCATGCACAATGCCGGCACTAGTACAGTGTATATCCACCTTTCGCAGCAATGCAGGCTGCTATTCTCCCATGGAGACGATCGTAGAGATGCTGGATGTAGTCCTGTGGAACGGCTTGCCACGCCATTTCCACCTGGCGCCTCAGTTGGACCAGCGTTCGTGCTGGACGTGCAGACCGCGTAAGACGACGCTTCATCCAGTCCCAAACATGCTCAATGGGGGACAGATCCGGAGATCTTGCTGGCCAGGGTAGTTGACTTACACCTTCTAGAGCACGTTGGGTGGCACGGGATACATGCAGACGTGCATTGTCCTGTTGGAACAGCAAGTTCCCTTGCCGGTCTAGGAATGGTAGAACGATGGGTTCGATGACGGTTTGGATGTACCGTGCAGTATTTAGTGTCCCCTCGACGATCACCAGTGGTGTACGGCCAGTGTAGGAGATCGCTCCCCACACCATGATGCCGGGTGTTGGCCCTGTGTGCCTCGGTCGTATGCAGTCCTGATTGTGGCGCTCACCTGCACGGCGCCAAACACGCATACGACCATCATTGGCACCAAGGCAGAAACGACTCTCATCGCTGAAGACGACACGTTTCCATTCGTCCCTCCATTCACGCCTGTCGCGACACCACTGGAGGCGGGCTGCACGATGTTGGGGCGTGAGCGGAAGACGGCCTAACGGTGTGCGGGACCGTAGCCCAGCTTCATGGAGACGGTTGCGAATGGTCCTCGCCGATACCCCAGGAGCAACAGTGTCCCTAATTTGCTGGGAAGTGGCGGTGCGGTCCCCTACGGCACTGCGTAGGACCCTACAGTCTTGGCGTGCATCCGTGCGTCGCTGCGGTCCGGTCCCAGGTCGACGGGCACGTGGACCTTCCGCCGACCACTGGCGACAACATCGATGTACTGTGGAGACCTCACGCCCCACGTGTTGAGCAATTCGGCGGTACGTCCACCCGGCCTCCCGCATGCCCACTATACGCCCTCGCTCAAAGTCCGTCAACTGCACATACGGTTCACGTCCACGCTGTCGCGGCATGCTACCAGTGTTAAAGACTGCGATGGAGCTCCGTATGCCACGGCAAACTGGCTGACACTGACGGCGGCAGTGCACAAATGCTGCGCAGCTAGCGCCATTCGACGGCCAACACCGCGGTTCCTGGTGTGTCCGCTGTGCCGTGCGTGTGATCATTGCTTGTACAGCCATCTCGCAGTGTCCGGAGCAAGTATGGTGGGTCTGACACACCGGTGTCAATGTGTTCTTTTTTCCATTTCCAGGAGTGTAGTTTGCTTGTAGTGAAATTGAAGTTCCTGCGAAACCGTATGGCTAGAGGTTATACTTGACATTCGGACTAAACTATTGACTGGGTTGTTTTATCGACCCTTGGCTCAGAAGATATAGTCGCTGAACACTTCAAAGAAAACTTGAGTCTCATTCATACAATTGTAGTCGATGGGGACTTTAAACTAACCTCGATATGGTGGAAAAATCATACGTTTAAAGCCGGAGGCAGGCGGAAAATGTCATCCGAAACTGTACTGAATGCTTTCTCAGAAAATTATTTTGAACAATTAATTCTTGAGCCTACTCGAAGCGTAAATGGTCGCTAAAGCATACTTGACCTCGTAGCAACAAATAATCCAGGATCAATAGTGAGTATCGTGACGAATACAGGGATTAGCGACCACAAGGCAGTAGCTGCTTGACTGAATACAGTAACTCGTTCAACCATCAAAAGAAACGCAGAGTATATCTATTTAACAAAATCTGATAAAAATTATCTTAACGTCTGTTTAAGAGACAGTACTTTCTCCTTCCGATCTGACCATGTAAGTGTAGAAAAATTTTACAATGATTTCAAAGAGATAGTATCGACAGAAAATGAGAGATATATACCAAATAAATTAATAAGTGATGGTACTGATCCCACATGGTACACAAAACGGGTCAGAACGCTGTTGCAGAAGCAGCGAAAAAAGCACGTCAAATCTAAAAGAACGCGAAATCCCCAAGACTGGAAAAGTTTTGCAGAAGTTCGAGATATAGCGCGTACTTCAATGCGAGATACTCTCAATAATTTCTCTGTCTCGAAATTTGGCAGAAAACCCAAAGAGATTCTGGTCATACATAAAGCACACCAGTGGTTAGACGCAATCATTACCTTCACAGCACGATAACAACGGTGAAGTCACTGAGGACAGTGCCACTAAAGGAGAGTTATTAAACACGATTTCCGAAACTCCTTCACCAAAGAAGACAGAGTAAATATTCCCGAATTCAAATCAAGAACAACTACCAAGATGAGAAACATAGAAATAGATATCGTCGGTGTCGCAAAGCAGCTTAAATCACTTAATAATAGCAAGGCTTCCAGTCCAGATTGTATACCAGTCAGGTTCCTCTCAGAGTATGCTGATGCAATAGCTCCATATTTAGCAATTATGTACAACCGCTCGCTTACAGAAAGATCTGTACCTAAAAGCTGAAAAATTACTCAAGTCACACCAATATCCAAAAGGAAGTTCGAGTAATCCGTTGAATTACAGGCCCATATCACTAACGTCGATTTGCAGTAGGGTTTTGGAACATATACTGTATTCGAACGTTATGAAGTACCTCGAAGAAAACGATTTACTGACACGTAGTCAGCTTGGATTCAGAAAATATAGTTCTTGCGAAACGCAACTGGCTCTTTATACTCATGAATTAATGAGTGCTATAGACAGGGGAAGTGAAATGGATTCTTTACTTTTAGATTTCCAGAAGGCTTTCGACACTGTTCCTCACAAGCGCCTTCTAACCAAACTGCGTGCCTATGGAATATCCCCTCAGTTGTACGACTGGATTCGTGATATCCTGTCAGAAAGGTCACAGTTCGTAGTAATAGATGGAAAGTCATGGACTAAAACAGAAAACTTCTTAAGGAAGTGTTATTGGTCATCTATTGTTCCTGATCTATATTAACGACATAGGAGGCAATCTCTGTAGCCGTCTTAGATTGTTTGTAGATGATGCTGTCATTTACCTTCTTGTAAAGTCATCAGATGACCAAAACGAATTGCAAAATGATTTAGATAAGATATCTGTATGGTGCGAAAAGTTACATTTGACCCTGAATAAAGAAAACTGTGAAGTTATTCAGATGAGTACTAAAAGAAATCACCTAAATTTCGATTACTCGATAAGTCACACAAATCTGAAGGTGTAAATCGAAATAAATACTAGGGACTACAATTACAAATACCCTAACTGGAACGATCACATAGATAATGTTGTGGGTAGAGCCAACGAAAGAGTGCAATTCATTTGTAGAAGGTGCAACATGTCTATTAAAGAGACTGGTTATACCACGCCTGTCCTCTCTATTTGGAGTATTGCTGTGCGATGTGGGATCCTCATCAGATGGGACTGTAAGATGACGTCGAAAAAGTACAAAGGAAGTCAGCTTGTTTTGTACTATAGCAACGTAAGGGAGATAGCGCCACAGACCTAATACGTGAATTGGAGTGGCAAGCATTAACACAAAGGCGTTTTTCGTTGAAACGGGATCTTCTCATGAAATTTCATTCACCAGTTTTCTCGTCCTATTGTGAAAACTTTCTGTTGGCACCCACCTACATAGGGAGAAATTATCATCACGATAAAATAAGAGAAATCAGGGCTCCACACAAAAATTTAAGTGCTCGTTTTTCCCTCGCACCGTTCGATACTGGAACGGTAGAGAGAAATGTTGAAGGTGGTTCATTGAAATCTCTACCAGGCACTTAATTGTGAGTAGCAGAGTAATCACGTAGACGTAGATGTAGAAAACAAGACTGGCTGCGGAAGCGTATAGAGAGAAAAGAATGTATAAGTAAAACAGTGTGAAGAAAAGGCATTGTAAAAGAGATATGTAGAGCAATTGGACGAATGACAGACGGTAACGGGATACGACAGTTCTATGAAATATCTAGAAAACTGAAAAGACGATTACATTACAGCTGAGACCAGTCTCCTGTGATGATAAAGATGGAACCTTGATTGGAGACAAAGTTTGAGTTTTGGGAAGATGGTAAGAATTAAACGATGGAAGGTGGGATATAGCAGAGGGGAAACGTTGGAAGAGAAGGAATTAGAATTGGAATCCGAGGAGGGCGGAATCTGAGACTTCTCTTCTCCACACATTCAGTCTTCAAGTATTGTACACATCTGGTTCTCTTAAAATAATTCAGAATCTTCATTCTCAGATTATACTACAGTAAATGCTTCTACTAATACAGGATTCTCCACATTTGACGCCTTTACCTTCATTATATAATTTTATTAGTCCTAAACCTATGGAACCCATTCATGAAAGCATTCAGTCCAAGTCGGCACCGCAGTAGCTTTCACCTTTACTCTCCCAAGTTTCATACCTCAGTTCATTACTATTATTGCAAGTTGTTCACCACCAACATATAAATATGACTGTACCTCGTCTTCGTGAATACCACTTGTATGATTAAGATTCTGAAACATCATTAGCTGTATCCAAAACATTACCAACAGCAGCCACATTCTGTACAACACGAACATCTTTAGCACTTGTAATTCCTCGTACATACCCATCCACTAAATCAACTATTACAGATTCCATTACCTGCATAGAACCAACCTAATTACTCGACCATTATTTCTCTCTACATCTCCATTTACAAAATCCTCTGACAGAAGTTCAGCTGCCTGCACACACCATAAGTAAACTGCAACTGTGGATGATCCTATTGCGTCTGAATGAATCACATTCGTATCGCCAGCCACACATTCATTAAACTCACAACAGCAAATATTCACTTCCTGTCACTTCAGGGCTGAATTAGACTTTGAATTTTCACATGACACAATGGTTGCTAATCCAACATTATTCCCTTCAACCTCAACAATGTTACTACCGCACTCTCCTTATGCAATAAACTTCGAATATGAACTTTCTCACATTAGCCTTTTTTTTCTTTGCCATTTATACCCTTACTTAGTTCACTCTTATCATTAAATCAACCTCCCTATAAATTACTATTTCAAAGACTGCATCCTAGATTCAAATACCTTACTCTTTTTTCTCTTTACTGTTAGTATTATAAACTGCCCCGCCTTATGTTCATTAATATTCGTACGGTGGTCCTATTCCATTTATAATAGGATCACTTTCCATTTTCTCAAACTCTGTCCTTGCTGCTCTCCTCTCCCTATCTCATAAATTTATGACCTGTTATCCTGCACCTGTCATTATTATTTCTATTATACCGCCAAAGGCCCATTTAATTTCTATTCTCCCTATTACATTTTCCCCTGTTGCTTCTCTAATTCTCGTCATGATCCATGTTTCTGTTACTGTTGTGATTATTATTTCCCCAGTTCCTAGTCCATCTATTTTCATTATGTTGGTTCTCTGACCGTTCTCCTAGCTGGTGTGTGGCTCATGTTGTCAATAAAACCTAGAAAACTGTCGAATCAGTAGAGCAGTGCAGTAGTTCCCACTATAGTGGCTCAGGAATCCTTCTTTTCAGTGTTGATAATTCCTTTAGAGCATTAAGTCAGCTATCAGGATGTGGTAACTTCCACAACTCATCCTGACAGAACTTCCTCGTAGAATACCTCCCTGCTCTGCATCAAGAATCATCCAAAAATTTATTCTAAAGCCTCACCTGCTTTCTTGACTCCAAGACGTACATAAAATCATTTTATTCATGCATTTCATATATACTAAACTAAACAGAATTTTGGTTAGCCCACGTCCCTTCAGAACTCTGATAATCTTCTAAAATATTTGATCTTCGCTTCATCATTCATGTTAGGTATAAAGGAATCTTTACAAGAGGCTAGAAAATCAATTACATTATATTTTCTGTTTATTAATAAAGTTTCAATATTAGGAAATTTTATTATTGGCCACGCCACATTTGCTGTTAATGTTACCCAATTCTAAACTATTTATTCTAGTGTTTACTTTACTGATCTCATTATTTCTTACAGTAGCAACATCTTGTGTATCCTTTCTCATGTTACTAGCTGTACTTGCTATTATGTCTCTCGGAACAAATCTGGTTTCTTCATTACAATTGACAATCTGCTCACTCATTTGAGCTAGTATCTTCTTTGTCTCTGCATCCCTACAATCACACATCTACCTACTTTAATTATCTTACGACTCAGTTCAGTTCTGACTTTTTTAACCCTTGTCAGCAGCTACTGCTCTACCTTCCCGACTATACTTAAATCCACCTATTTATTGCCTATACCACTATTTTAGTGTCCAAAGATTTTAAATTTATTTTGAAATTCTTTACAGAATTTCAGATATCCGCATTCTAATTCTCCATAAAAATCTTCACCTTTTATTAGATTCCCTATATAATTGTCCATATCATTCCTTAAACAAACGTTCAAATAACCCACATGAATTTCAATACCAGCTTAAAGATTATCCAAAGCAGCATTAGACTGGCTGAACATCGAACTGAACATAGCGTCACTTGACATTACTCCCACTTCAATCTGTCTCTGTGGACGCACGGACTCGCTCCCACTAGTATCAGACTTGCAATCACTGGGTGTTCTCTTATTTTTTTGGCCCCATCACTTGATAACAAGTGAACTACGAATTATAACTGCGCGCCACTACTCTACTTAACTTCATTCTCCGACCTGCAACTCCAGAGTAGTATTACAGGCAGAGATGTGATGTGCTGCTCAAAAGTGTCGGTTATTGACTGCTACCGCCGCTGACCGCTCGCTGTTGCACCACATTCTACTCAGCTGGCTGCCTCCTGGAAACGTCATACACTGCTGACGTCTGCAGACTGCTCAGGAAACATAGAACACTGATGTCATGTTCTGGCTGTCGTCTGCTGTCTGCTCCGGAACCGCTTTTTGTTGCGGCTGATAACGCTGACATCCACTGTTGTTTTAACACAGTTTTGCACTGCTTATCGAGTCAGTAACATGACAAACAAATCAGAACATCTGGATCTATTGCCATAAAACTCTCATATACACATTTCTCTTGTTCCTACCATACTTGATGCAAATTAAATTTTACCATAATTTCAGAAGCCTTCGTACAGCATCCTCAGAATTTTGCTGGGGTTCTTAATTTTTGAATTATTTACAATTTAATCTGTGGTGTAGTTCATTGATCGTAATTTTCTATTAATTATTGTTAAATCTAATGAAATTTGCATAACTGTACAGCTACTGTAATCTGTTTTCTCACACTAGCGCTTCTTTTACCAAGTTAGAAGTTACTTCTTATGAATTTAGGTTTATACACTTAGGAATGAACGTTCAGATTTATAGTAGGTAACTTTTATTTAATTTTATTTAAAGTAGATTTTACATGGATGTAAGCAATGTATTGAAATGATACACAGGGTGATTTTTCACGTGGAGTACCAACTCTATACATTGATCGACGAGAAGGTACGGAACAAAAAAGACCTGAGTTTCAGTCACGGTTTTAATCTGCCAGGAAGTTTCATATCAGCGCACACTCCGCTGCATAGTGGAAATTTCATTTTGAAAAATGTTTTAATGAAATTTGTCCGGAAATGTATGGTTTCCATGCTAGAGACAATTTATTCAATCATACATTGCTATGGAGACCGCGGTCTAATACACGCTGTGCCACGCAGCCATAGTTACATTATGCGTTGAAAATGGTTTTCATGTCCCTCAACTCGTGTGCGTACGCGCCGTAGCTTGCTGTGTCTCACACGTTTACATTGACCAGGCTGCATACGAACTGTGTCAAAGGCAGCATGAATACACTGCTCCAGTGTCTCCACATCTGTAATGGACTCGGCATACACGATACTTTTAAGATGGCCCTTTAACCAGAAATAGCACGGGTTGGATGCGGCGATCGAACAGGACATGAAACTGGATCCCCCTCGACCGATCCATCGACCAGGGAAGACACAATTGAGATGCTTCAGGACGTAAACGGTGAAGTACTATTAAATTGTGCGCTTGTGTACTGAGACGTGAAATGTCATAAAACACCCCAAAAGGGAACGAAAATCGTCAAAGATGGATGTAAATGGTAAGTGGTGGTACAAATACGATGAAATGTATTTAAAAAATAATAAAGTTGGAGCATAAGTTTTAGATGCCTAAATTGGAGATACAGCACGCAGTTATTTTCATTTTGTTACTTTGGCCCACAACTGTAAATGGATTACACACAATTTTAGTACGATTTGTTTTTAAATCAGTGTTGTACATTACTTGAAATAGCTCTCGTATTTTTCTACTTAACCCTTGCGCATGTCTGGACTTAAATAATACTCCGTTACTTACAGCTCACTTATGACATCTGCTGTGAGATACGGACACTTGTCACACGCCTAAGTGTGTTCCCATCTCCAGTACTATGTGCATAACATGGACATGAACAGCTACAACCGCAACATGTTTGCATGTGACAGACTTATGTAGGCATGCTCCTGTTTTGCATTCGTTGGGCTACGTTACACGCCTCAACAAGGTAATCTGACGTGTGCTCTTTTTCTTTTCCTATTTCATGATGTGTAAAATATATAATCATGCCAGAGTCGGTTACTGGGCGTGATTTTTTCTCCTATTTTCAGTTCTACTTATTTATAGGACAGCGCGCAATGTTTCGGAGGCTGTCCCTCGCTATGAAGCAGGGTAATGACGATCTGTGGCGGATTTGCCGACAGAGTACAATGCTGACGCTGGTACAAGTGTTTCTGAGCATAATGTTCGGTGGGCATTGTTGAACATAGAGCTCTGCAGCAGCGACCGCACAGTGTTCCCATATTGACCTAACAACGTCGTCAATTACGATTGGCAGTGGGCAATGGGTTTACTGAGTTTTAGGCGTGGAGCAATGAAATCGTGTCACGTTGTCGAGTGAAATACGTTTTCTGTTACATTAGCTGCATGGTAGTGTCCGGATAGGTTGTCTTTCAGGCTAATGGCTCCTGGAAAAGTGCACTGCGCCAGGAACACAGGTCGGTGTGGGCCTTATTATGCTATGAAAGACGTTCACATGGGCTTCCACGGCGACTGGGCAGTAACCGAAGGAACTATGAAATTTGTGGAGTGTGTGAACACTATAACCGACACTTAT
The DNA here is from genome assembly GCF_023864275.1 of Schistocerca cancellata. NCBI lineage: Eukaryota > Metazoa > Arthropoda > Insecta > Orthoptera > Acrididae > Schistocerca > Schistocerca cancellata. The sequence goes on along the minus strand of NC_064627.1, from coordinate 521,325,799 downwards.
AACGTACGTCGCTTGATGCCTTCTCCAAAGTGGATGGCATCTTCCTCCAGGAAAATTGGCGGCGAAACAAGGCTATAATCATATTGAAGGGGTTTGAGGAACGTGGCAGTAAACTCACGTAGATGTCTTGTCCAAATGCCCTCTATCTGCACCAATGCAAGACGTGAGGGAACCTATCGAACGCCAGCTTCGTGGCCACAGACCACCGGCCGGTCATTCGCGGGTATTGCGCGTCCTGTGTCTAGACATCTAATACCACCTACGTCTGGAAACCTATCAAAGACTTTTCAACTCCATGTCACGCACGACCGTTGCTGTTTTACGTTGCAGGGATGGACCAACACCCTATTAAGCAGGTGGTCATAATGCTTTGGGTCTTCAGTGTAAGTAATAGTTCTGAACGAAATTACCCAATCCTGTTTACAAAGGCATTCATCACTTTCAAATTGTCGGAGAATTCAGATGATAATCTTTAGCACCTCGCTTCGGATACACGTCATCTTGTGGAGGGCGCACTGAGATAGCCGCGCTACGAGAGGCGTTGGCGTGGAACGCAATATCAGAGGCGCACACGCCGGGCAGCCCCTGTAGCGCGCGCTTGCCCGCATTGCGTGGCGGCTGGACGGCCAAACGGCCTACCAACAGGCTCGAAATCCCGGGCCTGCCGTTCTACCTGCTGCCTACAGCCACTTTGCACTCAAAGGAGCTGCCTCTGAGGACCGCGAGGTTTGCATTCGGCGATCCCGAAGCCTCACACGCTGGAATCCGGAGCGCACGCATGCCGTGAAATCCATTTCATCTCGCGTCGCCTCCCAACGCTTCTGTGTTTGTGACAGAGTGAGGCGTTCACGCGACTGTGAGAGGCTTCACTCTTGGAGACGTTGCTCGCAGAGATTAGGCGCATTATTGCAGATGTATAACATATTGGATATTACACTTCTAACTTAATGTGCGCTTGATGTACGGATATTTCTCCGCTTATTCACGTGCTACTGAACATTTTTAGATTGCTTTATTTCCCCTTCAAGGGGATTAATTCCCTTCTTACCTGCATGAGATAAATACAGAATTCTACGCGTATGTTATTTATCTAGACCTCCGTTACACACATTAATTGTCCAGACGGGAACGACCGGCCGCCGTGCCTTCCTGGACAACTGGCGTCATGTGGCTGTACTGTGGGAGGGTAGGAGTTTAGTGCAACGCTCTCTACATCTACATCTACGTGACTAATCATCAATTCCTATTTCACTTACTAGCAGAGGGTCCTTCGAACCACCTCCAGACTACTTCTCTACCGTTCACACTCTAACAGATCATGATAATAATAAACAATAAACACTTAAATGTTTCTGTACGAGTTCTCGTTTCCCTATGGTCATTTTTCTACGTGTAAGTTGGTGACAATAAATATTTTCATATCCAGAAGAGAAAGCTGATGACTGAAATTTCGTTAAAAGATCTTGCAGCAACAAAAACCACTTTTTGTTTTAATGACTTCCATCCCAACTCGCTTTTTTATTCACGGTACGCTCCCGTATTTCGCGATACTAATAAACATGTTACCTTGTTTTGAAATTTGTCGATGTATTCCGTTAATCCTTACTGGTACTCCAAGAGAGGATGGACAACATTAGTGTAGGCAGTCTCTTCTGTAGAACTGCTGCATCTTCTAAGTGCTATGCCAATAAAACGTAGTCTTTGTTTTGCCTTCCCCACAACATTATTTTTGTTATCGTTTCAATTTAAATTGTTCGTTATTATAACTCTTAGGTAACTAATAGAATTGGTTGCCTTTAAATTAATTAATTAATCGTGTTACAGAAAGTCAACGGATTTTTTTGTACTCATTTGGAGAAACTCACACTTTACCTTTGTCAGAGAAAACGGCCACATTTCGCCCTTTACAGATATCGTGTCTAGATCATTTTGCAATTCATTCTGATCTCTTGCTGACTTTACTAGAAGGTAAATGACAGCATCATCCTCAGACTGTTTAAGAGCGCTGCTCAGATCGTATCCTAAACCGTTTATGTAGAATAGGAACAACAGATTGGGGAACTCCAGGTATCACTTGTGGTTCACTAGATAATTTTCCGTCGATTGCTACGTATAGAGACCTACCCGACAGCAAATCACACATCCGATCGCACAACTGAAGCGATTATCCACAGGCACGCAATTTGATTCGAAGTCTGTTATGAGGATCGGTGTCAAAAGCCTTTTGGACATCTAGATATATGGAGTCAATTTGGGATTTCCTATAAATAGCAGTTCGAATAAAGAGCTAGTTGTGTTTCACAAGAACGATACTTTCTTCATCCGTGCTGACTGAGTGTCAGTAGATGCGAGTCACCGTCGTGGTAATTCATGGTGCTCGAACACAATATATTTTCCAAAATGTTATTGCAAAGACGTTAGTGATATAAGTCTGTAATACAACGGACTACTTTTTTTTTCGTTTCTTGAGTATTGGTGTCATCTGTGCAGCTTTCCAGTCTTTGGTACGGATCTTTCGTCGATCGTGGGGTTGTGTGCGATTGCTAAGTATGGGGCTATTGCATCATCATATTCTGAAAGGAACCTTACTGACATGCTATCTGGACTGGAAGACTTGCCTTTATTAACTCTAAGTTACTCATGTTGGCAGTTGTTCTCAACTCAAATTCTGGAATATTTACTTCGTCTTCCTTGTGAAGATAGTTTGGAACAGTGTTTAATAACAGGCCGTTATCGGGTTAGAAGAGCTGGTGCCGCAAGTACTCAGTCCCAGTCCTACCACCAAGTAAAAACCCTTTATTGTACTGGGAATCGAACCCTGACCCTCCGCATGGCAGTTAGGCGAGCTAATCAGCTAGAAATGTAGCGGACGTTATAGTATTTACTGCCCATTAATTTTTTCGCCGAATGTTTACATATGGTAAAATCTAAGATTCAGAAGAAAATTAGAGAAGCAAAGTTCCAGAACAGTGACCCTTGATAATCACAAGGACTAGTTAAGAGTTTTGCTCAAAACATAGACACAAGATCACAGAAATCCTAGGGTAAAGTTTCCGAGTGTAGCAGTTGCCGTCGGTTACTGCTGACAAATCCCACGGCAGTACATCTAGGTGGGACGAAGAAATCAGCAGAGTCCAGTGTACCGTAATCAGTGCCGTGCGTTAGGAGCAGTGAGGAGTCATAGGCATAGCTTGACTGGCTGTTACCTCCTTCAGGAGGCTGTTCAAAGACAGCTGACAGCTGATTTCCGCTTGCTCTGTAGCTGGTTCTATCACCAACTTCGTAGTTTCCCAGGCTTTCGGCTTACGCTACCAGATGTCATGTGTCGTAGATACCGCCGCTTGTAGCGGAGCCGCCAAGCATGGGATGTCGATGGTGTCTTCGTCCATCGGAAGCAATAGTGTACGAAACCTGAACCTGAAGGAGTAGAGAACGTCTGTGACATCCACAAAAGTCGACAATGGTTATGCCATTTACAGAAGTTAAGAAACTGGTGAATAATTTTAAAAAGGGGACAAACCAACATTAAATAATTAAATGTAAAATGGGCATAGGTGCCCTGTCCACTGCAGTACATGAAGTCTTCAAACGAGCGCCTGTAAAAGGAAACATGTTAAAGGTGTCAGCTCTCAATGATGTCAAATTATACTTGCACTCGTGGAATTTTTAACCAGGGGTATTACAATGCCGATATCTGCATAGAAGCAAATATGGGCACATTTCGGCGATCGCAAATCAAAGTAACATGGCAGTGTGTAGTCAATGATTTCATTCACTCTGTCTTTGCCGTGATCTAGAGCAATCTGAGCAACGTATATCTTCGAAGACCCTGCTTTCAACTAGGCACCTAAGTCTGTTTGGAAGATATTGTTTTCTTTATTTCTGTCTGTTACTACCTTTCCTATACTTCGCAAGTCTTGTCGTCATAATTAAATTGGCATTATTTTGTATCAGTTCAAACAGATCGATGAGTCTCAGCAGTTAAATGGCCGTGGGAAACTTCCTCTGCAGCGTCCTCTACTTTTGAGTCTCGTCACCTTGCAATAGCAAAATTAACTCTCTGGTGTCTTGTGCTAAGATTTATAACGGTACAGTGAACGATGTATTGGATGTGGCAGACGTTAACGGAATATATAGGATGACTCTTACTTAGGAGATAACAATATTTACAAGGGTATTTATTTAATTAGTGGCACCGGTACTTCTTTCGAACCGATAGGTTCATCTTCAGACGACTAGTTCAGGTTTTACATTAGTTTTAGTGAACTAGTCGTCTGAAGATGAACCTGTCGGTTCGAAACCGGTGACGTCGCTATTTAAACAAGTAAGTAGCATTGTAAAAAGTGGCAAGTTGCTGTTGTTTTCTATGTAAAAGTCGGATTTTAAGTGTAGAAGTAGGATGAATTTGAACCTCTGTATCCTGGAGTCGGATGGAGTTATCAGAAAACTTTTCAAGATTTTTCGAGATCCGAATCTTACGTCACAGGGTGTCTACGACCCGGAACAACCGGGAGATCCGGGAAAAACGCGGAAATCTTTTCTTCCGGGAGAAAATCTGGAAAAACCCGGGAATATCTTTGAATTCCGGGAATTTTTGCCGGCCGAAGTGGCCGAGCGGTTGTAGGCGCTAAGGTCTGGAGCCGCGCGACCGCTATGGTCGCAGGTTCGAATCCTGCCTCGGGCATGGATGTGTGTGATGTCCTTAGGTTAGTTAGGTTTAAGTAGTTCTAAGTTCTAGGGGACTTATGACCTCAGCAGTTGAGTGCCATAGTGCTCAGAGCCATTTGAACCATTTGAATCGGAAATTTTTCATTGTTTTTATTCTCTGTTAAATTTTTGTAGTTTTGACTGGTAAGAACCAACACTCTTACAAAGGATAGTACTGTATCCTGCTACTGCAGAATAATACTGCAGCCACAAAACGTGAACGAGAGAAAAAAATAAAATAAAACTTAAATTGCAAAGGAAATGCGCCATATACAGCAACAAAACACAATGCACATACAAGCGTCTGCCAACAGCAAAATGTGTCAAAGGCCTTAGGAAGCCTATGCAATGCTTCGTAACAACAAATCGCCTCCGATGAGCATGACGTCGCAACTGTTAACATTAGATTTGTTTTAGCAGTTACGAGTGGGATCATGCGCATGCGCAGTGGAGTAGTGTCTTCTTCCGCTTCTGGCTACAGAAAAGTGGCTGTTGGCTGTGTAAGCAGTCAAGCAAAAAAAAAAAAAAAAAAAAAAAAAAAAAAGAAAAAACAGCTAGATGATACCGGGAAAAATTTTACTGGCTCGCTCAAGCTTCCAGTTTGGGCAGTAGCCCTGGATCTAGGGGTGCGGGGGGGGGGGGGGGGGGTAAATTCATATAAAACTTGTTCCCAAAGCGCCTAGCATCCAGGGCACGTTGGTCTATCGATTATTCGTATGGCTTTCAAACGTGTCCCTGTTGGTTTCTGAACATTGTTGAACACATTCTAAGTTGATTTATGAATGAGTCGTAAGTTGATATGTGAATGCGTGTATAGTGTACGTGATGTCTCTGTCAGTGGGATCCTCGTCACATCTAGAAATAAACTTTCCTGCAAACAAAAGCGGCTATACGAGCTGAGCAGAGTATAGCCGAACGAAAGAAAGCCAACCACTGTCTGATTATGTGGTTGATACGGTTTGCGAATGATGAGCGTTGTTACGATTACCAGCGAAATCAATAGATTCAGACTACCAGAGTGCGAATAAACGACTAACAGGAATAACAGGTAAGAAAGATTTCGTATTATCTTCTCGGTGTATCCAAGAAAATGTAATTTTGACAGAAAATTTTTGGCCAGATCGCTATACCAGTAAGGGGTAGTTGTACAGTCACAGGCTAGCAGTCGCTTTAAGGTCTATTCTGGAAGTAGCGCGGAAAACGCGTTATACGAACACGTAACAATGCCTAACCGGAGAATAATCGCGGAATAACTAAACTGGAGATTCTGGCAGAGTTAGTAAAGTTAACCGATGACTAACCTTTGACATTGGCAGGAATAGATACAGAATTAGTGATGACAACATTGTTTGATAGAACTAGGAAGAGAGAAGAAACGGGGACATCACACAAATTGTGGAAGAATAAGACGATTCGAAATTTCTATAAAAATTTCACACTACTATTTTTCGATCTCATGCTTGAGAAACCGGAGCGTATGAATGAAGTGTAAAACTATTTCCTAACGTAAAGCTTTTTGCTTGTAGTATGCCTAATAGGCATTTGATATTGGTACTTCCTGAATTATATTCTGCCGTGTTATAAAAATGACCACTTCTGCCAAAATAGCCTCGTTTATTTGGCGTGTGTTACAATTGCTGCAGTATTATAAATGCCTATTTTGTTTTATCTCGCAGACAGTGACAAAATATAGGTAATCAGGTCGAGAAACCACACCAGTCTTGGGCGTATTTGTGATTGCAGCTTTTTCAGTATTAGACAACGACATTTCGATTTTTCAAGCAGCAAAACGTTTGACGAACTTTGATGTGGTAACAGATCCTTTCGCAGAAAGGAAAGCACGCCATGTAAAGTTGTAGCAAGATTAGAGAGAAACAATTCTAGGAGCTAAGGATTGAAGAAATGTGTACTGTCTTGCTTGTCTCTTCTCTTTACTGGCTTTATGTATCCTATACTTAATTTTATGTCATACAAAGCAGTAAGCTGTTAGCTAATACGGAATGAAGAGAGCATATTTTCTGAAGAGTTTTTTAAAAGAAAGAAAAAAAGAAAAAAGAGGGGCAGGATGTCAAACTGGCCGTCTGGAAGCAGGAGAGGCACCATAGGACATTTTAATTTCCGTTGTCCTGAATGCAGTTTCATGGCATCAAAATATACACGTTTCAATTCCACAGACCGAAATACAGTGACGTGTGATAGAAGAATGCTGTGTTGCGCTGCACTTTGGCACACTTAAGATCAGATAACATGTCTTACAATTCCTCGGACACATATGTTTTATGTATCAGAGTCTTCAGAAAGATGTGCCCTACAAAATGAACGTATTTTTGAAAATTCGATTTTTTTTTTTAATTTTTGACGTCCTATCTCAAAACGCTTGAGGGACGCCACTATCTACTATTGCCCCGGCTCGGAAATTTCGTAGATACGGATCTGAGTAGTAATAGGGAAGCGGATAGTCTTCATGTGATCCGTGTATACATTTAGTGATTTTGCTGTTTCCACTTTATCTACTGCGCTCACGTCAAATGAAAACTAAACAGATTTCTATGGCCAGGAGCTATCATGTGAATTAAAATACATTCACATAATTACGGAAGGCTAAAATACATTATTAGTTTTAGATTTTATTTTATCTCCACCTTTCTGACAGTCAGGCATTAATCGCCATGCAGAACAATGAAGTTATTTTTATCGGTTGCTGAAGAAATTTTCTTTTATTAACCTTTTCCTCTGAGGCAGTCAATATATTTGAAATAAATGGTTTAATTTCAAACTATTGGCTAGTTTCAACTTTTCAGTGCATTTCAAGTGTACGTTTTCATCTTCCAGCAAGTATGGCATAATGCCATAACAAAGAACCAGACATGATATAACAAAGTACTAGTACCCAAGGAAATATACATCCTGAAACCACACTGAATAGTTGAATATCAGGTCGATGCCTACTTCACTGGGAATCTGGGACTCATTTAAAAATCATCTCTTTGATGACGATCCACATAAAAGAATTTATAGCCCAGAAGATCACACTTTTATGTCGTTATTAAAAAATATTTACTGGTACATTTGTGTGATATATCTTAAAATGTAATACGTGCATAAAAGACTAACACTGTATGTGAAAGCTTAGCTCCTCTTGCAGTGTATTGACCTTAGAGACCAATATTATATGTGAAAGCTTTGTTTTTCTTGTAGTAACCTTATATATATTAATATAAACCATTACCTTTTCCTGTTTGTATGTTCCCGCTACTTAACAGTGATGTTGCTATTGGCTGACTACACCACGTGTCCGAATCTCTGAATATCTACTGTCATTGGCTGGCGAGATCACGTGACATGAGCTATGACTGGCTTACAAATACGCATCGCAATCTTGATTTCAATGCTTCGGAAAGTAACATGCAGTGTTTGGTGGAATTCGAATTTATACTTTCGTAATATGACAATACGCAGCGTACATTTTACTGCACGTCAAACAAGTTTCCAAAAGGTGTTTCGTTTTCTATAGCGCCAGGAAATTCTACGCCCATGTATAAAACCATAATCATTCTAAGGATTGAGAAGTTATACAGTTCTGAGAGAATATATTCTGTCAATTAACAGGGAAAACCTATGTTTTCACCGGGTGAAAGTGTATTTTTAACTGGGAAATCCGAGAGGAATCCAGTAATTCTTTTTCCTTGTCCACGTATACACACTGTAGGAATACACCATAATAATTTGAATCACTTGATGTAACTAGCCGTCTTGGAGTCTTCCGCTTGTGTTTGGTCCACTGGTGACAGCAAAAATATACACACATCAGAAAAACATTTGCATCACCCCAGTTCTCAGAACTCCTGAAGACAACTGTTGACTATGGATGTTGTATCACACACACAGTCCCTTTGACTGTTCAGAGATGTCACTAAACCTGCCCAAGCCGGCCGGAGTGGCCGTGCGGTTCTAGGCGCTACAGTCTGGAACCACGATACCGCTGCCTCGGGCATGGATGTGTGTGATGTCCTTAGGTTAGTTAGGTTTAAGTAGTTCTAAGTTCTAGGGGACTAATTACCTCAGACGTTAAGTCCCATAGTGCTCAGAGCTATTCAAACCATTTTAACCAAACCTGCCCAAAGATGTAATCAACCATGCATTAGCCAACATCACTTCCAGTTATCCCACCAGGAAGGAGGAACACGGCTCGCCTTGCCTGTAGGTCAGCCATGCCTAGACGGTCAATAACGATGCTCGATCACGTCCGCATTGATATTTTATGCCAGGAAGGGCTCTCAACAAGTGTCCAGGCGTCTCGGAGTGAACCAAAGCGATGTTGTTCGGATGTGGAGGAGACACAGAGCGACAGGAACTGTCAATGACATGCCTCGCTCAGGCCGCCCAAGGGCTACTACGGCAGTGGATGACCGCTACCTTCGGATTATGGCTCGGAGGAACCCTGACAGCAACGCCACCATGTTAAATAATGCTTTTCATGAAGTCACAGGATGTCGTGTTATGACTCAAACAGTGAGCAGTAGGCTGCATGATGCGCAACTTTATTCCCGACGTCCCTGGCGAGGTCTATCTTTCTACCAAGACACCATGCAGTGCCGTACAGATGGGCCCAACAACTTACCGAATGGACCGCTCAGGACTGACATCACGTTCTCTTCAGCGATGAGTGTTGCATATGCCTCCAACCAGACAATCGTCGGGGAAATGTTTGTAGGCAACCCGGTCAGGCTGAACACCTGAGACACACTGTCCAGCGGGTGCAGCAAGGTGGAGGTTCCCTGCTGTTTGTGGCGGCATTGTGTGGGGCCGACGTTTGACTGTGGTGGTCATGGAAGGCGCTGTAGCAGCTGTACAATACGTGAATGTCATCCTCCGACCGTTAGGGCAGCCATATCGGCAGCATACTAGCGAGGCAGCGTGCACATCTTGTTAATGACTTTCTTCAGGATGACAAACTGCCTATTGGCACCGGCCTCGTGTTCTTCGGCCGACGTTAATCTAATGATTTTACCGACGTTTCGCCAGCACGAGTGGCTGGCATTGTCAAAGCTTCACCCTCCATTGCCGGTTATCCTTCAGGATAACGACATCTCTCGACTAGAGTGGCCAGTATGTTCTCCAGACATGAACCCTATCGAACATGCCTGGGATAGATCGAAAAGAGTTGTTTATGGATGACGTGACAAACCAGCCACTCTGAGGGATCTACACCGGAGTGGGACAATCTGGACCAACGGTGCCTGGATGGGCTTGTGGATGATATGCCGCGACGAATACAGGAATGCATCAATGCAAGAGGACATGCTACTGGGTATTAGAGGTAACGGCGTGTACAGCTATCTGAACCAGCAACTCTGAAGATCTCGCTGTTTGGTGGTACTGCATGCAATGTGTGGTTTTCATGAGCAATAAAAAGGGCGGAAACGATGTTTATGTTGGTCTATATGCCAATCCGAACCGAGGTGATGAAAAATTTCTTTTGATGTGTGTAGTAAGAAAAACATTATTGTCGTGTTTTCCTATGAACCGTCCTTGAATTAATGGTGCCTCCGTAAGTCCCATGAGTTCCACTGCCGACCACGCCAAACTGAAAAAAAAGAAGCGAACGATTTTCTCCGTTTGCCTATGCAAAGGGTAGCGTTTAATGTTCATGCTTTGATCCTGTACTGTAGTTTGTGAGACTAAGACCTCCTGTTGGGTACACAAGCGGTCCCTAGCTTAAGGACTATCAAAAATATTTGATCATATTTTTCTATCACCAATAGAATTAGAGGTATGAGCACAGGAAAGTCCTGTTTCTGTGAGCAGTGTTTTGGAACATATTAGGTACGCATGCGGATATGCCGTCTCAAAAACAAACTGCAAACGGCTTCGATTCTGGAGAATCCCTCAGGGTTCCTAATTAAGTCAGATAATATTAAGTGGTTAGTAAGTTCTGAAAGTAAACGTTTACTTCACTCTCCCGTCTGTTTAAACCACTTAATACCAGTCCACAACGCCACAATTTGATTTATAGTGATGATTACTTTTCCCAGAGTATGTGACTACGACTTTCACGGGCACATTCGAGTGCCATGGTCACAAAAACTCGAGTGTGGAATAGTAGCGTCACCGTATGTCGAAATACCGTGAGTGAGAGGAATTTTGGAACACGGTGATGCTCTTAGCCCCGAAAGCACGCGGCCGGCGACTTACTCGGCCGGTGTACCTGACCCGAACGCATTAATCGACGCCCGTTCGATGTTCCAACAAGGGATTGCGGCGACCAGCCGTCGATGCTATTGCCACCGGACAGCAAAACGCCACGACTGAAGGGCATCACAAATGAAGAAGATCGTTGACGCTCCAACGATAGAAGAGTTCAACGATGAGTTCGCCGACAGGACGGGTAGGACAGCCTCCACCAAGCCTCCGGGGGCCGCACTCCTTTAGGTTCCAGGTTCCTTGCCGCCGGGTTCACATGGAATCCAGTGAACGTAGCGCCAAGTCAACGCCGACAGCAGTAACCGCAGTCGCTCCGGCCTGCAGTGCCACTGCGATAGCACCAGCTGGCCGCTACCGCATAGCTGTCAACGCATTACTTACCAGCCGCGTCCGTAGCCTTTACACTCGACCGCCTTCCCTGCCAGAATACACCTGCGTATGCTTCAGCTTCACTTACTAAATCCGTCTATCTTGCTCCGACCATTGTCACCTTCGGCAAAATCCTGACCTGTAGATGCTGAACGAACCCACAATACCCAGGTAGGGGAACGGATCCACCATCCTGAGAGAATGAAGTTGGGTTTGATCTAGTGGAAGAGGCGAAACGGCGAGGGCATCGGTCTCATCGGATTAGGGAAGGATGGACAAGGAAGTCGGCCGTGCCCTTTCAGAGAAACCATCCCGGCATTTGCCTCAAGCGATTTAGGGAAATCACGGAAAACCTAAATCAAGATGACCGGACGTGAGATTAAACCGTCGTAGTCTCGAATGCATGTCCAATGCGCTAACCACTGTGCCACCCGCTCGGTAGAGGATGAAGTGACGCCCCTCAACTCTGAAGCGACGGGTGGTTACAAAGCGCTCACAACACAGAATACTTAACAATCGTTTTAATTCCAGCAGACATTATCTTAGCACAAATAACTTCCAAGTTCCATGGCTCAGGCGCCGTCTCACATCTGATTGACAATATTTCTTTTTTCTTTTTTTTGTGGTGGAAGACGATGATATCGTCAGTCATGTGACTGGTTTGATGCGGCCCACCACGGCTTTCTCTCCCCTCTTAACCTCTTCCTCCCAGTGCTGCACGTTCACCCCATATCGTTAGGTATTTATTGAGCATCTCCGTTTCTCACGACAGACGTTTCCCGCAACGGCTGCATTTGATACCGTTGATGTGTCAACAGAGAAACAGTCACGCTGTCTGTCCTAATCAGTGCTTTTTCCCTTTTCCTGATCTTATCACATATTGTTAAAGCGGTTCTGTTAGTACGCTGCATTTAAACCATTTGCGTGTGAATGAGATTTGGGTGTGACTGGACTGATTGTTATGATACTGAATGGCAGAATGAAAAGTTTTGTATCCTTATGCTCATGAAATATAACCTTTGTATATGAAAATAGACCCATCAGTATTTTATTTTACCGTGTCACACTTCTCATTTCTCTGAATGCCCTCCCATGAGTGTGTGACTGCTTTGCGTTTGAATGTAATGGGATATAGAAAGATGAGGGACTAACCAAAGACAGTTGAGGGATAGTGAGTTTGTCACGGCACAACCTGTGGCAAAGCTGCAGCCAATGGGAGATGTTCCCTCCAGATAGTTCGAACAAGGAGAAGTTATTTCCGGACGTCCGCCATACTTGGGCACTGCAGATGAACTGACATGAGATGACGACGCTGTTGTGGAGTTCTTGCTCGTATGGTAGTGAAGCGGTATAAAAACGGGCAATATCATCGCCGATAACTTTCACAATGAGCCGTTTGTATTAACTGTGGCCAAGGAAGTGCTAGAAGGCGTTTAATTACCATAACTTATCTGGTAAAGGGTAACTGAAAAAGTATGTTTGTGACATTGAGAATGAGTGTTGTTGATCAGCTCTGCACTCTAGTTTGTAAATAATTGTAGGTGAAATCTATTGATTTGAGAGAACTTGTCAAGCTATTACCTTATTACTATAGTTTTTTGGGGAACAAATTTGAATTTTTTGCAAGTATCTTTCTAACGTGGTCACGAGGATATGTTCGCCACAGTCCTGGAAGTGGAGATTAACAATCAAATATGCAGTCTAGCGGGTGGGTTCACATGTCAAATTTTTGCTAGCTAAAATAGAAACCAAGCCAGTGTAGTTTTATTCAGTCATTTTACGTGATTTGGGTGCTTCCTTTGTGTCTTGAACTAGAACTACGGTGCTCACCACGCGTGAGTGTGAAATCTGTTCGAAGTCCAAGTAAAGTGTCAGAGTGAGTTAAAATGTTCTTAATGTTTGCTAAAAGTGATTTTGAGAAATTTCATATCCCTTTTCGTGAGAATTTCGTTCTAGTTTAAGCTGTTTCTTTGTAAGTGAGGTCCGATCATGTGTGTAGGAGCAGGTCATGTGGTACCTAAATCGAGAGTGGTTAAGATATTTACTTTCCTTCAGTACGATATAATGACTTTGATGACCTTCAGTCAAGTCTTCCGTAATACTTCGGTAAATTTCGGTTAATTGCTTCGTGAATGCTAAAAGACTTCATGCATTCCCGCCATTATGTATTATTTACCCATTGCTCCTTCAGGCAGTTTGTTTCAAACCCTTAGTATGGAATAAAAGCCTATCAAAGCCAAATTCACTGATGTATCTCAGATTGTAAACTTCGGGTTAGATTTTACTCGTATTTGCATAGCTATACACCCCATCTTCCTTCATGAGAACGATATCTGATGCGGTGGTCGCCCTGATATTGTAAAACGTAATTCGTGTATTCGTCAATGTGCAGTAACATAAAACCGCTCGGGTCTCTGTTTCTCTACGCTTCCCGGCCGGTGTAAGCTGGCGCCATTAGTCGAAATACCAGCCACGTGCACCCCGCCCCACATTCCTGTTGTTTTTCTGTGTATGTGTGCGAGTGTTATGTTACATGCTGCTACGCTGAACGACACTGAAGTAATCCTTGCACGTACCCTGTAGTGTGACTGATATTTCTTTTGTACCTAGGAGAACAAATAAGGGAAAACCTGAGCTGTTTTTCTTAGTGGAAACGTGATTATCATAGTAAGAACCAATGTTATATAATTCTATATTTAAAGCTGTATATTAGAGCAATTAAAGTAGATAATTGTAAAGAATCACTTATTCATATCGATATAACCGAATTACCTCCTTCAATGCAAACTCTTTAACCCTGCTGAAAGGAATAATTTGAAAGGTAAAGTAAAAGACTGCAAGAAAAATAACTACATCTTTAGTGGAACAGAAGTCAGTAGTAGTTTTACTATGGTAATTAAAGGTAAAAAAGTTACGGCCCTCTCTGCCGTATGTGGTGATTCGAGGTATAATTCGCGTTACGCGTTGCATTGTTAAACTGATTAGAGTTTCGGTCCCATGCAGATGGTTCAAATGGTTCTGAGCACTATGGGACTTAACATCTATGGTCATCAGTCCCCTAGAACTTAGAACTACTTAAACCTAACTAACCTAAGGACAGCACACAACACCCAGCCATCACGAGGCAGAGAAAATCCCTGACCCCGCCGGGAATCGAACCCGGGAACCCGGGCGTGGGAAGCGAGAACGCTACCGCACGACCACGAGATGCGGGCGGACCCATGCAGAACCTGTATACAATTTTTTACACCCGGGCCGTTATTATCAATTAAAATGAATATACCAAAATCATCAGCGTACAATAAGAGGTTGAGATTCGTATAAAGGCAACTGTCCAAGTTGCAGAGACATGAGTAAAGAGAGAAATCTGACTAAACAGGAGAGTAATTGAAATTCATCTACCATAACACCATTAAACCCCACCTATTGTAACCGTACATTGTAAGCAAAGCCTGACGAATGTATATCTTATATAAAACTGAAGGTTTCTGCCAAATTCAGTAAAAAAAAAATCGAACAACACGCAACAACTTCAGAATTACTTCATCCGTTTGTATACTTTTGTCAAACGTTGTCTTTTAATGTACTGTGAAACAGCAATGGAAACGTTAATTTATTATTACTTTAAATCAATTGTGTAATGAAAGTGACGTGAAGCATGCATGCTGGGTATGGACGGCAAGGCGCAGCGCTGGTGTCGATATCAAAACTGTGGCGTCGACTGATTGCATAGCATCTTACTATACCTGAGAGCGAGGGATAAGAAGTCATGCTTGATTCCCAGTATGTGGAGGTTATACATGTTTACGGACAATATGCATATATGATGAGGAGGACACAGATGACTCTGACAAGTTACAGAAGCTGATGAAGGGCACAATATCCCTCAAAAGTTTGAAAACTGGAGGTGTTTAATGGAAAGTAAGATAAGAAATGGTTGATTCTGAAGCTTCTGGTACGTTAGCGGAAATAGCAAAAGTCTTACAATCCCAGAATTTTCCGAGGGTACAGTGTTGCTATCTTTACTATATTCTACCAAAATAGAACTACTGTACAGGGACTTCGGAACGTCCCGTTACCAACTTCTAGAACTCGCAGAGGGGAGTAAGTAGATCATGTTTTGAATAGGAACTCATATCAGGAAATTTGCCGTTTCCGTCATACGACAATTGCAATTCAGATTTGTAACGCGGCCGCGTCTGCTGAGGGAAAGAGAAAAGGCTCAGAGCAGCTTATACTGATATGCAGTAGTATAGAAAGGATGATGTGCTCTACGTCAGACGGGCACCTCAAAACACTTAACTTTAGCCTGGCTATGGGACTCTCGTAGATACTGAGGAAGACCTGTTGGTACGAGTTCTGGCCTCTGCGCTAGAAACTGAAGAGTAGCCAGGTGAAATGGAGAGTGTGTACCAAAACATGCCACGTAGGCACAATGTGTGTAACAACTTTGGCGGTCTCCACATCGAGACGCTATTGTAATGCATGAGTATTGCTTTGTTCGTACAGTATGCTGGGTTCTCTTGTGTTTCGAAAAAATGTAAACAGGTATGTTCAAGTGTTAACACAAACAAAAGTGCTTATGTGATAAATGGATGTTCCGTTACGTTACCTTTCGAACTGTTACCTAAAAATTTCACGGCTTCACGCCTAATTCAATTCATCAAGTAGAAGTCGATGAGCTAAACATATGCGTTGAAGCAATCGCAGAACGGAACGGTACGTTTCAGGACATTGGTTTCTGTTCAAAATATTATATACTCACTTCATTATACAAGTCGTAGATGCCTGTAGCAATAATTTCCGAACACTCTCTATAAGGTTTTTAGCAAGTACCTAGCAGAATAAAAAATTGAACTATATTTTATGAAAGTGTTCAGAATGCTCTATTTTTAGCCCAATCTAGAGTGTCGTATTATTATAGACTACTAAGATGCTTAATAAGAGTAGATAAATTCTGGACAAATATTAAATAGAAACCTCATGGAGGGAAAAAAGCGTTTCAATTGTAATACTGTATGGTATTATAGGAAGTTATACCACATAAAATTACTGAATAACGTCTGTACTTTGTAATTTTGTAATATGAGGAATGTCATGCAAGTGAAAACTAGAAAGCAGTGTTGGTAATCGAATGATTTAGGCAAACATCAATGTATGTGACATCTGTAAGGAATATCTCAAATGGAAGAAGGCAGCTAGTGATCAGAAGGTGAAAGTAAAATTAAACAACAGTAGGCAATAATCTCTTTTCCGATATTGGAGTTGCGTGGCTTCATATGGCATCAAAGGTGTGTTTCCATCAACTCAATAAAGTACCATACGGCCTATAGAAAACTACTGGCGATAACGACGGATGAAGGGTTCGAAAGCTTGAAACCGAATACAAATATGACACGTCGAGATTTCAGTGAAACTGTTGGATATCTTCTGAAATAGGCAAAGCTTTTCAGAGGATTTCAGGTGTACTTCAACGAAATACTTCACATCTGTTGGTCTCCACACATGGCTTCCAAAGATTTGCACGATTACCCACTGGATGAGTAAGGTCAAGTACAGTGGGTTTTCAGAAGTCACGTGTTATCATCTTTCCTTTCATTCTGAGCAAAGGGAGCGTAGTAACAGCCGAGAACGAACATTTTACTTTCCACAGCAGTACCGGTGCCCACTACGAAGAAAACGCTCTTTTGTACGCTTGACGCGCTGCAGCAGTGCACACGTAGACTCTTTCGAAAGCATTACATATGTCCAATTTTCGGTGATAAGGGTTTTGCACTCATTAAGCTGCGGAAGTACGCCTTCAAACTCACCTCATTTTCTAGTGATTTGTCAATACCGGCACTAACATGAATAGATTGTTTACGTAATATTCTATTTTCTTTGACGTTAAGCTCCTTGGACATACATAGTAAATTCAACAATTTTGTCTCTGGCCGGTAGTTTCCATATTAGTAGTAACTATACTCTTTAATATTCGCCTATCTCCATCAGTAATTATCTTCCCTGCTTTTTACGACAGGTGATGTTTGCCTGACACCACTGCAAGGTGTCACATCCCGATTCAACTATTGTAGATGTTGCCACATGATGTAGCGCTGTGGTAGCGAAACTTGCCCTCTGCTCGCCAGGAGCGCTGTTTAGACGCTCTTGTGAATATTGATTTTTCGCTGTTTCCGTAACTCTCTCAAGGCAAATGTGATGGATGCTTCCCTAGAAATGAACATGAGCGATTTCCTTCCCGGTCCTTTTCTGATCTGGGCGCGTCCGCTGTCGATAATGCCCACGACTTCGATGGAACTCGTAATATTACTTCTATATCATTTTTTATTTTTGTTTTTTTTCCTAGTGCAGTCTCTCTTGTTAACCTAAGCGAGGAGTAAAAAGTCATCCTCTTCTACCATATAAGACGTCTGAAATGACGGAAGATCTGTGTTGTACCTCAACGATCATTTGTGTCTCTAAAATGTTTTCCAGGATTTCGTAGTGCAATGGGGAATCAAACGGCAACGTCATTGTGGATAACCAGAAAAAGGATTCGCAATTTCACATAAATGTCCTGAACTCCACTACTTGTACTCTATAATTCATCTGCTCTACCAAAGCAATTATCAAGGAAATATACTATTCATACGTATTAAAAACAGCATCGATTAAAATCTGGTGGCGCTCGCACGCAAGTTATGTTCCGAAGTAAAATTCTTGTACAAGCAAAGTGGATTTCCAGTGGTACAAGTACAGTTTCAACGCAAACATTGTGCTCGTCATCTCTTACCATATCTACACTCCTGGAAATTGAAATAAGAACACCGTGAATTCATTGTCCCAGGAAGGGGAAACTTTATTGACACATTCCTGGGGTCAGATACATCACATGATCACACTGACAGAACCACAGGCACGTAGACACAGGCAACAGAGCATGCACAATGTCGGCACTAGTACAGTGTATATCCACCTTTCGCAGCAATGCAGGCTGCTATTCTCCTATGGAGACGATCGTAGAGATGCTGGATGTAGTCCTGTGGAACGGCTTGCCATGCCATTTCCACCTGGCGGCTCAGTTGGACCAGCGTTCGTGCTGGACGTGCAGACCGCGTGAGACGACGCTTCATCCAGTCCCAAACATGCTCAATGGAGGACAGATCCGGAGATCTTGCTGGCCAGGGTAGTTGACTTACACCTTCTAGAGCACGTTGGGTGGCACGGGATACATGCGGACGTGCATTGTCCTGTTGGAACAGCAAGTTCCCTTGCCGGTCTAGGAGTGGTAGAACGATGGGTTCGATGACGGTTTGGATGTACCGAGCACTATTCAGTGTCCCCTCGACGATCACCAGTGGTGTACGGCCAGTGTAGGAGATCGCTCCCCACACCATGATGCCGGGTGGCCCTGTGTGCCTCGGTCGTATGCAATCCTGATTGTGGCGCTCACCTGCACGGCGCCAAACACGCATACGACCATCATTGGCACCAAGGCAGAAGCGACTCTCATCGCAGAAGACGACACGCTCCATTCGTCCCTCCATTCACGCCTGTCGCGACACCACTGGAGGCGGGCTGCACGATGTTGGGGCGTGAGCGGAAGACGGCCTAACGGTGTGCGGGACCGTAGCCCAGCTTCATGGAGACGGTTGCGAATGGTCCTCGCCGATACCCCAGGAGCAACAGTGTCCCTAATTTGCTGGGAAGTGGCGGTGCGGTCCCCTACGGCACTGCGTAGGATCCTACGGTCTTGGCGTGCATCCGTGCGTCGCTGCGGTCCGGTCCCAGGTCGACGGGCACGTGCACCTTCCGCCGACCACTGGCGACAACATCGATGTACTGTGGAGACCTCACGCCCCACGTGTTGAGCAATTCGGCGGTACGTCCACCCGGCCTCCCGCATGCCCACTATACGCCCTCGCTCAAAGTCCGTCAACTGCACATACGGTTCACGTCCACGCTGTCGCGGCATGCTACCAGTGTTAAAGACTGCGATGGAGCTCCGTATGCCACGGCAAACTTGCTGACACTGACGGCGGCAGTGCACAAATGCTGCGCAGCTAGCGCCATTCGACGGCCAACACCGCGGTTCCTGGTGTGTCCGCTGTGCCGTGCGTGTGATCATTGCTTGTACAGCCCTCTCGCAGTGTCCGGAGCAAGTATAGTGGGTCTGACACACCGGTGTCAATGTGTTCTTTTTTCCATTTCCAGGAGTGTATATTGAGATATGTAGATTGTTAATACTAAAACGGAAGTGACAATTGCAAAACGGAGAACTACAACAGTAGCAGCTTTCGTCAGTCCTTTCTACTCTGAACATTAATGTTATTGAAAACAGTTGGACGATTAACCGCAAATGACTTGTGAGTGCACGTTACTGACAACATATCTCATCCACTCGTAAACGTCTTGCCCAGTATGGATGAAACGAAACGGCGTGTGGCGAGGGCCTCGCGTCGGGTAGACCAGCCGCCTGGTGCATGTCTTTTCAGTTGACGCCACTTGGGCTGTGGCTCTGAGCACTAGGGGACTTCACATCTGCGGTCATCAGTCGCCTAGACTTAGAATTACTTAAACCTAACTAACCTAAGGACATCACACACATCTATGCCCGAGGCAGGATTCGAACCTGCGACCGTAGCAGTCACGCTGGTCCGGTCTGAAGCGCCTAGAACTGGCCACTTGGGCGACTTGCTTGTCGATGAGAATGATATGACAATGAAGGAAACACAACACCCAGTCGCTGATAGGAGAAACTCTCCGACTCAGCCGGGAATCGAACCCGGGCCCACATATGGCATTCTATCGCGCTGACCACTCAGCTTTGGAGACGGACACAGTATGGATACAATGCAATGATTCGAATTTTTCAGGCGTGCAACTTCAGCGCAGATCCATACTACTGCTGCTTGCAGACAGAAGGGCCAATAAAAATAAAAGTACGTTTACATCCAGAAAGCTGAACAGTTGTCTCTCGCTTTCTTAACAGGCTGGTAATGGGATAGTGATCGTAGCCCCCTTTTCATCCGTGTTTGCATTAGCGGGTTAGGGAAACGAAGTGCCAGCAGCTGCTCGTCGGGGCAAGCGCTCTCTCCGCCTCGCTGCCGTGAATGGGGCTTATTTGCTTAACGTACGGTAATGGCGGACGCTCAGCAAGCAGGCTGCTCTAAAAAGCGGACTCGTTGTCGCCTTCAACAAGTGGTTATCCATTACGTAGTCACTCTCGTCTGGGCCCTCGCAGAGACGTGTAGCGGTAATCCCCACTCTTAATCTACGCTGCTCGCGGCTACAGAAATACTGTGCCTCTAACAGCCGCTTTCGAAGTGCACTCAGCCACTGCTTTCACTTTTTACAGAGTCGTCACTCTGAATAGCCTCAATGGTTCATTTGTTTCACGTTTAATAGAAGTCTGAGTGGTGGGTGTTCATTAGTTTTATTGCCTTTGGCTGCTCTGTAGAACTACACTTCTCGCACGTCAAAAAATGTACCAGTGTGACACTGCTGGCATATGAGTATCTCGAGAACAGCGTGTCCCACGACAAATCAGTAAAGACTGCCGGGGAATTATAATTCAGCTCTCTCCACACTCTGCTTAACTCTACGTGATTGTACTGTTGTCGATAAGACAAATGGTAACCACTTCTTTTAACTAGTCTCTCCATTTATAACTGCATATTCGTGTTCATCGACTTTCCTTGAAGTGAGACATAAATTGGAAGATAAAATCAATATTTCTTGTATAATTTACGTAGGCTTTTGTAATGCACTAACACTACCTGGAAGAGCTGTATTTATTTACAAAATGGTTCTGAATTCAGTGTTAACGTATGAAAGTCCTGCCGAATTTTTAATCGCCCGGCATTGCAGGGCAGTATCATGTAGTAGGTTGGTTTTCATTACGACTTCTGCTGTAGTTCCTTAACCCACTCAGACCCGCTACCTACAATTGTATACATTAACTTTTGCTGTGTCTTAGTTGCAACAGAAGTCTGTGAATGGCTACCTGACGTACATGTTTGTGAATATCCAACCTTTCCGTCATGCCCAAGCGCTGCCAACCCTTGGCCATCACTGAAAATTCTACGTATTACGGCAATAGTAAGAGATTAGCCCTCTAAATACCGAGATGGGGGGAGGGGGAGGGGAGGTACTTGATGACCACTCTTAGAAAGTATTTCAATGTAATCAATTACTTTATATTTTAAAATTCTGAAAAAATTATCTACTGTTACTAGTCACTTCTTCTACTAAATACTTCTAATTTTTCAATACTTTTAATTTTTCAGTTAAGCTTAATACAAAAATATAAATCTTAAGAGTAGATGTCACTTTTATCGAGCGTGTCATATTCCACATTTTCAGGTTCTGTGCCTTACTAATATCTCATTATCTAATTATACAGTATGTTCTGAGTAAAAGGCAAGAAAATTTAGTGAAATTTACATTCCTTAATTTGTGTTTTTCACAATGGGTTTAATGTTCTTCCCCTTTGGTGGTGCATGTTCCTGAAAGTACGTCGATATTCCTTAGAGTATTCTACGATATATTTTCAGCTTCTGGATCCTCCTTACACATCAGAATCTCTTTAAAAAGTATCTGTTGATGTAAGTCAAGAACAAATAACGAATCTTTTTTTTTTTTTTTTTTTTTTTTTTTTTTGTTATGTATGATGCGGAACTACGGGCCTCGTGGAAGAAGGGTGACCCGGCTGAGTCACGCAATTTGACTCTTAGTCTGATCACAAGGGGTGGCCATTAATTGCACGCGTTGATCACGTAGGCTGACGCAAGGCTCAATGAACTATACTTTACGGGATGTATCTGGAACATCTTAGATGTTTAGAAGTTTGTAGACAGGAATAGAGTTAAATGCTTAGCTTTAATTCAGCATCAGCGATGAATGCCAATCTTGACTTTGTACAATAATATTTACAAGTGCAGTTATAGACTGAACTGCCAATAATCCTTTACAATTCTGATTGCTTCACACATATAGATCAATTGGCAATGCATAAACTGTATGTGGCGCCTGGCTAGGTCGTAGCTACTGACTTAGCTGAAGGCTATGCTAACTAGCGTCTCTGAAAGTGAGATCTCTGAAGCTGTAACGAGTTAACCATTCCTATTCAAGTCGGCTGTAGCACTGGGCAGTGCGCTAGCTTGTCTCGTAAGACCAGCCGAGTGGCGGCGCTCGGTCAGCTAGCGTCGACAGTGGCGAATCGGGGGTTCCTATGTATACTGACGGACCGCTGCCGATTTGAAGCCAGTGTGGTGCCTTGCGGTGACACCACAGATTTCTTAAAGAGTGTGCATAAAGAACTCCCCCTCCCAACCCTTTGGTACTGCGCGTTACGGAAAATGCGCTGCTATTACTAGGGTTAATCACCGGTGTTTGTATGAGCACGCCAAGAAACGGGAAAAGAAAAGTACCTACGTGAATGTTTTGAAACAATTTGTGTGGTTTGTTATTTATACTCGTGAATACCCGAATTATGGCGCTGATCATCTGAACTCAACCACAACAACAAATTCCGAAAGCACTATTTCGTTCATTGCGTGATAATAGCGAAATTGTCTTGATATCTGAGGTTATTGTGACTGACAAATCGTTATGTTCACAACAAGCCAGTAGCTAGACTACTGGAATAATACTAAAGCCGTCAGCACATGGACCGCCCTGTCGAATGTCAACCTTGAGCGTGCCGAATTCAACGTGCTGCTGAACGCTCATGAACGATACGACTTGTGTATGGCTCGGAGCACTATGGGACTCAACTGCTGTGGTCATCAGTCCCCTAGAACTTAGAACTACTTAAACCTAACTAACCTAAGGACATCACACACACCCATGCCCGAGGCAGGATTCGAACCTGCGACGCAGCAGCAGCGCGGCTCCGGACTGGAGCGCCTAGAACCGCACGGCCACCACGGCCGGCCAGATACGACTTGTGCATACGGTACGTGGGCCCCAATCTAGTATACGCTATCGCAACGCGCTCCTGCGGCAGTTGTGGGATGTTTCCAGTTTGTAAATCACACTATTTACTAAACGGACGCTCGTAAAAATCCCCTGTTACCTCTATTAAAACGCACATTTCCTCCACTGTCCAATCGGCCGCTGTGGCCGAGCGGTTATAGGCGCTTCAGTGCGGAACCACGCTGATGCTACGGTCGCAGGTTCTAATCCTGCCTCGGGCATGGATGTGTGTGATGTCCTTAAATAGTTCTAAGTCTAGGGGACTGATGACGTCAGATGTTAAGACCTATAGTGCTCAGAGCCATTTGGACCATTCCACTGTCGGTATGCTAGTCACGTTCTTCTATAATTAGGCCTAATATACACAAATAAAAACTTTAATATCCATTTACATCTTTTAAGCCAAAAGGAAAGTACCGTGCCCGATCAATAAGCAAACAGGCTTTTAAAATTTCCATTACAAACTGTGCGGTAGAAATTTGCAATAGTTCTCCGTCATTTCATCATATCCACATTTCAGTAAAACCCTAACGTCATTTTTACTTGATCATTGTTCTTACCCAGCAGTAGAATCTTTACAGCATGTGAACTACGAAACTTTAAAGAAAAAGGAGCAAAATATCTTTATACGAGTAGCGCATGCTGTCCCGTAGATTAAGCCAATTAAACAAACTCACTCCTCAAACAAATAAAAAAAATTAACTTATATTTACATACCAACAAATATTATAGTATATGACTATATTACATTAATAATAAAGCATTAGAACCTATTGAAAACGCGGATGTTAGGAAATAACTATGACGTAGCGTGACGTGAACTATCACTATATCACGCATTCCGTTGGAACCGGTAAAGCTACCCAGTACCTGTGAATGTATGCTTTCCCGGCGTATACAGCTGGCGAAGAGTTCTCGGGCTTCCAGCCGGGTGGCGGTGTCTTCAAACTGCGACGTTTCGACGAGCGACATACTCATCATCTTCTGGGGAAGATGATGAGTATGTCACTCGTCGAAACGTCGCAGTTTGAAGACACCGCCACCCGGCTGGAAGCCCGAGAACTCTTCGCCAGCTACCCAGTACCCTTTTCTTCTTTTTTTTCATTTTCGTCTATAGTTTTCGTTGAATTCGTTCGGGGCGGACGTCCAAATGACACCCGTTCAGGCTCTTCATTGATCCGTTCACAATATTTTCGCATCCAGCGGTATACGAATCTACGCCCTTTACACTTAACCGACAACAAGTTATTAATGACCACTCCTAGCATGTGCACACGTGCTAAAAGCTTCAATGGTAGCTATGTTACTAAATGAAATTTAATTATAATAAATTTTATCAAGAACAATTCGTTTTTGATGGATCCTCAGTGTGTCGTTGCCTTCAAACGGCATACTCTCATTATCCACAACTTAAAATAATTCTTTTGGCACGAATATGATGTTTCTCATTATTTTATTGCAACGAATCACACAGTGAACAACGGGTTTTCACGTGATTCTCAATTTTCTGGTCCTCAGAAACAGCACATATACGTTTAGGCTTGAACTGAATACCAATATGGCGCCTCACAACTTTGAGCTGAATGGAGATGGCGTGCATGTGACGTAGGTTGCGTTGTGCCATCTCTTTGGTCAATGATCAGACGCTCGCTCAGAATATATGACATGCTAGATAATGCTATTCGCGTCTGGGAAAACCCCCTAGCGTGCTATTCCATGCTACGACATCAGAAATTCGGCACGCTCAACGCTCAACGTTCGGATGCACGGTCCGTGTGCCGACGACTTAAAGAGAGATATCGTACCGCGTTGGTATGTGGACAGTACAGCCAAGCAAAGTAAAATTTCAGAACAGGAATCAAATGTTACGATAACTGTATGAATGTTCAAAATGCATTGAACTGTTGGCTTATACATGAACGTTGCAGCATTTCTACCACCGCTAATGCCACAGAGGAGGAAGGAGCTGAGTATAAAACTATAGGTATGTAACTCAGGCTCAAGTTCTTTAAGCATTCCCGTCACTTACTTGCACAGTGTAAAGTGAGAGCATTATTAATCTTGGGCATACAATGACACACATACAAACCTTATGTTTATTAATTTTTCGGTACATCCCTCGTGGAAAATAGCGTTTTTTTTTTAGTACCTTAAAAGTAACATAAACAGTCTCCTCTGCGAAAAACTTTTATTTTTGTGGTTACCGGTTTCGGTCAGTTTCTGACCTTCTTCAGACCTCATACCATAATGATAGGCGATGGCGGTGAACTGAGCAGACGTTACGACTCCACTAACATCAACTGCTCAAGCTCCGTTTACCGCCACCGCCTACCATCGTAGTATGAGGGCCGAAGATTGTCAAAAACTTACCGAAACCGATAACCACAAAAATACAGGTTTCTTGCGGTCGAAAATGTTTATTTGCATTTTAAACTTACGTTTATTTATAGTATATAGAGTTCGAAGGACATGTAATCTAGTCTTTGACTGAAACTGCAAAAAATATATTCGCCTGTAAGACCCAGTGAAAGTTCAGTTTCAAATTGGAAATATATATAATAATCCAAAATACACAAAGTTGGTTGCTGCAGTTGTGTAACCGTAATGTCATTATCGGTATAAAACACTCGTATCATAAACAAAGACGTTTCAATAATTTGAAAAAGAAGACGAAGAATAAGCAAGAAAATTTAGGTCCAAATTAGAACGAAGAAGAAACATACAGTCTAACAGCCAATATGGAAATTGGAACGTGCACTGACATTTGTTCGGATATGAAGAAAAATTTAACTACAAGGTTATGAGCATATTGAAAGTATTGTAATTATCGTATTATCTAGACACCCTACGGAAGTGTGCGAAACTCACACTAAAACCCAAAATGAGGCCTTAAACATAATTGCAAAATACAAGAAGATCTGAAAGAAGGACGGATAATATAATGTAAAATATAAGATATAAAAATTCATTGAGCAAACTAGCAGCTGATACTTCATCATGGCATTGAATTAAAACGCACGAGACTTCGTGTCCCTGGTAAATTTAAAAAAAAAATTATCAGAAATCTTTGCAATGTATAGTAAGCCGGCAGCTGTGGCCGAGCGGTTCTAGGCGCTTTGGTCCTGAACCGAGCTGCTGCTACGGTCGCAGGTTCAAATCCTGCCTCCGGTATGGGTCTTTGTGATGTCCTTAGGTTAGTTAGGTTTAAGTAGTTCTACGTCAAGGGGACTGATGGCCTCCCATAGTGCTTAGGGCCATTTTAACCTATGGATAGTAAAATCAGCAAAACTAAAGATGCTTATAGTTCAGCTAACAACATCCACAGCAAAAATATTTTGTCGTACACAACTAAAGCTTCGTAAGACATTTATTAAGCGCGAATGTTTGTAGTCGAACAGTGTAATTACTAGGAATACTTGAACAAAGAATTATGAAAAACAGATGTTAAAGTGATAAGGTAACGATGGAAAAATAAAAATCTGTGGGAATAGATACCAAGTTATAATAGGACATCGATCGATGACCATTCCAGAACGGTTTTAGAAAACGTCTTAGGAGAGATTAACCATGAAAATTTGTAATTTTCAAATATCTTTAAGTAACAAAATCAGCAACTGCTCGTCTCACATATATTAGAAAATATGTGGGAAGAAATAATTTTCACGTACGACGCCGAGCAATGCTTAGAAACTTCCGTAGCCCATGTCTCACTAATCTCCGTGTTTAGTTGGTGTTTTCCAAATAGTTATTCTCTCGTCTTACTGATAGGTAAGTTTTGTTCATTTTCTTTCACTATCATAACCCTTTCCGTCGGGTCGTCAACCGACAGCGACGGAGATGTTTGGTCTACTATCAGATGAGGGCATCGATATATCCAACATATGACACATCGCTTTGTATCGGAAGCATCGTTAAGGGGTCGCCGCAGACACAGATTGCGATGGACAAAGCCTGTGGCGTCCAGCGTTGTATACAGTCCAGCACAGTGTATGCCGTTGTTGGTTGTTGGTGGAAGCTTTTCTCAACGCACCATATGAGCCAACTGCTGACGTCCTCCACCTCAGTTTGGAGTCTGGATTGCATTTTTCGTTGGTCGGCTCATACTCTGCAGTTGACGGACATCGCTGTGTTTACGAAATGGCTGGCTTCTCACTTCTGTTGTGTGGTCGCTCGCCGCGCGGAGTGGCCTATGGTTTGAGGCGCAACGCGGCTCTTCCGGCCGGAGGCTCGAGTCCTCCCTCCGGCATGGGTGCGTGTGTTGTTCTTAGCATAAGTTAGTGTCCGTCCCCGGTAGCTGTATGGTCAGCGTGAGGGATTGTCAATCCTCTAGGCCCGGGTTCGAGCCCCCGGTAGCTGTATCGTCAGCGTGAGGGATTGTCAATCCTCTGGGCCCGGGTTCGATTCCCGGCTGGGTGTTGCGTTGTGCACATCATCATCCTTTTATCATCATCGACTGCAGGTCACCGAAGTGGCGTCAAATTGAAAGACCGGCAACCGGCGAACGGTCTGCTCGACAGGGAGCCCTACCCATACGATTAAATTAAAAAAAGCATAAGTTAAGTTAAGTGTGTAAGTCTAGGGACTGATGACCTCGGCAGTTTGGTCCCTTAGAAATTTACACACATCTGAAAATTTTTCTGGTCGCTCACACCCATTTTTAGACAGGCACGAACTCTGGGAACGTAACCCATACGTTATCCAGCTACTCCATCGGCGTTTAGTGCTTGTGTACAAAAACCCGAGCACCGCTTTGCTTGACTCTTTTACGTTCCGTGTATTGGGGAGTGTACCACGTAGGATACCAAACTTCCTCGACATGTGTCGAACAACTTTGGTCTGATGTTACTGCCTTCCTGGGGAAGGAAAGAAGAAAATTGCAGGGGAACTCATAAACGGACCACAATATTTTTCGTGTGATAAATAAGAGGGCGGTGTGCACGCGACCTTCGTGTATGCCAGCAGGCTGCGAGGCGGGCGTGAAGGCGCCAGCGCCCTCCGTCTGCCGCTCGGCCGGGTCGCATCTCGCGATATTACGCCTCGCCGTTCCGTGCAGCCGAAATGGCGCCAGTTTATCAGCAGGCGAGGTGGGCCACTGCGCGAAACTTCTGCTGCCGTCTCGACGAAAAATTTCCATGTGCAGCCTGTCTAGAGTCTTTCGTAGTCAGCGTAGGACCGCGGAGACTGTGCCGTAAGATTCTCTCTTGGCGCTCAGAATCCAACGCCTCGAGCTCTAAAGGCTGTTCACAGGTACTAGTGGCCACTTAGTGTTACAGCTCGGCGTTGGCTGCGATGATTTCAGAAAAAAAAGCCATGGCATGAAAAAGAGGAAGCTCTAAAATGAAAAAAAAAGGAAGAAAATATATCTGACTGAATGCATTGCTTAGAACTTTGATACTCGGTTCTGCAAAACGAAACAATTGGCTCTGAGCACTATGGGACTCAACTTCCGAGGTTATTAGTCCCCTAGAACTTAGAACTAGTTAAACCTAACTAACCTAAGGACATCACAAACATCCATGCCCGAGGCAGGATTCGAACCTGCGACCGTAGCGGTCTTGCGGTTCCAGACTGCAGCGCCTTTAACCGCACGGCCACTTCGGCCGGCCAAAACGAAACAATAGCTCTAATTTTTGTAGTGGGTTTCTGAGTCACGAGAATGGAATACAAATAATTATAATTTTGGTGAGGGGTGACATGATCACTTTGAAGATTGCAACGATAATGTGTTTCAGAATTTGTAGGAACTGAAGAAGTCTTTCACCACAAGTTGCTTCGTTCATTCAGTTAGCGATTTTTCATCTGTCTCATTGTACTTAGTAATTATTTTTGCTTTTTTATTTAAAGAAATTTGTGACAGAGGACCGTTTTAGTTTCTACACATTGTAATTTTCTCGGAGTAGGAACTTGATGAGATCAATACATCTGAGAGGTAACGTAACTATTTGAACCATTAGGGAGATAGGTTCTCGAAGTAGCTTCGTGCTGAGTATAAGTACGATAATTTTTAAAAAATATTATTTCCCACAGAGGCTTGTCTTACAAGTATCAAACAACTAAAATTGATTCGCACAACAGGCATACTTTTGTTTACAAGGATCAGCGAACTGAGAACGAATCTTTACATTATGATACAAGATTTTAACAAAAATCTTAGCAACATTTGCCGTAATAAACAGTAACAGATAGGTGACACTTCAGTTGTTATGCATGTCTCTGAAGCATATAGTGTGGCCATAAATGCAATATAACTTTAGACGCAACAAATTGCACCTGTCTGCGATGCCGACCCAGTGGTACGTCTAAAAATCATCGAGCAAATGACTGAAACGATAAGAGAGCAAAATTTGGAAAGAAGAACAAAGTATTCACATCTGTGAAGCAAATACTCATAGGAAAACCATTAACCCAAGGTTTTCTAAAATACGGCATTTTGTCGAAGTCTGTGAGTCAGGAGCAAAGGTACACGTTTTGAGGGGTGATAGTGATTCTGAGCAAAAACTGAGGGGAACAGGACAAATGCAGGTGACAGTAAGTGAAATATTGTGATCTGGTGTTTTAATTGTGCACATTTTCTCCAAAAACGGAGTTCCAAAATCTACTGGCAGCTGCATTGCACATTGCGGCTCTTGCTGACAGCTGAAATGTTGCTTATTTGAGCGTACTCTTGTCGGCCTTTAACTGAGCACACGCATGTAAAGAAGCGAGAAGTTCCCTCTTTGCGTCCACGTTGTGCTTATAGTTTTTGCTCTGAAGGAAACCAAACAAACAGGAATCCAATAGAGTAAGATCCGGTGACTTCGGCGGCCACGAAATTACTCCACGGCTATCGATCCAACGCCCAGGGACGTTACAGTGAGGTGGTGTGTTACTGACAGTACAGAATGTTCAGGAGCTTCTTTGTGTTGAAAGTACATACGACGTAGTGTTGCCGATAGGAATATTCTCCAAGAATTTTGGTAATACATCTGAAGCAAATCAGAATACCTTACTCCATTGAAATGCTTATCTAAAACAACAGTACTGTACCACATGTTCACTGAGAAACGTCGTTGAAACCTGTTTCCACAGTAGAGTGCAGATTTTCATCTACCTACACGTGAGAGCTAAGCATGTTATCGTCTCCGTGCGCGGGTAAATGTTGACAGATATGTGGCCAGATTACGTGGAGTACGGTATTCATTGGCAGTGATCCCTTCAAAGAATGCCTTTCGCATGGAATCATCCCCTGCATGCTGACGTTGCAAACAGTGCTGATGATGTGGATGCAGACCTCGCTCATGCTCTGTGCGGATCACTCGCGTTTGTGGAATACTTAGCTGTGCAGCACGTCTTCTAGAGCAGGTAGTTGGGCTGCGTTCTATCATTTCAGGAATGTTCTCAACTTCACTAAAATCTTGTTGACGCGGCATTCAGATACAGTATGTGTGCTGGAAAGCGCCCAGGCAAACTGTTAAACACGCAGGTAAATACCCTGCTCTCCGTAACTCTGTGATTAGGAAATCGTTGTTCGTATTCGCGAACAGAGGCTCTGGAATACTCATTGCAAAACCCGCACACAAAATTCATGTCATCATACTCCGCATGAGAGCAGACATGTGGCATTTTCACTGTACTAACCTTTACTATTCTGACTGTAGAAGTAACAACACAACAGTACACTGGTGCAACCACTCTAGTACTGAAATGTGAAGTAAAAAACGTGTACATCTGCAGAGCTCGACGCCCCGCCATGCGCAAGTGAAGTGCGCATTGAAATTCTCAGTAAAGGCAGTATTACGTTGCCTAATGTCACGTGTGAGTGCCGGTGATGAGTGACATGCTCCTGAAGCCCGTCATATTCAAACAGCTATACGTCGGTACGGTTAAGGAAAGGGCGTATTTTAATTTAAAATTTTTTGATCAGAACCACAATACTTCGTTCCTCAAAGTATGTAACTTTTCTCCTGACTCACCGTGTATATGGTGACAAAGGGCACTATTTTGCGATACCTAGCTCTCAGTAGCTTTCATAACGGTCTTAGTTGATAATTTTCGAAGACAATCTGAAACCAATATCAAAATATACAGTGCAGACTCCTTTAGTTGTCTGTGACAGAGCTGTCACAAAGGAAGCATAGTCAGCTTTCGGCGTTTCCAAGCGCTTTCAGCGAGCTGGCAGTTGAAAGTGCACCCTCGTGGACAGATTTGAAACAAATTTGTTCCAGGATGTTTTTGTTGACAGTCGGAGGTCAGATGCGGCACAGAGTGTTGGCAGTTATTGGTGAGAGTGTTTCATTCACTCGAAGAGATTCCTGATACGCAGGGTTTTGCCGTCACTTCATCCGTTTAGTGTTTGCATTCCATGACTTGTATTTACTAATTTGGCGTATTTGACTTTCTATGAATTGCGAAGGTGGGCGGATGTTCTGGTGGTGCTGTATTACAAACTTGTAGATTTTGTGCTTCCGGTAAGCTCCAAACTGATTACAAGATCGTGTTCTGGTTATTCATTCCGAAGCTTTATGCGTTCGATTTCCCCACTCTTCCTACGATCTACGTTAATATGGGATTTTCTTCAAGTCATGCACATGAATTTATGTCTTCCTGATTTCCGGCACTTGCTACTAACACTATGTGATCAAAAGAGTACGGATACTCACAAAAACATACGTGTTTCATGTTAGGTGCATTGTGCCGCCACCTAATGCCAGGTACTATACATCAGCGACCTCAGTAGTCATTAGACATTGTCAGAGGGCAGAATGGAGCGCTCTGCCGAGCTCACGGACTTCGAACATCGTCAGGTGATTGGGTGTCATTTGTGTCATACGTCTGTACTCGAGCTTTCCACAAACCTAAACATCACTTGGTTCACATCGATGTGATAGTGATGTGGAAATGTGAAGGGACGCGTACAGCACAAATGCGTACAGGCTGACCTCGTCTATTGACTGAGAGAGACCGCCGACTTTAGAAGAGGGTCGCAATGTGTAATAGCCAGACTTCTATCCAAGCCATCACACGGGATTTACCAAGTGCATCAGGATCCACTACAAGTACTATGACTTAGGTGGGAGGTGAGAAAACGTGGATTTCATGGTCGAGCAGCTGCTCATAAGCCACACATCACGTCGGTAAAAGCCAAACGACGCCTCGCTTGCTGTAAGGAGCGTAAACATTTACGATTGAACAATGGAAAAACGTTGCGTGGAGTGACGAATCACGGTACACAATGTGGCTATCCGATGGTGAACGTCATCTGCCAGCGCGTGTAGTGCTAAAAGTAAAATTCGGAGGAGGTGGTGTTATGGTGTGGTCGTGTTTCTCATGGAGGGGGCACTATCACAGCACAGGCCTACATTGATGTTTTAAACACTCTCTGGCTTCGCACTGCTGAAGAGCAATTCGGGGATGGCGATTGCACCTTTCAGCACCATCGAACACTTGTTCATAATGGATGGCCTGTGGTGGAGTGGTTACACGCAATAACATCTCTGTAATGGACTGGCCTGCACAGAGTCCTGACCTAAATTCTATAGAACAATTTTGGGATGTTTTCGAATGCTGAATTCGTGCCAGGCCTCACCAAACGACATCGATAGGTCTCCTCAATCCAGCACTCCTCGAAGAATGGTTCAAATGGCTCTGAGCACTATGGGACTTAACTTCTGAGGTCATTAGTTTCCTAGAACTTAGAACTACTTAAAACTAACTAACGTAAGGACATCACACACATCCATGCCCGAGGCAGGATTCGAACCTGCGACCGTAGCGGTCACGCGGTTCCAGACTGTAGTGCCTAGAGCCACTCGGCCACTCCGTGAAGAATGAGCTGCCATTCCCCAAGAAACCTTTCAGCACCTGATTGAAAGTATGCCTGCGAGAGTGGAATCAGTCATCAAGGCTACGGGTGGGCCAACAACACATTGAATTGCAGCATTGCCGTGGAGGGTGCCACGAACTTTTAAGTCAGTATCAGCCAGGTGTCCGGATACTTGTGTTTAGAGGTGATGCTGAATACCGACATTGCATGGGACGAGAGTCTTAAGTCAACTTTAGGGTAACGGGGTGGAAGTTTTGGCTAGCTGAAAGTGTTGTGGGTAGGAGAAGTGTGTCTAAGGTGGCAGTGGCTATCATACGATAGTACGACCTATTCTAATATTCGGCCGTTTTGAGGCATCTAAGAAGGTATGAGATCCACATCTTTGCATTAATACTCCCGCAAGTTACAGAACAGTCCAAGACGGTGAGTACGTGTTACGAATATTATTTTTTTCCTTCTTCCTTGTAATAAGCAACAGGAAAGTGAAGGACGTCTCTCTAACTTCTCTCTCATGATCCCTACGCGGCAGTGACTCTTTTGTTAGCATAAATGTAGCTAACTAATCTGTGAATAAAAGTTCTCTAAATTTACGCAGCAGTATTTCTCGAGACCTACGTCGTATTTCTGCCAAGCACTCCATTTTAATCATCACAGGCTTAAAGGGTAATAGACATTCCAACCTAGTTTGGGGGTGAATAACACAAAAGTAATTGTGTTGAAATCATTCTTTCTTTCCTCCTGAAAAAGAAATTGGTGATACATAACACTGGTGTGAATATTATGGTTCATTTGGAATTGGGAAAAAAGAAACATTGTGCACGTATTAATGTACAAGCTTCGGTGAATGAGATCCGTTTAGCATGTTTCGGCATTGGCTGGCTTTAATAATAACCAATAATTCCAAATGTATTACAAAATAGTATACCGTCTCTGTACATAAAATGCACATGTTACTGATAGGAATATGGATTTCCTTATCTCTTGTAACTCTTTTATGGGAGGTTTCAGTTGAAATACAAGTATTCTTACAAAACCGCTGCCACCAAATCTTGAAATCAAATACGTCTACGTCATCAGTTTCTGTCAGAATAAACTTTTGGCCTTTGCTGGCATTTACTGTGAGTTTTGTTAGTTCGTGTATCATACAGAACCCGTCATGCATTCTAAGACGACGTTTGCTTATGGTGAAATTCCTGCCTCAAGATACATAGGAATGTCCCATGACTGGGAAACAGTGTTAAATTTTCTGAAAACATTTACAGGCAGTGAGTGACAGTAACATTCTCGATACAACATGACTTTTGTTCTGTCCTCCACAGTTGTCGGAGTGTAATTCAGTGGCTGATGGAGGAATGCTATGCGGAAACTTGTGGAGGGAAAGGCATACATTCCTTCGTTAGATCCTTGTTGTCTGTTTCCTTCATGACATACATAAAAATGCCCATTATTTGTTTAATATCATGAATACAAATTGCATAAACTGTCAATTGTCGCAGATGAAAGTATAGTAATCTTTGGAATCTGGACATTCTGCATAAAGTCAAAACTAATATCAAATACGCGGTGCACGTCTATCCGTTCGGCTTCTTCAATAAGCTTAGCATAATACCTTTGTGCCCTTCTCTTTTGAATTATTGGCTCTCCAGTGGCACATTGATTTGCAACTTCGTTAAGGTGAGAATTCTATTTTGCACCTTCAGTTCTTCATATGTGCAGCAGCAGTCTATTGGAGGACATCTGAAATGCAAATTGAAACTTGTCTTGAAAAATGTTGAATAAGGTGACATTTATTTGGGGATGTTTCTTCTTAAACTATTCATACACCACTAGAATAATAAGTCTAGCATCAAAATATTTTCTGTCGTTGCTAGCATAAAGAATTCCTGTCAGTGGAATGTTTTTAGTGTCTTGGCGGATGGCGTCTCTTGTTCCCGCTGAAAGGACTCCGTTGACCCGTT
This sequence comes from Schistocerca cancellata, assembly GCF_023864275.1. Classification (NCBI taxonomy): domain Eukaryota; kingdom Metazoa; phylum Arthropoda; class Insecta; order Orthoptera; family Acrididae; genus Schistocerca; species Schistocerca cancellata. The sequence continues at coordinate 521,290,801 of NC_064627.1, read as the reverse complement.
GACATGCTAGATGAAATTAACTCGCTGACTGAAGTTCTTACACCACATAATACGATTTCTGCACCATCTTGTGTACCATAACCAGGCACCTGACTGAGTGTATTATAGCATTGAAAGATGCGGCAACCCTCCATCAGTGTTAGTGAGCTGTAGGATACGTCCTTGCCGAGGTTCTTTTAGCATGTGGCGATTCGTTTAAGTTCTCCAAACGCACCAGTTACACTTTCATATGGACCACACCGACCTGTTGGGTGCTGTCCTAGTAGTACATCTCTAAATCCAATGTCTGTTGTCGTGCATACTTCATAGGAGCTCCTAACACTGTAATAACTGTCCAGAATTGGCCGCAGTATTATCTTATAATCTAGTTGCTTTACATGTGCACCGAACTTACCCAGATCCCGTCCATCAAATCTTACTCTCAAATTCACTTTTCCCTAACACTGATTTTATGTGATCCACGAATTTCATACTGCTCCTAAATACTTATCTGATGTAACCTACTCAAGATGTGCTCAAAATCTTCGCAGCTGATCTTGTAATGAGATAATATACCGTTCTTTCCCGTTGTTAAATCCATTCCCCTACATCTGGAATCGAGTGACTGCACCAGTGGCTCTTTTGTTTTAATTTTTGTTTGCTACGACCGTTTTGGGCCGCTAACGCCTCTTTCCAGAGGTTATATGTTTGTTGTACGGAAGTACTCAGTCTCCCACGATAACAGACGTGTAACCAATGAAAAACGGCCTTCGTGGCCCAAACCACTTGTTGTAATTATAAATAAGAATAAAAGGCCGACTGCTGCTGTAATTTGATTTAAGCTATATTGCAGCTACGGAGCTGGCACCACCACATTCCATATGCTGGGCAAAAAAATTAATGCTATATCTGTCCACCTGTAAAGAGAACTTTCATTCATTATACCAAGTGGTAGTGTTGTCAAAGGCTTCACAATGTGTCCGGTGCGAAGGAAATGTGGGAATGGTCTACCTCTAATAAACTCCAACCCCATAATATTCTACTGGAATGACCTACCCTTTGCCTACTCCACTGTGAAATTAAGCGCAGTGGATGATTTATACGCAAATTACTGATTTTCGGCCACAACCAACGAAGCTGATGATGATACAATGTATTACACTCCAAAATACGTCTACTATCTCAACATTAATGAACAAAATTAACAAATGGTCAAGGACCGGTAGTATAATGTTACCTTGTGTTGCTGTAATTTATACATCGATGTTAGCAACGTGGCCTGGCGGGTTGCGTAAACTTCTCTAATCTCAATATAATGCCACCTATGCGGTAGACTCATAAAAATGACAAAGATGGCCTACGTTTTTCTGTCCTTGATGTTATTTATTAGTCACTATCATATCGAGAGTCCACAATATTTAATTAAAGTTCAAAAATAAGATATAAATTTGCCGTGAGCCAGTCCAGAGAGGATGCACATTCTTGTATTGGCTGCAAGAATAGAAGCCTCTGATCGAATATTGTCACTTAGTGACTCTTTGCACTTTAATCAGTGGATTCCCACACTATCACTGATATTTATATTTTAAAACTTTATCCTCTTTTTCTACAAGAGAAGCTTAATTAACTTTCACTTTAAATGATGTATTGATTTTAGTCTCCTTTTACATATGCGAATATACGGCTAGTCAGAATTATGAGAGCGAAAATGAACCTCTTGCGGTCATACGCGAGCAAATAATTTTCATGATAGGAGAAATCGAAATCCCTTTAAGATATATATTTTACGCTTTGAAAAGAATTCACAAGTGAGACAATAACGGCTAGAGACAAGAACGTCAAGAAACAAGATTACTCTAAGTTATGGCTTACATTCACTGGTGCCCAAAATTAAAGCAACATACCGAAATTTTGCAAGGTCGCGTATATTTGGCTACAGAAGAGTACAAAAAGGTGACAGTAAAGTAGAAACAATGTAAAAAAAAACGTAATCAACTGCAAACATGCATAACGGTAGGCATATATGTTATTCGTTTTTTCCCAACCTAACGCATTTGCACACACATTTTGACAACTGGTTAATGTACGTAGTATGGGGTGTGATCACCTCTGGCGGCCGTACAGGCCTGAGAACGACGGGGTATGCAATGAAAGATGTTATCAGTCTCATATTGAGGCAATAACGCCCATTCTTTTTGAAGAGCTGCTCACAAGCCTTGGAGAGTTGTTGGTGGATATTGACGTGATCCAACCAGTCTCCTTAATGTATCCCAGACACGCTCTACGGAATTGAAATCGGGAGAGCGATCAGGCCGCGCCATGCGGCAATATCTTCCGTTGTCAAGGAAACGTAAGTCACTTCTTCTGTATGAAGTCCAGCAGTATCGTCCATCAATACGAAGTCTGAGCCCTCACCACCTCGCAACAACAGCTCATGATGTCCTAAGATCTCGTCACGATATGTCCAGCAGTTAAACCTTGCCGATTCACTTGTACCATTTCGTGAAGAGGTGTTCGAGTGGTCACAACAATCCTTTTCCCAACCGTTAGGGATCCTACTCGATATCGGTGTCTTTCCACAATGTTTTGGGCCCTAAATCGTGTTTCCCGTTCCCTCCAGATGCGAATCCGTCTCACTCTACAGACCAAATTGGAACTCATCTGTGAAAAGGCTGCCGGCCAGTGTGGCCACGCGGTTAAAGGCGCTTCAGTCTGGAACCGCGCAACCGCTACGGTCGCAGGTTCGAATCCTGCCTCGGGCATGGATGTGTGTGATGTCCTTAGGTTAGTTAGGTTTAAGTAGTTCTAAGTTCTAGGGGACTGATGACCTCAGATGTTAAGTCCCATAGTGCTCAGCGCCATTTTTTTGTGAAAAGGCTGTTGCTGTTGTGGTCTTCAGTGCAAAGACTGGTTTGATGCAGCTCTCCACGCTACTCTATCCTGTGCAAGCTCCTTCATCTCCCAGTACCTACTGCAACCTACTTCCTTCTGTATCTGTTTAGTGTATTCATCTCTTGGTCTCCCTCTACGATTTTTATCCTCCACGCTGCCCTCCAATATTAAATTGGTAATCCCTTGATGGCTCAGAATATGTCCTACCAACCGATCCCTTTTTCTAGTCAAGTTGTGCCACAAATTTCTCTTCTCCCCAATTCTGTTTAATACCTCCTCATTAGTTATGTAATCTACCCATCTAATCTTCAGCATTCTTCTGTAGCACCACATTTCGAAAGCTTCTATTCTCTTCTTGTCTAAACTATTTATCGTCCACATTTCACTCCGATACATGTCTACACTCCATACAAATACTTTCAGAAACGACTTCCTGACACTTAAATCTATACTCGATGTTAACAAATTTCTCTTCTTCAGAAACGCTTTCCTTGCCATTTCCAGTCTACACTTTATATCCTCTCTACTTCGACCATCGTGAGTTATTTTGCTCCCCAAATAGCTAGACTCATTTACTACTTTAAGCGTCTCATTGCCTAATCTAATTCCCGCGGCATCACCCGATTTAATTCGACTACATTCCATTATCCTCGTTTCGCTTTTGTTGACGTTCACCTTATATCCTCCTTTCAAGACACTGTCCATTCCGTTCAACTGCTCTTCCAGGTCCTTTGCTGTCTCTCACAGAATTACAACGTCATCGGCGAACCTCAAAGTTTTTAATTCTTGTCCATGGATTTTAATTCCTACTCCGAATTTTTCTTTTGTTTCCTTTACTGCTTCCTCAATATACAGATATAATAACATCGGGGATAGGCTACAACCCTGTTTCATTCCCTTCCCGACCACTGTTTCACTTTCATGCCCCTCCACTCTTATATTGGCCCATTTTACTTCTGTCCAGGTGGTTCGCTGACGACGCCGTTCTAGGCGTTCCCAACTCAGAAGACACGTCGGAGGTACCCATACAGCAGGTCTACAACAGAAAGTCACTCCGCTGAAGCCTTCTGTACACCGTTTGCCTTAGTTCAACACGTCCTGCGGATGCTGCAAGGTCAGATGGCAGTTGCCATGCAGTACTACGTCGATACCGTCGTGCCCTTACCGTCAAATGAAGGTCGTCTTTTTTTTATGTCAGACGTGATAGGCTCTGCATTGGTGTTTGCGATACAACTTCGTTCTCCATAAACTGTCTCAATGTCTGAGAAACAACTAAACAGTTCACATGAAGCCATCGGCGCACATCAGAAAGTCCTGCTTCCATTTTTCTTATGGCCCTCCACCACAGAGAATCTGGTAGGTGTCTCCTCTGTGCCTTACTGTACCGGCTGTGATTGTCTGCACAGCGACTGTTGATGTGGTACTACCCAACATACACTATCCCGTTTGATGAGTGCCCTGACGTCATCGTTCGCGTGGTTACCCGGCGACTAAAATGCCATCTTCTGTGCAGGGTACGATCGTATGGACAGCTTTTGACAGTTTTTATGCTTCTATCGCGAATGAAACACAAGACAGCGAAACAGCGCTTTGTTGCTTTAATTTTGGATAGAGCTTATATAAAACGTACAGTGTTGTTTGTTTTTAACTAGCACTATTTTCATTATTCTTGATTAGTATTAATTTTTGTAATAGGAATAACATAAAAATACCGTGATGGTGTTGAGACAGCAACCAGCCACAAATTTATTCAAAGTTCATTTATTCAGAAGGTACTATTACCGATTTGGAATCATTACAATTCATCGTCAGACGGCTTTCATGCTTTCATTCGTACATGTCTTGCTTTTTTTATTGATTAGTGGTCCTAAAGCATAAATAATATATAACTATAAGCACGCCACACACATGGTTGCGTTACAGATTTGCATTGCGATGTGACTCACGTGAAATGTCAGTCTTGAGTGTTTGTTTTCACAGTTTTCGTCCAGCAAATTATGTTCATAGTTTTCACCACATTCTTACCATTGCACACATAAATTTGTATCATTGACCACTTTAGATTTGTCCCAGAATACATTTCCACCACATTCTTGTAGTTGCGTACATAAATTTATATCATTATATCTTTGATCACGTAAGATCTTTCACAGGATCTATTTCTAACACGCAATGCACGTTTTGATGTATACAAAGTGTTTGCAAGTACATGACTGTCAAAGATTCTATGGCATACCGTAACATTATAATGATGTACCATGTCTGGGAAAGGATCATATATACATTTATGCAACTGAAACGCATTTTACACTAGTACAGAGATACATTAATTTTGTGAAATTTAGAGCGAATACTGTTACATTATAAAGATGATCCATGTCAAAGGTTTCTTTTTGTATCTATCAAAACATGTAATGTTGAAACGTCCCATTAGAAAAATTTATACATGACTGTGCTTAAACTGACACACAATATTTTTAGCGCAACGCAATCTGACTATCAAAGATCCCAGCAAAATAATGGCCCTGAGTAACATTAAACTATACCTTTCAGAAATTACTTACCTCACAAAAATCTTCATTACTCGAACTACTGCAATACAGCGAGCGCCACTACTGCCAACTAAATAAAAGATTCAAACTACGGAAGGCACTAACTACTGATAGGGATAGTTAGCAAATGAAAGATATTAATAGAGAACAAACAATGTATTTACCTTAATAGTCACAATATATATAGCAGTTCATGACAAATTACAAAACTCCGCCATCTCTCTCCCCACATCCACCACGGCTGGCGGCTCACCTCCAACTGCGCAACGCTACGCGCTGTTCACATCCAGCTGCCGCTGCCCAACACTACAATGGCAGACAACAATGCAAACTAGCCACAGATTGCACACAGCACAGCCAGTGATTTTCATACAGAGCGCTACGTAATGTTGCCAATAAGAAAACATAAACAGCCTACTTACAATGTATGTTAGAAATGTTCTCTGTGACAAATCTACAGTGCTCAATGATATAAATTTATGTGTGCAACGATAAGAATGTGGTGAAATCTACGAAGTTCATTTTCTGGACGAAAATTATGAAAACAAATACTCCAGACAAACATTTCAGGTGAGTCACATCCCGACGAAAATCTCTAACGCAACCATCTGTTTGGCGTGCTTATAATTGTGTATTATTTATATTTTAGGACAAATAATCAATAAAAAACTTACCACGTTCTAATGAAAGGATCAAAGCCGTCTGGTAATGAATTGTAGTTATTGGAAACCAGTAATGGTACCTTTTGAATAGAGGAACTTAAAATAAATTTATCTCTGCTTGACGTCTCAAAAACATCTACATTTGTCTTCATATGACAGCCACAGTGTCCAACAATATCATCATATGACAGAATGGCATAAAAATCTATTTCTGTCTTACGTAATTCTGTTTGTTGCGTCAGGGGTCAGTTACAATCGCCCCTCGGACTGCTAGGGGCATGTTTGCCAACAACCTGCTGTTAACAGACCTCATTTTACGTCTATGTGAGCCCCAGTGTCACTTTGCGTTTTGCAGTACAATTTAAGAGTGCATTATTTCAGAGTTATACGTTATTTTACTTGACGATTCTTAGTAACAGTGTGTTAACGCGACACTATCTTAAAGCAAGATGTGACACTGATTTCGTATTACTGATAGAAGTAACCTTGAATATTGATAACAAAGTTGGTCTTAGTTTTATTGTATGAATATATCTCAGCTTATTTATTTTCAAAAATTACCTTAGGTTTTACTATACTACTATGGTTGATATTAAATATTTCAAAAAGCATTTTAAATTTTACATCCGTGGTATATTTCATCTTAAGTATTTCAATACAGTAGTTACTAGAATAATAAAAAATAATATTTGTAAGTGGATACAACAAAGGGAAAACATTGTTTACAAATTTTGTGCAATTCATTTTTATTTTTCTTTATCGGTGCCTGCTCGGTGGGTGGATGCTGCCGGCTTTTTACGTAAAGTTCATATGGATGGGCTGCTTCTTGCGGACTGGGTGCACAAATGTGCTTCACCAGCAGTGCCTGCAGTTGGGTAGGTGATTTCCTAGAGGAAAGACTGGGCCGTTTACCGCAGGTTGAGTGCATAGATGTCTTGACCAGCCGTTCCTGTAGCTGGCTAGCAGTTTCCCTGATGCACGACTGGATCGTTTCTCCTGGGTGTTTCTACGTGGGGCACGCCAACCAGGAAGCTCATGCCCGGAAGCAAGCACGCGCCCCCTGGGATGAAAGGCAAGAACTTCGTCATGCTGCTGTGTTTTGTCGTTACAAGCAGTCGTGGTCTCTATCGGCTTGCTTTTAGCTGTAGTAAGTCGCCATCGAGAGTTTTCACTGGTTCAGGAGCGCAGGTAACATGAATCACTTTGCAGAAAACTTCGTGAAACAAATAGATTGATGTAGGTCGTGGACTTGGAAAGGTTGATTAGTTTTGTCCCTGATGTTATTCTCTGTTCTTTTAAAGCTGTCACGGTGAATTTTGTATTTGCGACATGTAAACGGTCTAGTTGTCTGCAGGAATGCAGGAAGTGGGAGCTACACACTGTCTTGAAAATACTATATAGTCTGCGCGCTGCATATTTTGGCTCACAAGGAATATTTGGTATGAAGATGTAACGGGCAGTCTCCAATGGAAAATTCTGACTATTCTACAAACATCGGAACTGATCTCGCCCATTGCACCATCGAGTCGTTATAATAAAATTGCACACATCCGTGGAAATTGACTTTGACTGCAGGTAATTTGCTTATGGTAAACGTTAAAAACATCTTCGATCACTTAAAACAATGGTTTCTCAGTTGTTTACCATTATCTCCAAAGTGAAGCGCTTTCTCAGATCTTCTAAATTCTTCTTGTATAAACTCACAAATTGCCCGCATCTCGTGGTCGTGCGGTAGCGTTCTCGCTTCCCACGCCCGGGTTCCCGAGTTCGATTCCCGGCGGGGTCAGGGATTTTCTCTGCCTCGTGATGGCTGGGTGTTGTGTGCTGTCCTTAGGTTAGTTAGGTTTATGTAGTTCTAAGTTCTAGGGGACTGATGACCATAGATGTTAAGTCCCATAGTGCTCAGAGCCATTTTTTTTGAACTCACAAATTGTGTACAGAGTACTTGATTTTTTTCTCCTACCCCTTTCAAAATTCTGTATTGATACAAGGTTCGTTGTGAATGATGTTGCTTTGTTAAAGTACGATTAGAAGATTTTCACTTTTCACATAAATGCACAGTCCGTTGTGATGGTGCAAATGGCTCTAAGTACTATGGAATTTAACATCTGAGGTTATCAGTCCCCTAAACTTAGAACTACTTAAACCTAACTAACCTAAGGACATCACACACATCCATGCCCGAAGCAGGATTCGAACCTGCAAACGTAGCAGCCGCGTGCTTCCGGACTGAAGCGTCTAGAACCGCTCGGCCACAGCGGCCAGCTCGTTGTGAATAACTTCGCTTTATCATTAGTCTTAAGTAACCATAGCACTGTGTCAATGTAACGCGTGAACACACTTTCCAGTAAGTACGTGTTAACGTTCTTATTACATATGAGAACAAAATTTGTGTCGTTCTATTTAAATAAACACTTCTCAGTTCATATACTTTTCCTACAATGGTCAGATACAAAAATGTCTCTCACCACAATTATTTCTGAACCTTAAATGAGTTCATGCCCCGATCATTTCAGCATTAGTGGTTACTTCCTTGGCCTGGATTCACAAAGTTAGATTTAGAACATAGGAAAACATAATTATTCTGGTGGGACATCGGTGTGTATCCTAGGGAGGGGAGCGCTTCGTGTAGGCTTGGAAAATCCGTCCAAGGCGTAGTAATGTCTTAAAGGTCTCAGCTGAGAGAGTATTATTCGATAGTCCATTAGGAATTTTTTTTTCCTTAGGGGGGGGGGGGGGGGGGTTTCGTATCAGAACACAAAATATATACATTACTTACTAACAAAACATAGGAACACGTATGCAAAAATAATTCTGTAAATATTTTCATTAATTAATATACACTAAGGAAATAATGACATAAAACACGCACTTTTATACCCATCAACTACATTTTTTATGAGATGGATTCCTCCTCTCTCAACTTCCTTAATATATACGTAGTTATCAACTTTAAATGGTTGCTAATGAAAGTACTCTCACATTTTAAGAAATTACTGACAGAGATTAAAGAAAACATTTGATACAATTCTTATACTTTAGATTACTGGTACATTTATAAACTACTATTTAAATACTTACACCTTTCTGAGACAGCTTTACAGTTTTTTTTCTATTCGTTCTTATTCTTTTAATCACACAGTAGAAGAGAGTATGTTCAATTTGCTTCGTATTCAGCACACATATTTCCTTATAAATGGTGATAACACCCCATTATTTTTCCCGTACTTGGATGGGCTAGTAAACAGCTTCCTTCATGCGGAGTATCTATAATTTCATATGATTCACCATGCAGTCTCTGTTATTTTTTGTTCTGACTTTTTATGAGTGAAGATTTGGAATGTGTTCTGAGCAAAATCTGTTTCCATATAGAACACTTCTATACACTTTCAACTTCATTACCATATTGGACTTTCCTTTTCCGGACAGAGATACTTTAGATAATTAATGCTTGTTTGCCTTTTCTTTCTTTGTCATTTTATTGTCTAGGTATTCGTGGCAAGTGTATTAACCTATCGTTAGCCTCTTTGTCGTTGATACTTAGTTCTGTAGGTGTGTCGTTTGTTGACGAATATGGAAGATATCTTGGAAATGCGTGACGCATTCAACGCATTTTGACTGTTGCGCTGGTGTATATGTTCAGATAAAATTATCAGATTCCCTGCCAATTTTTTCTACTGGATTTACTTGTGGGAAGAATGTGAGATAACGGTGTGTTATATTCCTTTTTCTGCGTAAAATGGTTTCCATTGAAACCGGCCAAATAAAATAAATTACCGGCCAAAATGTTTTTGGTTTTCTGACTCGTAGATTACTATTTAGAAGTTATTCTTTTTACGATAGAATTATCAGTGGACGCTTTTATTGGGTACAGCCGGGCAGGGTGACTGAGCGGTTCTAGGCGCTACAGTCTGGAACCGCGTGACCGCTACGGTCGCAAGTTCGAGTCCTGCTTCGGGCATGGATGTGTGTGATGTCCTCAGGTTAGTTAGGTTTAAGTAGTTCTAAGTTCTAGGGGACTGATGACCTCAGAAGGTAAATCTCGTAGTGCTCAGAGCCCTTTGAACCATTTTTTTATTGTGTACAAAGCCAAGTATTTAGTGAAAACATGATACAACGTAACTAAATGTTCTGACGGAAAAAATCGCAAAGCCAAGGAGTCGTGCGACATAAAAAAAATGTTCTGCATGTTTCTATATCTGAAATTTGACGTTATTTTCCAACTTCGCGACAGTCACATAAGAGTGGCGCCAGTTGCGTCACTATGAGAATGAAAATCAGGGTTGCTTTAAACACACGCTGTAATGGTGGTGAGCGTTAGTTACGTTTGATATTGGACGTGGCGAGACGATGTTAATCAAGAGTGCCCTGAAGGCGACAAAGACGCCATTGCCAACAACTCGCTGAGTTTGATCGAGGTCGTGTTACAGGACTACGAGAAACTGGATGTTGCTTCTGTGATACTGCAGGTAGGCTTGTGAGAAATGTAGCCACTCTACACGATTGCTGGCAACGGTGGTCGCGAGTATATACGGTCGCGAGAAGCCAGGTCTCTGAACGGCCAAGTAGCACTACAGAGAGGGAAGACCATCGTGTCTGGCATACTGCTCTGGTGCATTGTACTATATCTGCAGCAGCAATATGAGCAGCAGTTCGAACCGCAGTGACACAACCAACTGTTATAAATTGGTTACTTTAAGGGCACCTCCGAGCCAGACGCCCTGTAGCATGCATTCTACTGACCCCAAACTACCACTATTCGCGACTTCAGTGGTATCGAGCGAGAAGTTATTTGAGGACAGGGTGGAGGTCTGTTGAGGTTTCCGATGAAAACTGGTTTTGCCTCGGTGCCAGTGGCGTTCGTTTATAGGTTAGAAGGAGGCCATTCAGCGCCTGCACCCAACCTGTCTGCGTGATAGACTCACAGGACGTACACCTGGGATTATGGTCTTGGGTGCAATTTCGTACGACCGCAGGAGCACTCTCGTGGTTATCACACACACCCTCACTGCAAATTTGTACGTCAGTCTGGTGATTCGACCTGTTGTTCTACGATTCATGAACAGCCTTCGAGGTGGTGTGTTTCAACAGATAACGCTCGCTCAATACTGCTGCTATAGCCCAACATAGTCTACCGAGAGTCAGAACGTTGCCTTGGCCGGCTCGATCACCAGATCTGTCTCCAGTCGAGAATATATGGGACATAATCGGACGACAGGTCTACCGTCATCCACAAACAGCATTAACTGCCCCTGTGCTGATCGACGAAGTGCAGCAGACATGAAACCCTATCTCACAAACTATCATCCAGCATCTATACAACTCAATGCCTGCGCGTTTGCATGCTTACATGCAACTACCTGGCAGTTACATCGATTATTAATGTACCGGCATTTCACATTTGCAGTGGCTTATCTCACACTTACATTACTATCTTGCAGCGTTAATCACATAAATATATTACCTAGACAAATAAATTCCCGAAATTTCATTACTCTACATTAATTATTTTTGGAGTTACGATTATTTTTCTTTCAATGTACGAGGGCAGTTCAATAAGTAATGCAACACATTTTTTTTCTTGGCCAATTTTGGTTGAAAAACCCGGAAATTTCTTGTGGAATATTTTCAAACATTCCCGCTTCGTCTCGTATAGTTTCATTGACTTCCGACAGGTGGCAGCGCTGTACGGAGCTGTTAAAATGGCGTCTGTAACGGATGTGCGTTGCAAACAACGGGCAGTGATCGAGTTTCTTTTGGCGGAAAACCAGGGCATCTCAGATATTTATAGGCGCTTGCAGAATGTCTACGGTGATCTGGCAATGGACAAAAGCACGGTAAGTCTTTGGGCAAAGCGTGTGTCATCATCGCCGCAAGGTCAAGCAAGACTGTCTGATCTCCCGCGTGCGGGCCGGCCGTGCACAGCTGTGACTCCTGCAATGGCGGAGCGTGCGAACACACTCGTTCGAGATGATCGACGGATCACCATCAAACAACTCAGTGCTCAACTTGACATCTCTGTTGGTAGTGCTGTCACAATTGTTCCCCAGTTGGGATATTCAAAGGTTTGTTCCCGCTGGGTCCCTCGTTGTCTAACCAAACACCATAAAGAGCAAAGGAGAACCATCTGTGCGGAATTGCTTGCTCGTCATGTGGCTGAGGGTGACAATTTCTTTTCAAAGATTGTTACAGGCGATGAAACATGGGTTCATCACTTCGAACCTGAAACAAAACGGCAATCAATGGAGTGGCGCCACACCCACTCCCCTACCAAGAAAAAGTTTAAAGCCATACCCTCAGCCGGTAAAGTCATGGTTACAGTCTTCTGGGACGCTGAAGGGGTTATTCTGTACGATGTCCTTCCCCACGGTCAAACGATCAACTCTGAAGTGTATTGTGCTACTCTTCAGAAATTGAAGAAACGACTTCAGCGTGTTCGTAGGCACAAAAATCTGAACGAACTTCTCCTTCTTCATGACAACGCAAGACCTCACACAAGTCTTCGCACCCGAGAGGAGCTCACAAAACTTCAGTGGACTGTTCTTCCTCATGCACCCTACAGCCCCGATCTCGCACCGTCGGATTTCCATATGTTTGGCCCAATGAAGGACGCAATCCGTGGGAGGCACTACGCGGATGATGAAGGAGTTATTGATGCAGTACGACGTTGGCTCCGACATCGACCAGTGGAATGGTACCGTGCAGGCATACAGGCCCTCATTTCAAGGTGGCGTAAGGCCGTAGCATTGAATGGAGATTACGTTGAAAAATAGTGTTGTGTAGCTAAAAGATTGGGGAATAACCTGGTGTATTTCAATGCTGAATAAAACAACCCCTGTTTCAGAAAAAAATGTGTTGCATTACTTATTGAACTGCCCTCGTATTTAACACCACCGTGAGAGGTGGAGAGTCGTCCAGTTACATCCACGGATTAGATTTATAGTGATTCAGTTCGTAGGATTGGATGAAGAGTCATTTTACTAAACTTGTAGTTAAATTTAACCTTTTGTTACGCACTGCGTTTCCTCAAAACGTTCTTGATGTAAGGTTTCCGATTGGGAGAGCAACAAAACTTAAGTATTTCTGCTGCACATTTATCCGGTCTATAATGTCCTCAAGTCTTGTTGGTATACCAAACAAGATCATCTAACTGATCTTTTGGTTCTAGGCGCTACAGCCTTGAATCGAGCGACCGCTACGGTCGCAGGTTTGAATCCTTCCTCGGGCATGGACGTGTTTGATGTCCTTAGGTTAGTTAGGTTTAAGTAATACTAAGTTCTATCGGACTAATAACCTCAGATGTTTAGTTCCATAGTGTTCAGAGCCATTTCAACCAAGCAAGAGTACATCCCAAAGCATGTAACGTTTATTGAAGCTATTATTGCGATCGCTGGTAAACTCTCGTTATATCTTACCCCATGTTAATCAGATATTTGCAATTTAGCCATATTTTTACACATATTCAAGCATTGTGGCCTGTGACTGTGATCAGAAATCAGCAAAATGTTGTAACTCGCTGATTTTACTATATGATTGGTGAAATCAGGCAACACATCTGGTATATATGAGAGAGCATCAGCTATGACACTATCCTTTTCTTTAACGTGCGTTATTTGAGGGTCGTAATCCTGAAAACTCAAAGCCCATCGTGAAAGTCTGCTATGAAGAAGTTTGCAAGACAACAGAAAACCGAGAGCTTGATGGTCGCAATAAACATTTATGTGTTTGCCATAAATATAATAGCTAAAGTTTTCAGTACCCGTATTATTGCCAAGGTTTCCTGTTCCGTTACAGAACAGGAACATTCGTATTCGGTCAAATCCTGCTAGCAAACCCAATAATTTTTTATTTCGTGCTTGTTCTGTTAATCACCTTTCAAGAACAAACGCGCTCCTAGACCCCAAAATGAGTCATCTGTTCCTAAGCTAGAATCGTTTTCCATGTTACGATTATACAGTAGATCTATGTTTAACAGAACGGTTTTTATGTTTTTCAAGCGCTTTTTGGCATTGCTCTCACCAAACCAAATAGCGTTCTTACGTAACAGGGTAAATTTGCATGGTTAAACAACTGACCAGGAATAAAACAACGAAAAAACGAAGCAAGGCCTAAAACTGAGTTTAATTTTTTCTTGGTGGCAAAATATCTTACAGATTTCACTTTTCTATTCATTGGTATTATTCCTTCATAAAATGTTAAATGTCCCAAAAATTTGATCTGATTTCTTAAAAGTTAGATTTGTCGAGGTTAGCAGTGACTTCTGTAGCAAACGTTTGTACTACTCTACCCGCCGGCCGGAGTGGCCGAGCAGTTCTAGGCGCTACAGTCTGGAACCGCCCGACCGCTACGGTCGCAAGTTCGAATCCCGCCTCTGGCATGGATGTGTGTGATGTCCTTAGGTCAGTTAGGTTTAAGTAGTTCTAAGTTCTAGGGGACTGATGACCTTGAAGTAAAGTCCCATTGTGCTCAGAGCCATTTGAAACATTTTTTTACTAATCTAGCCGCACGAGGTAGCCTCGCGGTCTAGGGTGCCTTGTCACACTCAAGCATGGCATCAGCGAACAAGATTCTGACGCACCCTGACAAATATCCCTGTCGTTTTTCAAATGACATCACAGGCAGCTACAAATCTGTCAAGTAATTCCATCTCCTTATCCACTGGGGTCTGATACTTGAGACAAGTGACTTTAGATATCCCCATATGAAATAATCAAGGGTATACAGTTCAGGTGATCTCCCAGGCCCTGGAAAATGATCTTTCCTTCCAATGCAGCGACCAGGAAATAAAGCACTGAGACGGTTGCAAACATCCATACTGAAGTGAGGCAATGCACCGTCACGTTGTATTCACATCCTCTCATCAACAGCGAAGGGCATGTTCTCCAACAACTCTTTGCATGAACATCAAGTACAGATGGCTGTTCAGACGATCATGTAGAAAATATGGTCCAGTAAGACTGTCACCTACAGTGCCAACACAGATGTTCACAACAAAACGTACTTCATAATGTGACTCTAACGCAGCGTGAGGGTTTTCGTCATTCCACACATAGCTGTTCCTGCTGGTCGAAATGCCATCACGATAAAATGACGCCTCGTCAATAGACAGCTCGATTTGGAAGAAATCTGGTCGATCAATCCGTTGTTGGTGCAACCGCTGACACATTGCGACTCTTGGTGCAAAATGAGCCATAAGCGTTGCATGGACTCGTTGCGGGTGATATGGGTGTAAATGTAGCTTGTGGAGAACTCGCTACTCGCTAGTATATGCAGCGCCCATTTCGAGCGAAATACGACGAGCACGTGTCATGGGGTCTGCTGCAACACGTACCAGCGCCTCCTCTTCAAAAGAGGATATGCAAGTGCTCCTCATGTTGCCAGGTCTCTCGTGTCTTCTTCCCAGTGAACCATTCTCCCACATTCAAGAGAAAAAACACTCGTCGTAACTGCTGATTCCTGCTAGGAAATCGTTCGCTCTTCAGCCCCTCAGGAGCGAGAGCATTGTAACATACTTCCTTATGCACAAGGTGCATGTCAGTGAGTTCTGCGAAACTATTCTGCAGAACTGCTCCATCGTACTATACTGTACGTCTCAGAGTAGCACTGAGTACTGAATGGGTCTGTCGTCGATTCGTAGCACGTTCTAATATGGGACAATGTAAATAAATACAACAGAGCAACCTTATGGACAATTAAAGTAAACAAAACCAGCGTCATTAATTGCTAGTAATCAGGCTCCTCCTCTTTGTTTCCTTCCCTGAAATGAAAAATGCCGCCGGTGTGGCCGAGCGGTTCTAGGCGCTTCAGTCAGGAACCGCGCAACCACTACGGTCGCAGGTTCGAATCCTGCCTTGGGCATTGGTTGTGTGTGATATCCTTAGGTTATTTAGGTTTCAGTAGTTCTAAGTTCTAGGGGACTGATGACGTCAGATTTTAAGTCCCATAGTGCTATAGTGCTCAGAGCCTTTTGAACCGTTGGCGGCCCAAATCGGTACCTATGAATTTAGTAGCCATCCACTGCCAGCCCACTGTCATAAACATCGTACTGGCCACAGTGCTTCCTTAATTAGATACGAGTGTCGTAATTGCATATATCCGCATAATCTGAATAATTAAAGCGAAAGAAAGACGAGCCCAAAGGACTTTCCTCGTTTCAGTTTCCTACAGTTTCTTGCAATACACCAACGAAGTATCTTTCCTGTAGGCAACTGTATCATCATCGAACGATAACATAGTGCTACTAATCCTTTCTGATAAATCTCTATATATAAATGCCAAAGTGCCGATTGACTGATTCTTTCACTGACTCAGCATTGTTCAGCCAAAACCAGTAGCGACAGAACTTAGAAATTTTCCAATGATGTTGATCTTATACCCCTAACGCGGTAAAATAGCGATTAAAGGTTTTTTTCGAAAACAGTCGCCATTAAGGCAATTTAGATGCTAGTCTAATGAAAATTAGTACTTGGTCCCTTGGTTAGAAATAAAGAAATACGTGTCAGAAGTTAGTTCGGAGAAGACCATGCTTCTATGACCTTAATTGGGTGAAAAGTTCAGATAATGTTGTAGTTTGTGAACGACATAAATATTCTAATAAAGAAAAACTAAAAAGAAGAAATCTGTGCAGAATATACAGTCCACACGAGCGAAGCAGTGGCTCTAAGCTAGATGCTGACATTTACTGAAAACATTAGAGGTCTTATTACTCTTCCTTTTCGCGCACCCGAGGGTCCTTAGTTTCTGTGGAACATTCGCTGTCAGCTGCAGCATACTGGTTTCTATTAGTCAAACATTCCTGCAGTGAATTACATACTTGCTCATTTACTCTGTACAATCGCATCTTTGTTATCATTTGCTGTTGTAACCCGCTTTACAGAAACAGAGCAAGATGGAAACTTCTTGTTCAGCCTTATCCTTTGTTTGCAAGAAGGCGCGCATGAAGAAAGTAAGCTGTGCTTCTGGTGACTGCTTTGTTCTGAATCCTAGAAAAGCATGTTTCCATGTATGTTCGACAGCAAAATATCTACGAAGCTTCGACAGACGAACCTTATCGTTATTGATCTATAATTCTGGCATTCTTTTGGTTAACAGCCACTGAGCACAAGCGAGTGATTCTTAATAAATATTTATCAAGAAAGCAACTAATTCTGTGGCTTTTTCAGTCGAAAACCAAACTACATTTAGCCCGCATCTCGTGATCGTGCGGTAGCGTTCTCGCTACCCACGCCTGGGTTCCCGGGTTCGATTCCCGGCGGGGTCAGGGATTTTCTCTGCCTCGTGATGGCTGGGTGTTGTGTGCTGTCCTTAGGTTAGTTAGGTTTAAGTAGTTCTAAGTTCTAGGGGACTTATGACCACAGCCGTTGAGTCCCATAGTGCTCAGAGCCATTTGAACGAAACTATATTTACGTACAAAAAAAAGAAGACATGGACAGATATCGATGTAACTACGTACATATGCACCTTATCGGGGGTCATGTAAATCATTATGGCTGCAATTCTCTGTGACTGGTAGAAACGGCCACCAGAGTCCATCAGTGCGATTTGTGTGTCGTGTGTTGTTTTGTTACCATGCCTGGTAGGCTATATAAGGATCGTGAATAGCATAAGACGCTGAGTGATCACTGTGAAGGACACGTCGATGCTGCGTACTCATGTGAGCTGTTGGCAGAATTTAAGAGTCCTCAATGTGGGTTTCCATTTGGTCTCATGTCTAATCGTGCAGTATCCAGACTTGTGGGGCAATCGGACGTGACAGTGGACCGCCTCTGTAGTGGAAGGGAACTTGAGGGCCAACATAGCTGTCGTTAAGGTTCCGGTCTACCATGTGTAATGATGACAAGGGAGGATCGCCGTACTGTGCACCGAGCACCCTGTAATCCCTTAACATCTGCGCCAGCCATCCGGAAGAAGTAATGCACCCTCGGCAATGCTGTGTATGGTCACCCACCGTTGAAGCAGCCGGAGTATGGAGTTATCGTCTCATAAGAAGGCTGCCATTAACACCAGAACACAAACGGCAGCATTGGGAGTGGTGCCCTGAATGCAGGCATAGACGTCCGGTGAATGAAGCTGTATTGCATCCAGTGATGAGTCGCAGTTGTACAGAATTCCAGACGAACAACGTTGGAGAGTAAGGTGGCGACCTGGGGATAGATCCCATTATTCCAATGTTTTGGGAAGCCACGGCAGTGTTACTACTTGCGTCATGGGGAGGAGAACCATGAGATGTGACTTCTGGTTTCGGTCGGTAGTGTCAGGGACTGCACAGTGGTGCATCACAGACATATGATGCAGAGGTACTGCCGCAGCCACAAAGTTCTCCAGATCGGTACCCGATAGAATATCTGTGGGACCAGGTCAGTGACATCTCCGTCCCAGTGTTAGTGACCGAGACATCAAAGGGTAGTTATAATGGCTGTGGGCCATCTCGTCTCAGGAGAAGATACAACGCGTCCATGACACCCGCCCCATCAGATGAAAAATTGAAACATGCACTCTCGATAGAGAAATTTCTTCAGGGGAAATATCTTCCAGCTAAGCAACACTGAATAATGCAAATGATTTAAGAGTTTCGTGTGCGCATATCGCCGCTTTAGCAGTACGATTCTACATTCTGCTTCCATACAACCTAAATTTCTTTTATAAGAAATCTTTAATACGCGAGGAGATAAAATGTCAGTAGTAATTACTCTCACGACCATTGAAATGAGTTTTCAGGTAATTGAATTTCTTTGACAGCCTTCGTTGTGCAGTCACTTTCGACTGTGTGACGTCAATTCATTTCTCACACTCAAGAAATGTAAAAATTAACGTAATCAGACCTCGATATTGACAAAGACGAGTTCTCTCTCTGGGAAGAGAATGATTAACGAAACAGCAAAACAGGCGTTCGCTATCATTTGGTCATTGAAAATTCGGACTCTAAGCCTTTGAAGACGTACTCTGAGTATCACATATAACTCATACCTACAATTAAAAAATTAAACACAGTTATACAAACAATATTAACTGATTCGGTAACCAGGCTGTACCCGTAGCTTACACGGTTCTTCCACAACTGCAAGCTAGAGAAGTATAAGTAAGGATTGAAGAGAAAAATTAATATCAAACACAGGCTTGTTAAAAAGTAGCTAATGGTGCATATAGCTAGCCTCTCAGGCTAGTAATTGTAGTAATATATGTTGGTATCCTGGCACTGAAAATTAACATATTTGTTTTTAAATTCTTGATATATCAAAAAACAATTATCATGGAATTCACTTTGTGATTAAAAGGAAGTGCTATATGATCCGCATGAGTATGCTATGGTACCAGTCTCTGACAGCCGTACATAATAACAAATGTGAGATATCGATACTTTATTAAAATAGTCAATTAAAACTACCTAAGGCCAGTGAGGTACGAGACTTCGACAAAAAGATGTGTAGCTCCGCGAGGAGGAAGAGGAAACAATATGGAGCATTACCGATTGAGAGGATATGTGATGTTATGCTACTGGGCAATATGAGCCCACATCCCAGTTTTCCCCCAAACAAGTCACAAAACCTAATGTTGTATCTTATGTATTCTGAACGCTCGTAACTGCTTCACTAAGACGACAACGTTTTGCGTCCACACGTCCACATTTCAACACCTGACGTGCTTCCTAGGGGAATCAAGCGTTAACGACTTGCTCTTGCCACATGTACTTGCAGGTACTATGCAACCTAAAAAGGATAGCTATGATTATCCTTATAGCTATAATTAACAGCCCACAAATGGGATGTAATGTTGTTCAGTCACCAATAAAAAATTCAGCACTTTTACTACTAACACCCTGTATATGCATTAGTGGAAGCCGGTATGGACACGGATATTTGTAGGGAAATTAATATTGTCGGTTGGAATAGCTGCGCACAGTGTATATGCAATAGTATGAGATCCAATATACTGATAAATGCAGTCAAATGTTATCGCATTTGCTGTCAGAAGTAGAATATATAACAAGACGTCGACGATTCAGGTGGTAGAATAAGGAACTCGGTATGAAGGTAGTCATCTCTGTGCGGTATTAGTGTGTGCGTACGTGCTTTTCCTGTAGATAGGAAACAGACAACATTAGTGACAGTCGGTTCTAGGTGCTACAGTCTGGAATCGCGCGACCGCTATGGTCGCAGGTTCGAATGCTGCCTCGGGCATGGATGTGTGTGATGTCCTTAGGTTACTTGGGTTTAAGTAGTTGTAAGTTCTAGGGGACTGATGACCTCAGAAGTTAAGTCCCATAGTGCTCAGAGCTATTTGAACCATTAGTGACAGTGATTATTGCGTACACAATCCACTGCGGTGACATAAACTTAACTTCGTCCGACCGGGTCTCGGAAGGCCCTACGGTACTGATCGACCGCCGTGTCACCATCAGCCGGTAGGCGTCATTGGATGGGGATAAGGAGGGGCATGTGATCAGCACACCGCTCTCCTGCCTGTTGTTGGTTTTCATGACTGGGGCGCTCCTTCTCAATCAAGTGACTCATCAGGTGGCCTCACAAAGGCTGAGTGTACCACCCTTGGCAACAGGCTAGACAGCCCGGACGGTCACCCATCCAACTACTAGCCAAGCCCGACAGTGCTTAACTTCGTCGATCTGACGGGAACCGGTGTTACCACTGCGACAAGGCCGTTGGCTACGACTGTGACATCGCCACGCGTAAAACTTGTAACATGTGTTGAAAAAGCAAAAATCGGTGCTTAGACGGAAATGGGACTTTCTAATCGTCAATTAGCCAAGAAGCTGAATCGTTCAAGTACAGTGATCTATAATTCATTAGATTCGTGCACGATATGGTCGGCACCGAAAATATGGGGGAAGTATAAAATCGTCTGAGACATCGAAACTTTACTTTCGCTTAAATCAAGAGCCACGAACCTTTATTCTTCACAACTTGTTGTTTCTGATTTTCAGTAGCCAGTAACCGACGCACGTGTACGACAAATTTTGTCAAATAAAGGTACCTTGCATTCAAGAAACGATTGCAGAAACCTATTCTAACACCCAAACATAAATATGCTAGACTGGAAATCACGGAAAAACTTATGACGTGTACTATATAAAGAGATGAGGTGTTACTCAATGATAAGAAGTTTGACTTAGGTGGTCCAGATAGATTTCACTATGACTGGGGTGATCGGAGAACAGTGGAGAAAGGGCAGAAATTTGGGTGGTAGAAGTATTATGATTTGAGCAGCAGTCTGCACTAATTGTAAACCGTGCATTGCTCGGGTAAACTGTACATTTCAATCTAAGGGACAGAATGGATTAGAATGTATGAGGACCTAGGGGACATAAGTGTAATGTTTCAACAATATAATGCAGGTTTCTGCAAAACAAGAAAGCGATTTTAAGGTAAAGACATTAGTAGGTTGCCGTGACATGCAGATAGCCTGGACCTGAACCACGAGGAAAACCTTGTGGAATACTTGCAAGACGTTTTTATCGCAATGGAAAGCAGTTTGAGGCCATAAGCGAGCTGAAAAGAGCTATGCGAGAAGAGTGGGCGACGATTTCACTGCAAGAACTACAAGCCCTTACTAAATTAGTGCCGAATAAAATTTTAATTAGGACGAACTGAAATGGGACGAAGTATTTTAACAATAGAATAACACAACAGGACAGTGAGTGCCTTTGTATCAGTTTCCATATAGGCAATTCAAACTCCTTACTCTCTTGCTCGTGTTACGAAAGAAGCTATGTAACTCCGTCATGATTCTTTATGTCTTGTTGTGTATCCACTAAATTCATAACTAATTGGGTACGTGTACGCTTCACATATTATATATTACACGTACCAGCGCCTCCTCTTCAAAAGAGGATATGCAAGTGCTCCTCATGTTGCCAGGTCTCTCGTGTCTTCTTCCCAGTGATCCATTCTCCCACATTCAAGAGAAAAAACACTCGTCGTAACTGCTGATTCCTGCTAGGAAATCGTTCGCTCTTCAGCCCCTCAGGAGCGAGAGCATTGTAACATACTTCCTTATGCACAAGGTGCATGTCAGTGAGTTCTGCGAAACTATTCTGCAGAACTGCTCCATCGTACTATACTGTACGTCTCAGAGTAGCACTGAGTACTGAATGGGTCTGTCGTCGATTCGTAGCACGTTCTAATATGGGACAATGTAAATAAATACAACAGAGCAACCTTATGGACAATTAAAGTAAACAAAACCAGCGTCATTAATTGCTAGTAATCAGGCTCCTCCTCTTTGTTTCCTTCCATGAAATGAAAAATGCCGGCCGGTGTGGCCGAGCGGTTCTAGGCGCTTCAGTCAGGAACCGCGCAACCACTACGGTCGCAGGTTCGAATCCTGCCTCGGGCATTGGTTGTGTGTGATATCCTTAGGTTATTTAGGTTTCAGTAGTTCTAAGTTCTAGGGGACTGATGACGTCAGATTTTAAGTCCCATAGTGCTATAGTGCTCAGAGCCTTTTGAACCGTTGGCGGCCCAAATCGGTACCTATGAAGTTAGTAGCCATCCACTGCCAGCCCACTATCATAAACATCGTACTGGCCACAGTGCTTCCTTAATTAGATACAAGTGTCGTAATTGCATATATCCGCATAATCTGAATAATTAAAGCGAAAGAAAGGCGAGCCCAAAGGACTTTCCTCGTTTCAGTTTCCTACAGTTTCTTGCAATACACCAACGAAGTATCTTTCCTGTAGGCAACTGTATCATCATCGAACGATAACATAGTGCTACTAATCCTTTCTGATAAATCTCTATATATAAATGCCAAAGTGGCGACTGACTGATTCTTTCACTGACTCAGCATTGTTCAGCCAAACCCAGTAGCGACAGAACTTAGAAATTTTCCAATGATGTTGATCTTATACCCCTAACGGGGTAAAATAGCGATTAAAGGTTTTTTCGAAAACTGTCGCCATTAAGGCAATTTAGATGCTGGCCTAATGAAAATTAGTACTTGGTCCCTTGGTTAGAAATAAAGAAATACGTGTCAGAAGTTAGTTCGGAGAAGACCATGCTTCTATGACCTTAATTGGGTGAAAAGTTCAGATAATGTTGTAGTTTGTGAACGACATAAATATTCTAATAAAGAAAAATTAAAAAGAAGAAATCTGTGCAGAATATACAGTCCACACGAGCGAAGCAGTGGCTCTAAGCTAGATGTTGACATTTACTGAAAACATTAGAGGTCTTATTACTCTTCCTTTTCGCACACCCGAGGGTCCTTGGTTTCTGGGGAACATTCGCTGTCAGATGCAGCATACTGGTTTCTATTAGTCAAACATTCCTGCAGTGAATTACATACTTTCTCATTTACTCTGTACAATCGCATCTTTGTTATCATTTGATGTTGTAACCCGCTTTACAGAAACAGAGCAAGATGGAAACTTCTTGTTCAGCCTTATCCTTCGTTTGCAAGAAGGCTCACATGAATAAAGTAAGCTATGCTTCTGGTGACTGCTTTGTTCTGAATCCTAGAAAAGCATGTTTCCATGTATGTTTGATAGCAAAATACCCACGAAGCTTCGACAGACGAACCTTATCGATATTGGTCTATAATTCTGGCAATCGTTTGGTTAACAGTCACAGAGCACAAGCGAGTGATTCTTAATAAATATCTACCAAGAAAGCAACTAACTCTGTGGCTTTTTCAGTCTAAAACCAAACTACATTTACGGACAAAAAAAAAGAAAACATGGACAGATATCGATGTAACTACGTAAATATGCACCTTATCGGCGGTTATGTAAATCATTATGGCTGCAATTCTCTGTGACAGGTAGAAACGGCCACCAGAGAGCATCAGTGCGATTTGTGTGTCGTGTGTTGTTTTGTTACCATGCCTGCTGGGCTATATAAGGATCGTGAATAGCATGAGACGCTGAGTAATCACTGTGAAGGACACGTCGATGCTGCGTACTCATGTGAGCTCTTGGCAGAATTTAAGAGTCCTCTGTGTGGGTTTCCATTTGGTCTCATGTCTAATCGTGCAGTATCCAGACTTATGGGGCAATCGGACGTGACAGTGGACCGACGCTGTAGCGGAAGGGAACTTGAGGGCCAACATAGCTGTCGTTAAGGTTCCGGTCTACCATGTGTAATGTTGGCAAGGGAGGATCGCCGTACTGTGCACCGAGCACCCTGTAATCCCTTAACATCTGCGCCAGCCATCCGGAAGAAGTAATGCACTCTCGGCAGTACTGTGTATGGTCACCCACCGTTGCAGTAGCCGGAGTATGGAGTTATCGTCTCATAAGAAGGCTGCCATTAGCACCAGAACACAAACGGCAGCATTGGGAGTGGTGTCCTGAATGCAGGCATAGACGTCCGATGAATAACGCTGTATTGTATCCAGTGATGAGTCGCAGTTGTACAGAATTCCAGACGAACATCGTTGGCGAGTAAGGTGGCGACCTGGGGATAGGTCCCATTATTCCAATGTTTTGGGAAACCACGGCAGTGTTACTACTTGCGTCATGGGGAGGAGAACCATGAGATGTGACTTCTGGTTTCGGTCGGTAGTGACGGGGACTGCACAATGGTGCATCACAGTCGTATGATGCGGAGGTACTGCGCAGCCACAAAGTTCTCCAGATCGGTACCCGATAGAATATCTGTGGGACCAGGTCAGTGACATCTCCGTCCCAGTGTTAGTGACCGAGACATCAAAGGGTAGTTATAACGGCTGTGGGCCATCTCGTCTCAGGAGAAGATGCTACGCGTCCATGACACCCGCCCCATCAGATGAAAAATTGAAACATGCAGTCTCGATAGACAAATTTTTTCAAAGGAAATATCTTCCAGCTAAGCAACACTGAATAATGCAAATGATTTAAGAGTTTCGTGTGCGCATATCGCCGCTTTAGCAGTACGATTCTACATTCTGCTTACATACAACATAAATTTCTTTTATAAGAAATCTTTAAATACGCGAGGAGATAAAACGTCAGTAGTAATTACTCTCGCGAGCATTAAAATGAGTTTTCAGGTAATTGTATTTCATTGACAGCCTTCGTTATGCAGTCACTTTCGACCGTGCGGGGTCAATTGATTTCTCACACTCAAGAAATGGAAAAATGAATGTAATCAGACCTCGATATTGACAAAGACGAGTTCTCTCTCTGGGAAGGGAATGATTAACGAAGCAGCAAAACAGGCGTTCGCTGTCATTTGGTCATTGGAAATTCGGGCTCCAAGCCTTTGAAGACGTACTCTGAGTATCACATATAACTCATACCTACAATTAAAAAATTAAACACAGTTATACAAATTATATTAACTGATTCGGTAACCAGGCTGTGCCCGTAGCTTACACGGTTCTTCCACAACTGCAAGCTAGAGAAGGATAAGTAAGGATTGAAGAGAAAAATTAATATCAAACACAGGCTTGTTAAAAAGTAGCTAATGGTGCATATAGCTAGCCTCTCAGGCTAGTAACTGTAGTAATATATGTTGGTATCCAGGCACTGAAAATTAACATATTTGTTTTTAAATTCTTGATATATCAAAAAACAATTATCATGGAATTTATTTTGTGATTAAAAGGAAGTGCTATATGATCCGCATGAGTATGCTATGGTACCAGTCTCTGACAGCCGTACATAATAACAAATGTGAGATATCAATACTTTATTAAAATAGTCAATTAAAACTACCTAAGGCCAACGAGGTACGAGACTTCGACAAAACGATGTGTAGCTCCGCGAGGAGGAGGAGGAAACAATATGGAGCATTACCGATTGAGAGGATATGTGATGTTATGCTACTGGGAAATATGAGCCCACATCCCAGTCTTTCCCCCAAACAAGTCACAAAACCTAATGTTGTATCTGATGTATTCTGAACGATCGTAACTGCTTCACTAAGACGACAACGTTTTGCGTCCACACGTCCAAAATTTCAACACCTGACGTGCTTCCTAGGGGAATCAAGCGTTAACGACTTGCTGTTCCCACATGTACTTGCTGGTACTATCCAACCTAAAAAGGATAGCTATGATTATCCTTATAGCTATAATTAACAGCCCACAAATGGGATGTAATGTTGTTCAGTCACCAATAAAAAATTCTGCACTTTTATTACTAACACCCTGTATATGCATTAGTGGAAGCCAGTATGGACACGGATATTTGTAGGGAAATTAATATTGTCGGTTGGAACAGCTGCGCACAGTGTATATGCAATAGTATGAGATCCAATATACTGATAAATGCAGTCAAATGTTATCGCATTTGCTGTCAGAAGTAGAATATATAACAAGACGTCAACGATTCAGGTGGTAGAATAAGGAACTCCGTATGAAGGTAGTCATCTCTGTGCGGTATTAGTGTGTGCGTACGTGCTTTTCTGTAGATAGGAAACAGACAACATTAGTGACAGTCGGCTCTAGGTGCTACAGTCTGGAATCGCACGACCGCTACGGTCGCAGGTTCGAATGCTGCCTCGGGCATGGATGTGTGTGATGTCCTTAGGTTACTTGGGTTTAAGTAGTTGTAAGTTCTAGGGGACTGATGACCTCAGAAGTTAAGTCCCATAGTGCTCAGAGCCATTTGAACCATTAGTGAGAGTGAGTACATAATCCACTGCTGTGACATAAACTTAACTTCGTCCGACCAGGTCTCGGAAGGCCCTACGGTACTGATCGACCGCCATGTCAGCATCAGCCGATAGGCGTCATTGGATGCGGATAAGGAGGGGCATTTGATCAGCACACCGCTGCCCTGCCTGTTGTTGGTTTTCGTGATTGGGGCGTTCCTTCTCAATCAAGTAACTCGTCAGCTGGCCTCATAAGGGCTGAGTATACCACCCTTGGCAACAGGGCTAGACAGCCCGTTCGGTCACCCATCTAACTACTAGCCAAGCCCGACAGTGCTTAACTTCGTCGATCTGACGGGAACCGGTGTTACCACTGCGACAAGGCCGTTGGCTACGACTGTGACATCGCCACGCGTAAAACTTGTAACATGTGTTGAAAAAGCAAAAATCGGTGCTTAGACGGAAATGGGACTTTCTAATCGTCAATTAGCCAAGAAGCTGAACCGTTCAAGTACAGTGATCTATAATTCATTAGATTCGTGCACGATATGGGCGGCACCGAAAATATGGGGGAAGTATAAAATCGTCTGAGACATAGAAACTTTACTTTCGCTTAAATCAAGAGCCACGAACCTTTATTCTTCACAACTTGTTGTTTCTGATTTTCAGTAGCCAGTAACCGACGCACGTGTACGACAAATTTTGTCAAATAAAGGTACCTTGCATTCAAGAAACGATTGCAGAAACCTATTCTAACACCCAAACATAAACATGCTAGACTGGAAATCACGGAAAAGCTTATGACGTGTACTATATAAAATGAGGTGTTCCTCAATGATAAGAAGTTTGACTTAGGTGGTCCAGATAGATTTCACTATGACTGGGGTGATCGGAGAACAGTGGAGAAAGGGCAGAAATTTGGGTGGTAGATGTATTATGATTTGAGCAGCAGTCTGCACTAATGGTAAACCGTGCATTGCTCGGGTAAAAAGTACATTTAAATCTAAGGGACAGAATGGATTAGAATGTATGAGGACCTAGGGTACGGAAGTGTAATGTTTCAACAATAAAATGCAGGTTTCTGCAAAACAAAAAAGCGATTTTAAGGTAAAGATATTAGTAGGTTGCCGTGACATGCAGATAGCCTGGACCTGAACCACGAGGAAAACCTTGTGGAATACTTGCAAGACGTTTTTATCGCAATGGAAAGCAGTTTGAGGCCATAAGCGAGCTGAAAAGAGCTATGCGAGAAGAGTGGGCGACGATTTCACTGCAAGAACTACAAGCCCTTACTAAATTAGTGCCGAATAAAATTTTAATTAGGACGAACTGAGATGGGACGAAGTATTTTAACAATAGAATAACACAACAGGACAGTAAGTGCCTTTGTATCAGTTTCCATATAGGCAATTCAAACTCCTTACTCTCTTGCTCGTGTTACGAAAGAAGCTATGTAACTCCCTCATGATTCTTTATGCCTTGTTGTGTATCCACTAAATTCATAACTAATTGGGTACGTGTACGCTTCACATATTATATATTACTTTTGTACGAACTCTGCCTTCGTACTGATTTCGATTACTGAATAGCGTAGGCAACAAACTAAACCACATGCAGCTTTGCAAAAATTACTTTACTTTTTTCTACTCGGAAAAGAAAACTAACTCGAGTAACAGTCAAAGAGCAAAAACTTACATCTAACGTCCGCTGCATTTGCATGGAGTAAAGGAAGCAGGCATCACTGATTACTCCCACGTTCCCACACAGTCCCCCCCCCCCCCCCTTCGAAGTGTGGGATGAATGGGTACTTAAACTTGTCTCCCTGCTCTCCTACGGATGACTTGTTGCTGCGAGAATGAGGGAGTGGTGTGACCTGTTGCGTTGTGGTTCCATGTCTTCTTGCCATGGGTTCTTCTGCCATATAATACGTAGCGAGTTCCAGACTTTGGTCATTCTCATCTTGTTGAGCGTCATCATGCACCATTTCTGATAAGACCAATGCTGGTTTTACCCCCTCTAAGGACACTCAAATAGTTTTGTCGTTCTATGAGATATCCATAGTACGGGTGTTGCACCGTGCTATTCGATAAGGTCCAGTATATTGACGTAGTAGCGGCGCTCTGACTGAATCTGCTCGGGGCATGACATGTGTAAAGTCTGCTAACGCCTTATGCACGAAAACTAGTCGCTCAGCATGCCTAAATACCGTAAGCCTTCTCATTGTTTCTAAATGCTCACGGATTATATATATTAGTGATGAGAGGTTTATTGGCATTGGTTATGCGGCAGCAGTTACGTAATCTGCCGGGATTATCATTGGTTCCTCATGCAACAATTCCGCCACTGAGGCACCGATGTCCTACCTCCGCTCCTGCTTGCCAGCGCCACCGGCACACTACCTGAGTTCATTGAATCCATGAAAAAGGCAAGCAGACGATCCGTCTGCCGACCAAAATCCTCCCCAAACCCACCCCCTCGTCTCAGTCCTCCACCCGCTCCAAATACCTTAAATCCCCCCCACTCAAGTCCACCGCATCCAACCAGCGGCGCGTAAGGAAGGACAGGAAGGAGAAACACTCCAAAGGGAAGAAGAAATCCACCACCCCCACCCCAACCGCCTCCACACCCTCTGAGGAGCCAGCGCCCCCAACAGCACCTGTCGTCGCACTGGGAGGGGACCAGGAAACACCGGTACTGGAAGGGAACCGCGTAACCGGGCAGGATGCGGATGGTTTCGAGCTGGCGAGGAAAACGTTTCGCCAGCCGAGGCACCCGCCGGCCCGGGGAGTGGAACCCAACCCGAACAGATTTCAGGCGGTTGCTGATGAGCCAGAGGCAACAGAAAACACAACACAAACACAGAAGCAAGTCGCCCACCACCTCCCCCCGATCGTAGCAGAGTTTGCACAAAGCTATGAGGAGCTCTTCGCGCTTTTGAAGGCAGAAATCGGGGGAGGCAGTTTCCAGGCAAAACCTGCTGGTGGAGACAAGATCAAAATCACACTACACACACTTGAAAACTACACAACAGTCAAAACACTTTTTACAAACAAAAACATACCACACTACACGTTCCCCACAACTAAAACAAGGAACAGGAACATAGTGATAAGAGACCTCCCAAGACGAGTATCCCCCCAGGCGATCAAATCAGATTTGACTGCCCAGGGGTACGTCGTCAAGGCGGTCCAACAGATGGGCAACATCAACAGTAAGTGGACACTATACCAGGCCACACTCCCAGACATCCCTCAGAACAAAAGGGAGATAAGAATGGTTTTGGCTGTGCCTGTCACCACTGAACCGCTGCGCCGTAAGAACAAGACGGTGCAGTGCTTCAGGTGTCAGGGCCTGAATCACATCGCCGCCTACTGCACCATGCCAGTAAGGTGCAGGAAGTGCGCCGAGGCCCACGACACTAGGACATGTACACTTCTACACACGGACCCACAAATAAGGTGCGCACTGTGTGGCAAAAACCACACAGCGGGTTACCAAGGCTGTGAGGTCCACAAACGACACACACAACAGGCAAAGGGTGCAAAGGCCGCCCCCCCACACACAGAAACAAAACACCATAAACCCACCCAGACACACAAGAAAACCAAACATGAAAACACACACGGACAAGGCTTCGGTAAAACCAAGGCCTTACACACCGAGGGCGACATATGCGGAAGTGGTTTCTCCTCCGAGGAACCATGAAAGCGTGGCCCAATCATCACAACACCAGACACTGTCACGTGAACAACACCGGGAAATACACAGCAACAACGACCAGGTCCACCAAGACGGAGGAAGCACTAGGGAACCCCACATACACTCCCCCCCCCCCCCATGGATCAGGTGTTAGGCGTAATGGTGCAGACCATGAACCTCGTCATGGAAATGATGAAGGAATTTAGGGAAGCCCAGAAGCAGAACACACAGATCCTCGTCGCCCTTCAGGCAACAGTCCAGCAGTCGCTCCCCTCTGCGAATTCCTCAGTAGTATCAAAACCCCATCATGAATAGACGACCGAATATTCAAGGCCTGACAATGTGCGTCTTTAACGCAGACGGCATTGTTAATCAAGAGGTCGAGTTCAGAGAACTCATGAAGGAGTTCTCCATCGACATATGCATGATGGGAGAAACCCACCTAAAGCCGGGAATAAAAGCGACAGTTCCCAACTACGTTAGCTACCGTAAAGACAGGCCAACCCAAGACGGAGGAGTGGCCATATACATAAAAAAAGGGATCCCCCACCACCTGGTGTTCTTACCAGCTACCAACAAAATCGAAGCAGTGGCGGTGGAAGTAACCACTGCCACTGGACCCCTGACAATTGTTGCAGTCTACCGACCCCCACATGACCAGATAGATGAGGGAGACATAGCTGCTCTAGGGCAAATTGAAGGCAAACTCATAATAGGGGGATACTTCAATGCCAAACATCTTGATTGGAATTCTAGAGTAACTTCCAGAGCAGGCGCCAAACTGCAACAACTAGCGCGCACCCACCACTTCGAAACATGGGGTCCAGTCGAGCCCACACATTTTCCAAAAAATGGAGCCAGGCCCGACGTGTTAGATATAGCTCTAACTAGGAGGATCGCAGGGTTTGTGACCGCAAGGACAATCAACAGAATGTCCTCCGACCACAACCCAGTGATTCTGGAGGTCGATGTGGGAGAATGGGTAGCACTCCCACGGTACCAGACGTCGTACAAACGTACAGACTGGGAGCGATACCAAGAAACTGTCGCCTCTGATATCGCTCGCGCTCCGCCACCTACTGCCGAAACAGTAGAACAAGCGCTACAAGACCTAACACGCAGCATCTTGCAGGCAGCGGAAGAAGCCACCCCTCCACAAAGGGATGGCCCACCACCGCAAATACAGCTCCCGGAACACTTGCTAGCTCAAATTCGACATAAGAACAGAGTAGCAAAAGAGTGGAAGATCACCAGAAATCAGGCCACCAGGAGGCTGCTCAATCGTCTACAGAGAGAACTGAAGGTAGCGCTCAATGAGCACAGAAACCAGCAATGGCAAAACAGCCTCACAGCTCTCAAAGTAGACGATCATACACTATGGCAAGCGACAAAACAGTTTACAAAACGACGCGCTAGGATGCCGCCACTGCATGGCGAGCGGGGACTGGTCTACAGCCATGCTGGAAAGGCTAACGCCCTCGCCGACTCCTTCGAGAAGCAGTTCCAAGCGGCAGAACCCCAGGATGACGAGCATGAAAGAGTGGTCCGTCGTCAACTGGCTGTCTTCCTCAATGCCGAGGAGGACCCAGAGGACGAACCCATACTTTTTGCCCCCGAGGACGTGGCAAGAGTAATCAGGTCCCTCCCTACAAAAAAGGCGCCAGGGCACGACAGTGTCACAAATCAGTTAGTAAAAAAACTCCCACCCACAGCGATCACACACCTCGCGAACGTCCTCAACGAGATTACTCGATCCCGTGTTTTCCCAGCTTGCTGGAAACATGCGGAAGTGGTCGCGATACACAAACCAGGGAAAGACCCTCTATTCCCGCAGCACTACAGGCCGATTAGCCTCTTGCCAACTCTGAGCAAGATCTATGAGCGCCTCCTGCTAAGACCCATACAAGAACATATTACCAGAGAGCAAATTCTGCCGGATTTCCAATTTGGCTTCCGACAGAACCACTCTGCCCCACAACAGGTCATGAGAATGGTTGAAGCAGCCACAGAGGGCTTCAACCACAGAGGCTACTGCGGGATAGTGCTACTAGACGTAGCCAAAGCCTTTGATTCAGTATGGCATATAGGGCTACTCTACAAGTTGTACACACAAGGGTTTCCCGGGAGCATAGTTCAGCTGATCAAGAGCTACCTCACGAATAGGACTTTCTCCGTCAAAGTAGAAACTGCCACCTCCACCAGAAGGCGTATTCGTGCTGGGGTGCCACAGGGATCGGTCCTGGGGCCCGTATTGTACAGTTTGTACACTGCGGACACACCAACGGCCCCCCTGGTGCACACCACACAGTACGCTGACGATACAGCCTTCTACGCGAGAAACGCGAACAAGGACCTGGTCATCCGTAGGCTACAAAAGGTTTTAGATGACACAGAAACTTGGGCCCGTCGCTGGCGCATCACCATCAACTCTGAGAAGACGCAGGCAATGCTGATTACCCGCAGGCTCGGAAGGCGCGATCCTCCTCAACGTCCCCCCCCTCCACCTTCACCTAAATGGAACCCAACTCCCCTGGCGCAGAACCGCCAAGTATCTTGGCTTGGCGTAACCTTGGACTCTCGTCTTACGTGGAAACCCCACATAGACGAGGTCCACAGGAAGGCCTGCGCCAAAATGTCCATCCTATATCCTATCCTGAACACAACCAGCTCCCTTCCCTGCCCAGTAGCATTAAATGTGTATCAGGCTCTGATCCGGCCAGTAATGGAGTATGGGTGCCCTGTCTGGGGATACGCGGCAAAGCAGCACCTGGACAAACTCCAGAGGCTGCAGAACTGCGTCCTCAGAAGGGCACTGCGCTTACCTCTTGGATTCCCTACAGACGACTTGCACGCCACAGCCGAAATCCCACTCCTGAGAGAGTGTTTCCAGGATCTGGCAAGGGCCTTCTACGTGGGTTCTTCCAGATCCAGAAACGCACTCATCCACTCCCTAGGTCGGTATGACATGCCCCGCGATAAGCACAAGCGCCCTATGACGATCTTCGACGACTAAGTCGAAGAGAAAATCCCTACACCAAATCCATCATCCTGTTCCTTCCCATATAACAACAAACTTCTCGCCCACCTCAGGCAAGTACCAGACACACTCACAACAATCATCACAAATCACAGACACCAAAAACTACAGAAAAAACACACACACACTTTCACAGGGGAGTAAAAGCCTAAAGGCTACAGACTCCCCCTCACACTTCCCAAGAGAGGGGAAAGCAAATGATGAGAGCAGCAGCAGCAGCACCGATGTCCGTCTTGTATGCGGTCCGTAATCCAAGGAGAATCAATGGTAATGATTCTGTCCAGCTCCTCTGATGACACATGAAAGCTGCCTTCAACGAACTGTGCCACCTCTCCACCAAACCATTGCTCGCTGGATGGTAGCTTGTTGTATGATGGTGCTGGAGTCCACATAAATTAACTAGCTCATTGAACAGACTCGAACTGGCGGCCTTAATCTGTTGTGCTATGAAGGGGACACCCAAATCGAGCTAGCCATTGAGAGATTGAGAGACAAATGCCTTTGCAACCGTTTCTGCCGCTATGTCAGTGATCGGAATGGCCTGCACTCATATCATGCATCTGTCTACCACTGTTAACAAGTTTTTATGCCCATCCGAAACTCCAGATGGATATGGGGAACTCCTGCTGCTGATCCTGTGAAAATTCCAATTTCCTCGTGATCGTGTCGTCCTACTGTGCAGCGCTGTCATTGTAGGCATGCGCGAGTCCATTCCCTGGCGTCCTTTTTAAGTGATGACCAGACGACGCGTACTGTCAGTAACTCGATCGTGGCATTTGCCCCTGGGTGTGCCAGGCCATGAACACTGTCAAATTTTGCCTTACGAAATTGTTGTGGAATGTATGGGAGCGGCTTTTGCCATGATATATCGCACCGTAACTTAAGCCTTCTTCCTGGCATGAGTATCGGCCATAATTGTAACCCTGTTCGGTGGTCCGTCAATAACTTCCGTAGATCCAGATCCGCTTACTGCGATGTCGCGAGTTCTTCGTAGTTTATTGTGCTGGTCACACCGCAAATACGAGAAAAGTAATCTTCAACCAGATTCTCCGCGCCTCTGATGTGCGTTGTATCCATGCTGAATTGATTGACAAACTGTATGAGATGGAACTGCCCTGGCGAGCACTTATCGCTGATGTTGCTGAAAGTTGGCTCGATAGATTTATGATCAGTGAAAATTGTTACTAGTCTCTCTTCAATATACGGGCGGAAATGTTTGACGCTTTCATATATTGCCAGAAACACGGTGTAATATGCACTCCATTTTGTCTGTCGCAGTTGCCAACTTCTTTGAGAAGAAACTAACAGGTAACCAATCTCCATAAACCTGTTGTTGCAAGGTTGAACCCCCTGCGACCTGGCCGGCGTCTACAAAAATACTCAACGGTGCTGCAGGTATGGGGTGCGCGAGTAACACTGCCTCCTCTAAGGTTCTTTGTAAATCGCCAAAAGCTTTGGTCATTTCTGGTGTCCACTGCAGCTTTCGCTTTCGTGTGGTATTCTTTCCAGGCAGTGCTTTCGTAAGTGGTGACTCTGCTTCGGCCGTAATTGGTAAATAACGCCGGTAACAATTCACCATATCGATATAACGCCTAAGTTCTTTGTAGTCTGTAGGTTTGGGTAGGTTGCGCATCGGCTGTGCATCGTCGGCTGAGACTATACAGCCGAGAAAAGTTACTTAACACTACTCAATTTGTACCGAGCCTCTGTCGTACATCCTGAAAATGTCTATCATGTGATTGCATATCCTCTGAGAATACCGAAATATCATCCAGATATGCATAACAGAAAGGTAATCCCTGGAGCACTTCATCAATGAATCGTTGCTAAGATTGGGTCACATTTTTAAGACTGAAGGGCACAAACAGAAAATCGGATAGTCCAAAGGGTGTGATCACCACCGTCCTTGTCATGTCAGTCGGAGCCGCTTGTATCTGATTGTATGACTTACGACAAACTAGTACTGAGAATACTTTCGCACCCACTAGAGCGTAGGTAAACTCTTGAATGTTTGGTATGTGGTACTTGTCCGGGATTGTTTTAATGTTAAATCAACGGTAGTCGCCACAGAGACGCCACGTACCGTCTTTCCTGCGTCCTAAGTGGAGAGGGCACGCCCAAGAACTGCCTTAACTTATTATTACTCCAGCCTAGAGTATCTCCTCAAATATCACTTTTGTCTCCGCTAATCGCTCCGAGGCTAATCTGCGGACGCGTCTTGATACTGGCGGACCTGGGGTGGTGCGTATATATGCACTGTATTATGTTTAACTACTGTAGTCTTTATGGCTTAATGTTGGGGAGACAGTATAGCTGAGCTGCTGCCTACTCCTGAAACAGCCTCTGCCGCACTGCAGCGAAAACCTTTTATCATGCCCGTATTTGATCAGGTAGTAAGAGAGGTAGTGGCCAAGTAAACGGTGAGTGCAAAGTGAGACAAGAAACCTGCGCCTAAGATCGGCTGTAAAATACCTGCCAACACAAAACTGCGCTTGTAACGGGTATATGAACCAATCTCTATCGTGAGCTCTTTATACCGTACATGTTTATACTTGAATTGTTAACTGCTATCGGTTCCAAAGGCTCCCACGTGTCCTTCTTAACAAAGCTCAGGGGCGGCAAGGTACTCACTTCCCAGCCGGTGTCTATTCAGGAAGTTGAGGCCTCGGAGTCTATCAGCCACTTGTAATCTGTTCGATGTTAGCTTACACTTCTAGGGTGACGCAGAGTGGCATAAAGGAACAGCATTCAGGAAACCTTCAAATGCCATACCTCGACTGTGCGCGCTGCTGCCTGCAACTGTCTCCTGGTTTCTCATTCGTACACGGCGCCGTTCGTGAGCGCCGCAGCCCGTGGCGCCTAGAGCGCTCTGCCCTCGCCATTTGGTTATCCAGAAGGTTTTGCGCATCTCGTAGCTTGTGGCGTGGCACGAACCGTCTGTGATACCAACAAAAATTGTCGATGTGAGCTTGATCCAATTTGGACTGTGTTCTTGTTACTGGTGCACCTGATGAATGTCTGCAACTCCAAGTTGTGTAGTCGAGTAGCCACGTATTCCATCGCGTCTTGCAGTTTCTTTATCCCCTCAGCGATGCCTGGTTTTTGTCTGTAACCTGTAGATGCACAGCTTAACTTGGATTCTTCTAACCATTCCGTTGAGTCATCATTGGCTGTCCTTCGTAAGCAATCAACGTAAGTTGAACTTGATGAGGAATCTGCTGCCGCCAGACGTGCAGTAACAATTCTTCACATATCATGCTTGCGTCGTCTATAGTGCATAAGTGTCTCCAAAACTCATATGGACTTCTGTCCCCGCGTTTCTCTTGATACATGACCTGGGAAAGTAGCTATTCAGGGAATTTCATGCAGCGAGCGATCAGCGCCGTTTTAAGTGTGGTGAATGATCGTTGGAGCTGAGGATGTATAATCATATCAGACACTATCGCTGTTGCCCTCTGACGTAGCTTACTAATTGCGAGAGTGAATTTTTCGCGGTCTTCGGTTATGTGTTGTTGTTCGAAGATACTTTTTACCATTGCAAACCATACGCCTGGTTCCATAGGCGTGAATGGAGGCGCTCTTAACTCCAACTGTGGCGCGGTTGATAACGGCACGTTCGTGCGTGAAAAATCTTCGGCATGTGAGTATGCTAGTGGCGTGGCTGCTACTTCCAGAGTTTGCGAATTTATGGATTCCGCTTTGATATCATTCTTCGGCGTTGATAGCTCTTCCTTTAGCCATCGTATCTCGTCGTTTGTTGCTTGCAGAATTTTGCTAGCTTCTTCCGGCTTTGACGAAACTGCCTCAACCATCTGGGGTGGCCGAGCGGTTCTAGGCGCTACAGTCTGGAGACGCGCGACCACTACGGTCGCAGGTTCGAATCCTGCCTCGGACATGGATGTTTGTGATGTCCTTAGGTTTAAGTAGTTGTACGTTCTAGGGGACTGATGACCTCAGAAGTTAAGTCCCATAGTGCTCAGAGCCATTTGAAACTGCCTCACAGTATTAAGTTGCGAGAGCTTTTCTTATTTTTCCCGGTGTCACCAATTATGTAGGTAACAAATGAAACCCACATACGGCTTTGCTCAAAATACTGTTTTCAACTCAGAAAAGAAAAAATAATTCAACTAACAGTCAAAGAGTAAAAAGTTACATCCAATGTCCGCTGCACTTGCATGGAGTAAACGAAGCACGCATCACTGACTACTCCCACGTTCACACATTATAGGGCGATTAAAACTACTTTGTACTTGACAGTTCGCTGAGCGGCCGTGCAATGTTGCCAACTCCTGCTGTAAAAAATGGAAGTCGTGTTTTTTTTATAATTTGGCAACTGTACATGATAGAGTGATACGAGGACTACCTTTTGACACTTACTTTTAACTCAGTGAAAATTTTGTGCTACTGAAATAAAGAAATATTTAACTTTTTACGAAAAGTTGAATTTTCACGCTACTCAGTATTAATCATTTCCTATTTGTCAAAAGGTTTTACCGCGCATAAGTGATTTAATTGTGTCCTCCACCTTTTGCAAACTCTAAACATAAATAACCAAGGGGGTTTATGCACAATTTTATTTGAATGTTTGTTTATCTATTGGTGTCAAGATTTGTTATATAAAACTAGTACGAGGACGGCTGCGAGTTAACACCGATGTAGCAAAGCAGACAGGTTATGGCGGCTACAGCTGATTTCAGAGATCGTCCACCTGCGCTACAATCTGGCTGCTACATGGCACATCGACAACCATCCGTTAAAATGAATTGACGATTGTAAAATTACAAAATCGCTACATGTTTGTCACAAAGTATGATTCACCGTATAGTCAACATGGTGAAATAGGCAGTACCTTCTTGGCCTAGATACATTGCAGACCATCCTATTTGGAGCACCAAAGCCAAGAACTTAACGTTTCAGTGAGGTAAGTCTGACTACGCAGACAGAGACTGCCGTCAGCAAGCTGAGCGCGAGTTTGATGAATTCCAAGAAAACGGGTTTCGGTTCTTTTTTATCAGGGGAGTTGATTCGAAATTGCTATCGCATTCACTAGGGAGATCTCTTTAAGCGATCATGCATGTGATTAAATGATGGAAAAGTTTTGTTTATGCAGTATTTAGAATCTCGCATTTACTGGAGAATTTAAATGTGTATGGATTTTGTCGGACTGAGGCTCCGATTGTTTCCTGTAAGTGAAGCTAGTAAAACTGTAGAGCCACTCCAAGGTGCTTGAGTGTGATATTTTTTTTTTTTTTTAATTAGAAGTTGGTGATTTGAAATACCGGAGCAAGGTAGTATCTCGAGGTGTATAGATGGCTGTGGTAACTGTTCCTCCTCTCCTCCCGAGCAGACCATGAAGGCCCAACGGTACCGACCATCCACCGTGTCATCCTCAGCCCACGGGCGTCACTGGATGCGGATATGGAGGGGCATGTGGTCAGCACACCGCTCTTCCAGCCGTATGTCAGGTCACTAGACCGGAGCCGCTACTTCTTATCAAGTAGCTCCTCAGTTTGCCTCACAAGGGCTGAGTGCACCCTGCTTGCCAACAGCGCTCGGCAGACCGGATGGTCACCCTTCCAAATGCTAGCCCAGCCCGACAGCGCTTAACTTCGGTAACCTGACGGGAACCGGTGTTACCACTGCGGCGTGGCGGTTGGCTGGTAACAGTCCCTGGCGGTAAGTAAATCGGGAAACCTTTTTATTTATGACTGCAGGAAGCGCTGAATATTTTTAAAGTGTAGATATACCGTAGCGGTTTTCAGATATTATTCCTATGAACTTTGCAACTATACTGTGAGATGTCATGTGGCTATGTTGTATTTAGAGCATGTGCAGTTCGAAGAGTGACCATAATTAATTTACGTTTTGTTAGTGGACTCAACAATTGTGAACGCCACAAGAGGCTGAGTTTTGAGCTGGATTATATTACAGTAATTAAAATTGGCGGCGACACTTAGTTTATTTGTACTCAGTGGCTACTTCGATTCCGTTAGAGGAGATTAGTTTTTTCCTCTGGCACTCGGTCATAATCGTTATAACATTTGTAAGAAGCCGAAATCCAAGGATAATAAAACAGATGTATAGAAAAGAAGAGGCCCCTACTTAAATTAAAACCCGAAATACGACGTGTTTTGATTTATCATTTAGATTTCCTAGGCGTAATCTGTGAAGGTTGGAGGTTGATAAGAATCGTAATAGGTGAAAGTTTGTCGTATTTCACGGCTTTTACTGAAAAACATTTGATATAAGTAAATTGTCTTTGACGATACGACCAACACCCACTGCTGAACTGGTAATAGTTTTTTTAGGAGATAGAAAGAAAAAACAAAGAAAGGCAAAGATTTCTTACGAGTATATTTGTCATAAAAAGGGAAATAATAAACAAAGTTGAGGTTATCTCCATATTTACAACTAAAGGACTCACTATACGAAAATTAATGTTTATGAGAAATATTAAGTAAACTCCCAAAAATTAAGTAAAGTCTGACCACTTGAAATTCAGAACAGAAAAGACTTGATTTTCCTAATTTATTTAGATTCGTATTCAGCTGGGACAGATTTTACTGCTATAAAATCAGAAGTGGCGAACTACAGTAATAGCATCGCTGATATAAACACAGACAAAGAAATAATTTTCATTGAAAAGAAAATATGTATTTTTACGATTTATGCAAGTACCTTATTTTAATCTACGTAAGGTTTTCAGTTTATTAAAAAGAGTTTGGTTTTCTAATGGTAAGGAACTGAAAGGAAACTAGTTTCTAGTTTGTACACTACGTAGAAATATTGATAATGAACGACATTACAATCCCGAATGTTACCTTTCGTGTTCGACTACTCAGAGGTGTTTGGCTTCGAGTGACAGACGCAGTTCGAGAGTGTGACGTCCAGAGCGAATTTCACAGCCTGACTGATTATAAAAGCTCACACATACCAAGGGCATAAGAGAAAATATTATACAATTCTCAACTAATCCCATCTCAGATCTGCCGAACTGTCTCACTACGTACTGGGACTGTCGGATAATCTTGCAGAACCTGTTTAATAAAACAGTTTTTTTTTTGTGTATGCGCTGCGCCAGATTACATTGTGCTTATCAGAAATTACGGTTTAGTAATACCGATATTAACACCCGGATATGGTACACCTCATGACCGTACTAAATCCAAGGAGATTATAAAGACCTCAGTCAGTGGACAGTGCAGGCTGGTATGGTACAATAAGCTCCCTCCTACGAGTCTTTGGTGCATTTTCTCTGAAGTTTCTCCACATATTAGCAATTCACTTTTTACACTGTATAGCTCGAGTCAGCACAAAATATGTGAATAAAATCTCTTTTGCGTCACCCATTGTCAACGTAAGGCGTTGGTTTGTTTTCCGTTACAAATAAAATGATTGTAGATTTTTAAGTGTTCATTCGATAGAGTGGACCAAAACTAGCCTAGTGCGATATATATTTTATCTTTATGTGTTGACAGGAACTTTCAAACACGAAGATTTAGTAGTATTCAAGCAGCGATCGAGCAGCACTGGCTGTAGAAGCAAGCAACTCACCGACTGCGGTACCTTCAAAGGAGAATGGGTCAATCAAACCGTGCGATGACAGACGACACTACACATTAACGCCCAGTAGATTAACATGTTTGGGCCGGGACAGAGTTGTTACCGCTGAAGTTCATATTGCTAAAACGAATATCGCTGTAGACTAGTCTAGGACCGCTCTATATAATGAGCACGGGAAGGGAAACCGCCCCTTTCCGCCGATACTGGGCGTCACATGTAAGAGGTGTTGAGCATTAGCTGTGCTTAAATTCGTGTTGTATTTTGTACTGCTGTTGACACATTGCCTTATAACAGTTAATTAGACAATGCATTAAAATATATTCGACACTCCTTCATAGTCAATATTAATGGAACAAAATTAGATATTGTTAGAATTCTAGCACGGGAAGAACGTTATTTTACGTGTTCAAAGGGACACGTATTAGCAGCCAAACTACTGCTGCTAGTGTTAACGGCGTCTTAGCCGCACAGGACGCCGTGATGGTTTCTCGTACCTCGATCAGTGTGGCTGGCTTCCGTTGGTCAACTTCATTTTTAAAGTTCCCCCGTAGATATAGTTGAGAGGTCTAAGGTCTGGAGACCTTAATGGGTGCTCAACAGCTCTTTGCCGACCTATCCATCGTCCATGTTGTTGTTGTTGTGGTCTTCAGTCCTGAGACTGGTTTGATGCAGCTCTCCATGCTACTCTATCCTGTGCAAATCCATCGTCCAAATACACTCCTGGATATTGAAATAAGAACACCGTGAATTCATTGTCCCAGGAAGGGGAAAATTTATTGACACGTTCCTGGGGTCAGATACATCACATGATCACGCTGACAGAACCACAGGCACATAGACACAGGCAACAGAGCTTGCACAATGTCGGCACTAGTACAGTGTATATCCACCTTTCGCAGCAATGCAGGCTGCGATTAGGAAATCGTTGTTCGTATTCGCGAACAGAGATTCTGGAATACTCATTGCAAAACCCGCACACAAAATTCATGTTACCATACTCCGCATGAGGGCAGACATGTGGCATTTTCACTGTACTAACCTTTACTGTTCTGACTGGTGAAGTAACAACACAACAGTACACTGGTGCAACCACTCTAGTACTGAAATATGAAGTAAAAAACGTGTACATCTGCAGAGCTCGACGCCCCGCCATGCGCATGTGAAGTGCGCATTGAAATTCTCAGTAAAGGCAGTATTACGTTGCCTAATGTCACGTGTGAGTGCCGGTGATGAGTGACATGCTCCTGAATCCCGTCATATTCAAACAGCTATTCGTCGGTACGGTTAAGGAAAGGGCGTATTTTAATTTAAAATTTTTTGAACCACAATACTTCGTTCCTCAAAGTATGTAACTTTTCTCCTGACTCACCGTGTATATTGTGACAAAGGGCACTATTTTGCGATACATAGCTCTCAGTAGCTTGCATAACGGTCTTTGTTGATAATTTTCGAAGACAATCTGAAACCAATATCAAAATATACAGTGCAGACTCCTTTAGTTGTCTGTGACAGAGCTGTCACAAAGGAAGCATAGTCAGCTTTCGGCGTTTCCAAGCGCTTTCAGCGAGCTGGCAGTTGAAAGTGCACCCTCGTGGACAGATTTGAAACACATTTGTTCCAGGATGTTTCTGTTGACAGTCGGAGGTCAGATGCGGCACAGAGTGTTGGCAGTTATTGGTGAGAGTGTTTCATTCACTCGAAGAGATTCCTGATACACAGGGTTTTGCCGTCACTTCATCGATTTAGAGTTTGCATTCCATGACTTGTATTTACTAATTTGGCGTATTTGACTTTCTATGAATTGCGAAGGTGGGCTGATGTTCAGGTGGTGCTGCATTACAAACTTGTAGATTTTGTGCTTCCGGTAAGCTGCAAACTGATTACAAGATCGTGTTCTGGTTATTCATTCCGAAGCTTTATGCGTTCGATTTCCCCACTCTTCCTACGATCTACGTTAATATGTGATTTTCTTCAAGTCATGCACATGAATTTATGTCTTCCTGATTTCCGCCACTTGCTACTAACACTATGTGATCAAAAGTATACGGATACTCTCAAAAACATACGTTTTTCATGTTAGGTGCATTGTGCCGCCACCTAATGCCAGGTACTCTACACCAGCGACCTCAGTAGTCATTAGACATTGTCCGAGGGCAGAATGGAGCGCTCTGCCGAGCTCACGGACTTCGAACATCGTCAGGTGATTGGGTGTCATTTGTGTCATACGTCTGTACTCGAGCTTTCCACAAACCTAAACATCACTTGGTTCACATCGATTTGATAGTGATGTGGAAGTGTGAAGGGACGCGTACAGCACAAAAGCGTACAGGCCGACCTCGTCTATTGACTGAGAGAGACCGCCGACTTTAGAAGAGGGTCGTAATGTGTAATAGCCAGACTTCTATCCAAGCCATCACACAGGATTTCCCAAGTGCATCAGGATCCACTGCAAGTACTATGACTTAGGTAGGAGGTGAGAAAACGTGGATTTCATGGTCGAGCAGCTGCTCATAAGCCACACATCACGCCGGTAAAAGCCAATCGACGCCTCGCTTGCTGTAAGGAGCGTAAACATTTGCGATTGAACAATGGAAAAACGTTGCGTGGAGTGACGAATCACGGTACACAATGTGGCTATCCGATGGTGAACGTCATCTGCCAGCGCGTGTAGTGCTAAAAGTAAAATTCGGAGGAGGTGGTGTTATGGTGTGGTCGTGTTTCTCATGGAGGGGGCACTATCACAGCACAGGCCTACATTGATGTTTTAAGCACCATCTGGCTTCGCACTGCTGAAGAGCAATTCGGGGATGGCGATTGCACCTTTCAGCACCATCGAACACCTGTTCATAATGGATGGCCTGTGGCGGAGTGGTTACACGCAGTAACATCTCTGTAATGGACTGGCCTCCACAGAGTCCTGACCTAAATTCTATAGAACCATTTTGGGATGTTTTGGAATGCTGAATTCGTGCCAGGCCTCACCAAACGACATCTATAGGTCTCCTCAATCCAGCACTCCTTGAAGAATGGTTCAAATGGCTCTGAGCACTATGGGACTTAACTTCTGAGGTCATCAGTTTCCTAGAACTTAGAACTACTTAAAACTAACTAACGTAAGGACATCACACACATCCATGCCCGAGGCAGGATTCGAACCTGCGACCGTAGCGGACACGCGGTTCCAGACTGTAGTGCCTAGAGCCACTCGGCCACTACGTGAAGAATGAGCTGCCATTCCCCAAGAAACCTTTCAGCACCTGATTGAAAGTATGCCTGCGAGACTGGAATCAGTCATCAAGGCTACGGGTGGGCCAACAACACATTGAATTGCAGCATTGCCGTGGAGGGTGCCACGAACTTTTAAGTCAGTTTCAGCCAGGTGTCCGGATACTTGTGTTTAGAAGTGATGCTGAATACCGACATTGCATGGGACGAGAGTCTTAAGTCAACTTTAGGGTAACGGGATCGAAGTTTTGGCTAGCTGAAAGTGTTGTGGGTAGGAGAAGTGTCTCTAAGGTGGCAATGGCTATCATACGATGGTACGACCTATTCTAATATTCGGCCGTTTGGGGGCATCTAAGATGGTCTGAGATCCACATCTTTGCATTAATACTCCCGCAAGTTACAGAACAGTCCAAGACGGTGAGTACGTGTTACGAATATCATTTTTCTTCCTTCTTCCTTGTAATAAGCAACAGGAATGTGAAGGACGTCTCTCTAACTTCTCTCTCATGACCCCTATGTGGCAGTGACTCTTTTGTTAGCATAAATGTAGCTAACTAATCTGTGAAAAAAAGTTCTCTAAATTTACGCAGCAGTATTTCTCGAGACCTACGTCGTATTTCTGCCAAGCACTCTGGTTAATCATCACGGGCTTAAAGGGTAATAGACATTCCAACCTATTTTGGGGGTGACTAACACAAAAGTAATTGTGTTGAAATCATTCTTTCTTTCCTCCTGAAAAAGAAATTGGTGATACATAACACTGGTGTGAATATTATGGTTCATTTCTAATTGGAAAAGAAGAAACATTGTGCACGTATTAATGTACAAGCTTCGGTGAATG
Organism: Schistocerca cancellata; assembly: GCF_023864275.1. Lineage (NCBI taxonomy): Eukaryota > Metazoa > Arthropoda > Insecta > Orthoptera > Acrididae > Schistocerca > Schistocerca cancellata. The sequence goes on along the minus strand of NC_064627.1, from coordinate 521,245,817 downwards.
AGATCCGTTTAGCATGTTTCGGCATTGGCTGGCTTTAATAATAACCAATAATTCCAAATGTATTACAAAATAGTATACCTTCTCTGTATATAAAATGCACATGTTACTGATAGGAATATGGATTTTCTTATCTCTTGTAACTCTTTTATGGGAGGTTTCAGTTGAAATACAAGTATTCTTACAAAACCGCTGCCACCAAATCTTGAAATCAAATACGTCTACGGCATCAGTTTCTGTCAGAATAAACTTTTAGCCTTTGCTGGCATTTACTGTGAGTTTTGTTAGTTCGTGTATCATACAGAACCCGTCATGCTTTCTAAGCCGACGTTTGCTTATGGTGAAATTCCTGCCTCAAGATACATAGGAATGACCCATGACTGGGAAACAGAGTTAAATTTTCTAAAAACATTTACAGGCAGTGAGCGACAGTAACATTCTCGATACAACATGACTTTTGTTCTGTTCTCCACAGTTGTCGGAGTGTAAGTGTAATTCAGTGACTGATGGAGGAATGCTATGCGGAAACTTGTGGAGGGAAAGGCATACATTCCTTCGTTAGATCCTTGTTGTCTGTTTCCTTCTTGACATACATAAAAATGCCCATTATTTGTTTAATATTATGAATACAAATTGCATAAACTGTCAATTGTCGCAGATGAAAGTATAGTAATCTTTGGAATCTGGACATTCTGCATAAAGTCAAAACTAATATCAAATACGCGGTGCACGTCTATCCGTTCGGCTTTATCTGTAAGCTTAGCATTATATCTTTGTGCCCTTCTCTTTTGAATTATTGGCTCTCCAGTGGCACATTGATTTGCAACTTCGTTAAGGTGAGGATTCTATTTTGCACCTTCTGTTTTTCACATGTGCAGCGGCAGTCTATTGGAGGATATCTGAAATGCAAATTGAAACTTGTCTTGAAAAATGTTGAATAAGGTGACATTTATTTGGGGATGTTTCTTCTTAAACTATTCATACACCACTTGAATAATAAGTCTAGCATCAAAATATTTTCTGTCGTTGCTAGCATAAAGAATTCCTGTCAGTGGAAAGATTTTCGTGTCTTGGCGGATGGCGTCTCTTGTTCCCGCTGAAAGGACTCCGTTGACCCGTTGACATGCTAGATGAAATTAACTCGCTGACTGAAGTCCTTACACTACATAATACGACTTCTGCACCATCTTGTGTACCATAACCAGGCATCTGACTGAGTGTATTATAGCATTAAAAGATGCGGCAACCCTCCATCAATGTTAGTGAGCTGTAGGATACGTCATTGCCGAGGTTCTTTTAGCATGTGGCGATTCGTTTAAGTTCTCCAAGCGCACCAGTTACACTTTCATATGGACCACACCGACCTGTTGGTTGCTGTCCTAGTAGTACATCTCTAAATCCAATGTCTGTTGTCGTGCATACTTCATAGGAGCTCCTAACACTGTAATAAAAGTCTAGAATTGGCCGCAGTATTATCTTATAGCTAGTTGCTTTACATGTGCACCGAACTTACCCAGATCCCGTCCATCAAATCTTACTCTCAAATTCACTTTTCCCTAACACTGATTTTATGTATGAAAATACTGCTCCTAAATACTTATCTGATGTGACCTACTCAAGATGTGCTCAAAATCTTCGCAGCTGATCTTGTAATGAGATAATATACCGTTCTTTCCCGTTGTTAAATCCATTCCCCTACATCTGGAATCGAGTGATTGCACCAGTGGCTCTTTTGTTTTAATTTTTGTTTGCTAAGACCGATTTGGGCCGCTAACGCCTCTTTCCAGAGGTTATACGTTTGTTGTATGGAAGTACTCAGACTCCCACGATAACAGACGTGTAACCAATGAACAACGGCCTTGGTGGCCCAAACCACTTGTTGTAATTATAAATAAGAATAAAAGGCCGACTGCTGCTGTAATTTGATTTAAGCTATATTGCAGCTACGGAGCTGGCACCACCACATTCCATATGCTGGGCAAAAAAATTAATGCTATATCTGTCCACCTGTAAAGAGAACTTCCATTCATTATACCAAGTGGTAGTGTTGTCAAAGGCTTCACAATGTGTCCGGTGCGAAGGAAATGTGGGAATGGTCTACCTCTAATAAACTCCAACCCCATAATATTCTACTGGAATGACCTACCCTTTGCCTACTCCACCGTGAAATTAAGCGCAGTGGATGATTTATACGCAAATTACTGATTTTCGGCCACAACCAACGAAGCTGATGATGATACAATGTATTACACTCCAAAATACGTCTATTATCTCAACATTAATGAACAAAATTAACAAATGGTCAAGGACCGATAATATAATGTTACCTTGTGTTGCTGTAATTTATACCTCGATGTTAGCAACGTTGCCTGGAGGGTTGCGTAAACTTCTCTAATCTCAATATAATGCCACCTATGGGGTAGACTCATAAAAATGACAAAGAGGGCCTACGTTTTTCTGTCCTTGATGTTATTTATTAGTCACTATCATATCGAGAGTCCACAATATTTAATTAAAGTTCAAAAATAAGATATAAATTTGCCGTGAGCCAGTCCAGAGAGGATGCACATTCTTGTATTGGCTGCAAGAATAGAAGCCTCTGATCGAATATTGTCACTTAGTGACTCTTTGCACTTTAATCAATGGATTCCCACACTATACTGATATTTACATTTTAAAACTTTATCCTCTTTTTCTACAGGAGAAGCTTAATTAACTTTCACTTTAAATGATGTATTGATTTTAGTCTCCTTTTACATATGCGAATATACGGCTAGTCAGAATTATGAGAGCGAAAATGAACCTCTTGCGGTCATACGCGAGCAAATAATTTTCATGATAGGAGAAATCGAAATCCCTTTAAAATATATATTTTACGCTTTGAAAAGAATTCACAAGTGAGACAATAACGGCTAGAGACAAGAACGTCAAGAGACAAGATTACTCTAAGTTATGGCTTACATTCACTGGTGCCCAAAATTAAAGCAACAAACCGAAATTTTGCAAGGTCGCGTTTATTTTGCTACAGAAGAGTACAAAAAGGTGACAGTAAAGTAGAAACAATGTAAAAAAAACGTAATCAACTGCAAACATGCATAACGGTAGGCAAAAATGTTATTCGTCTTTTACCAACCTAACGCATTTGCACACACATTTTGACAACTGGTTAATGTACGTAGTATGGGGTGTGATCACCTCTGGCGGCCGTACAGGCCTGAGAACGACGGGGTATGCAATGAAAGATGTTATCAGTCTCATATTGAGGCAATAACGCCCATTCTTCTTGAAGAGCTGCTCACAAGCCTTGGAGAGTTGTTGGTGGATATTGACGTGATCCAACCAGTCTCCTTAATGTATCCCAGACACGCTCTACGGAATTGAAATCGGGAGAGCGATCAGGCCGCGCCATGCGGCAATATCTTCCGTTGTCAAGGAAACGTAAGTCACCTCTTCTGTATGAAGTCGAGCAGTATCGTCCATCAATACGACGTCTGAGCCCTCACCACCTCGCAACAACAGCTCATGATGTCCTAAGATCTCGTCACGATATGTAAGCAGTTAAACCTTGCCGATTCACTTGTACCATTTCGTGAAGAGGTGTCCGAGTGGTCACAACAATCCTTTTCCCAACCGTTAGGGATCCTACTCGATATCGGTGTCTTTCCACAATGTTTTGGGCCCTAAATCGTGATTCCCGTTCCCTCCAGATGCGAATCCGTCTCACTCTACAGACCAAATTGGAACTCATCTGTGAAAAGACTGTTGTTGTTGTGCTCTTCAGTGCAGAGACTGGTTTGATGCAGCTCTCCACGCTACTCTATCCTGTGCAAGCTCCTTCATCTCCCAGTACCTACTGCAACCTACTTCCTTCTGTATCTGTTTAGTGTATTCATCTCTTGGTCTCCCTCTACGATTTTTACCCTCCACGCTGCCCTCCAATTTTAAATTGGTAATCCCTTGATGGCTCAGAATATGTCCTACCAACCGATCCCTTTTTCTAGTCTAGTTGTGCCACAAATTTCTCTTCTCCCCAATTCTGTTTAATACCTCCTCATTAGTTATGGAGTCTACACATCTAATCTTCAGCATTCTTCTGTAGCACCACATTTCGAAAGCTTCTATTCTCTTCTTGTCTAAACTATTTATCGTCCACGTTTCACTCCCATACATGTCTACACTCCATACAAATACTTTCAGAAACGACTTCCTGACACTTAAATCTATACTCGATGTTAACAAATTTCTCTCCTTCAGAAACGCTTTCTTTGCCATTTCCAGTCAACATTTTATATCCTCTCTACTTCGACCATCATCAGTTATTTTGCTCCCCAAATAGCAAGACTCATTTACTACTTTAAGCGTCTCATTGCCTAATCTAATTCCCGCGGCATCACCCGATTTAATTCGACTACATTCCATTATCCTCGTTTCGCTTTTGTTGACGTTCACCTTATATCCTCCTTTCAAGACACTGTCCATTCCGTTCAACTGCTCCTCCAGTTCCTTTGCTGTCTCTCACAGAATTACAACGTCATCGGCGAACCTCAAAGTTTTTCTTTCTTGTCCATGGATTTTAATTCCTACTCCGAATTTTTCTTTTGTTTCCTTTACTGCTTCCTCAATATACAGATAGAATAACATCGGGGATAGGCTACAACCCTGTTTCATTCCCTTCCCGACCACTGCTTCACTTTCATGCCCCTCCACTCCTATACATTGGCCCATTTTACTCCTGTCCAGGTGGTTCGCTGACGACGCCGTTCTAGGCGTTCCCAACTCAGAAGACACGTCGGAGATACCCATACAGCAGGTCTACAACAGAAAGCCACTCCGCTGAAGCCTTCTGTACACCGTTTGCCTTAGTTCAACACGTCCTGCGGATGCTGCAAGGTCAGATGGCAGTTGCCATGCAGTACTACGTCGATACCGTCGTGCCCTTACCGTCAAAGAAGGTCGTCTTTTTTTGATGTCACACGTGTTTGGCTCTGCACTGGTGTTTGCGATACAATTTCGTTCTCCATAAACTGTCTCAGTTTCTGAGAAACAAGAAAACAGTTCACATGAAGCCATCGGCGCACATCAGGAAGTCCTGCTTCCATTTTTCGTATGGCCCTCCATCACAGAGAATCTGGTAGGTGTCTCCTCTGTGCCATACTGTACCGTCTGTGATTGTGTGCACAGCGACTGTAGATGTGGTACTACCCAACATACATTATCCCGTTTGATAGGTGCCCTGACGTCATCGTTCGCGTGGTTACCCGGCGACTAGAATGCCATCTTCTGTGCAGAGTACGATCGTATGGACATCTTTTGACAGTTATTATGCTTCTATCGCGAATGAAACACAAGACAGCGAAACAGTGCTTTGTTGCTTTAATTTTGGACAGAGCTTATATAAAACGTACAGTGTTGTTTGTTTTTAACTAGCACTATTTTCATTATTCTTGATTAGTATTAATTTTTGTAATAGGAATAACATAAAAATACCGTGATGTTGTTGAGACAGCAACCAGCCACAAATTTATTCAAAGTTCATTTATTCAGAAGGTACTATTACCGATTTGGAATCATTACAATTCATCGTCAGACGGCTTTCATGCTTTCATTCGTACATGTCTTGCTTTTTTTTTATTGATTAGTGGTCCTAAAGCATAAATAATATATAACTATAAGCACGCCAGACACATGGTTGCGTTACAGATTTGCATTGCGATGTGACTCACGTGAAATGTCAGTCTTGAGTGTTTGTTTTCACAGTTTTCGTCCAGCAAATTATGTTCATAGTTTTCACCACATTCTTATCATTGCACACATAAATTTGTATCATTGACCACTTTAGATTTGTCGCAGAACACATTTCCACCACATTCTTGTAGTTGCGTACATAAATTTATATCATTATATCTTTGATCACTTAAGATCTTTCACAGGATATATTTCTAACACGCAATGCATGTTTTGATAGATACAAAGTGTTTACAAGTACATGACTGTCAAAGATTCTATGGCATACCGTAACATTATAATGATGTACCATGTCTGGGAAAGGATCATATATTCATTTATGCAACTGAAACGCATTTTACACTACAGTCTATTCACCGAGAGCTGGGACGAAACATAAACAGTGTCACGTGAGTGACTACGCTCGTTTCCAGAGAAAGCATTCGGTGTTCACGTGATACGTAGGGGTGTGGAAAATCCTTGGCGCACGCTTTGCAGCTGGCCGCGTTCGGCTGGCTGCCGAGCTGTCACAGCGGACCGTGAGAAACCTGAGCAACAATGTACGAAATAAATTTAACAATAATGTTAAAATAACGTTAAACTGAGTTCATTATGTCGAAGCAGTTTTGTTGTGATTCAGGTTGCTAACAAAACGCTCCATTGAAACACAATCAATTGTTAATTTTAATAACAATACCAGCAACAATAATGACAAAGGACGAAACAAGGTTCACTCTGTCGAACTGTTTTCATTGAGGTTTATAACAAACGCTCCTCTCTCTCCTCTATAATGCAGTCTAATTTCCACATTTGAGTTTCCACTTTTTCTACGACATAGAGGACGCACAATCCTGTGCAGTCACTGTTCTTACTGCTTCTTCTAGCAGTACTTTTACTTCCGGCATTTTGCATGTTTTGTTTTTCGCTGCAACATAGCCTTTGATTCTGTCCACACTAACTCGATGGCGTTTAATTCACAGTGGTACGGAGGAATTCTGAGAACAGTTTTTCCCTGCATTCTTCGCCATTTCATCTATTGCATATTCGTTGTGCGCTGTTCTGTGATTATTAACTATATCTTAAAGTTAGCCGGCCGCGGCGGTCTAGCGGTTCTGGCGCTGCAGTCCGGACCCGCGGGACTGCTACGGTCGCAGGTTCGAATCCTGCCTCGGGCATGGGCGTGTGTGATGTCCTTAGGTTAGTTAGGTTTAAGTAGTTCTAAGTTCTAGGGGACTTATGACCTAAGATGTTGAGTCCCATAGTGCTCAGAGCCATTTTTTTTCTAAAAGTTCTTTCTTCAACATACCGTCTTCGAAATCGATGTTTTTACATTTTAGCCACGCTGATATTTCGTGGTTATTGGAATTCGCACTGGGAACTTTTTCTTTTCTCCGAGAATGGTATGGCCCGTTATCAAGAACAATAACCGCATTTTACCTGAAGCCGAGGAAGAACATCTTGAAACCACTTCTCGAAGGTTTCGGCGCACATCTCCTCATGATAATCTCCACTTTTCTTGGATTCGAAAGTCCACACACATACTTCAATGAACCCTGCTTTGCTGCCAATGTGTGCGATAATCAGACGTTTCCCTGTACCTAATGGGCCCTTGCTTCTGGTGGATAATGCGGACAGAAACGCTTGTTTTGAGGAATTTATAGTGTCATCTACCCAGGCGTAACTTCGGGTATGTCCTGCGTTCACCCACGTCTCGTGCAAATAGTAAATGGGTCTGCCTTCATCTCTCAACCGTTTAATGGTTCGAAGATAACGCCGCCTCAATAAAATCATGTCATCCCTGTCTATAAGCATGCTATCGCGCCCACACCGGACATATTTGAAATTCATTTCTCTCAATAACTTATAAAATGTAGTTCTCCGAAAATTGCCCAGATCTGCATCTACGATCACGACTGTAAGCACTTTCTCAGTTGTTGGCAATTCCTTACGAAAAAATAAAAAAAAAATCGTGTACTTTCCTTCGTATCGCATTTCTATCGAAGTCATCAACACTTTCAGAAAGTTTCTGTCGTAATTTTCCTCTCTTGGGAGACTTCAAAGAGTGTGTGGCCTTGTACTCACTCATCACACGATACATTCAAGAATGTCCAACACCTGTAGCTGCAGCTGTTTTCGAAACAATGTCACTCATCGACTGCTCTGGATGTATCAGTTCCGTTTTATACACATTAAGCACCATGTGCTTCTCAGGAGAACATAATGATTTGTTCTTTGCTCGCTTCTTTGGTAGACTCAGAACTGACACGTCGACCTCGCTCGCTGAATCCGTGGATGACATAATGAGGACAGCCGTATGTGATGCTAATGAAATAAGTGAATATATAAAATAAGAAACCATGCTATTGGATTCACACATAAACAGTGAATGCTCAGCGTGACTACAAACAGATATACTTACTCTAATAATCAACAACTAGTCTTTCAAGCGTCTTTGCAGAAGAACTTAAGATATCCTAAAATGGCCGCTGCATAACACCCACTAACGAGCTCACACCTGTAACTGAGGCGGCCACACTGACTGAGCGCCGCGCCTGCGAACCGCACAATGCATCGCTCATAAAGGACAAATGGTTCCACCCATCGCATTCGAACAAACTACAAAATTAAACTCAAACCTTTATGAAACTTTTCTCGCTTACACCCCCACAAAAAAATTCAAAGGGGAAAAGTTTGTCGCTTACTATATTTCGGATGATGATTTGGTAAAAGTTCTGCATCAGACGTGAGATTTTAATTTATTACTTCACTATTACTGACTCTATAGGGCAGAAAATTTGCAAACGTCATCAACATATAGTAATGAAGGCAATTATAAAATTATTTTGCTGTGCGACACACAGTTTAGGAGATATGGCGTGATAAATATAGAGTAACGCGAAAACACAACTTTTCCTGAAAGCTTAAATATTTCTCTTTTTCAGTGACAATAAATTTTAATGTAATGTAAAAAAAGGTGTCGGAAGGTAGTTCTCGGATCACTTTATCAAGTTCAGGTGCCAAATTATAAAAAACACGACTTTAATTTTTTAATTTCTGACGCCCCTGCCTTGTACACCCCTCGACGGCACCGCTGTGGTCACGCGCCTTGCCGTGTTTACAGTACGTCTCTTGTTTCGGTGAACGGAGTATAGTACAGAGATACATTAATTTTGTGAATTTCAGAGCGAATACTGTTACATTACAAAGATGATCCATGTCAAAGGTTTCTTTTTGTATCTATCAAACCATGTAATGTACATTAGAAATGTTCTCTGTGACAAATCTACAGTGCTCAATGATATAAATGTGTGCAACGATAAGAATGTGGTGAAATCTACGAAGTTCATTTTCTGGACGAAAATTATGAAAACAAATACTCCAGACAAACATTTCAGGTGAGTCATATCCCAATGCAAATCTCTAACGCAACCATCTGTTTGTCGTGCTTATAATTGTGTATTATTTATATTTTAGGACAACTAATCAATAAAAAACTTACCACGTTCTAATGAAAGGATCAAAGCCGTCTGGTAATGTATTGCAGTTATTGGAAACCAGTAACGGTACCTTTTGAATAGAGGAACTTAAAATGAATTTATCTCTGCTTGATGTCTCAAAAACATCTACATTTGTTTTCATATGACAGCCACAGTGTCCAACCATATCATCATATGACAGAATGGCATAAAAATCTATTTATGTCTTACGTAATTCTGTTTGTTGCGTCAGGGGTCAGTTACAATCGCCCCTCGGACTGCTAGGGGCATGTTTGCAAACAACCTGCTGTTAACAGACCTCATTTTACGTCTATGTGAGCCCCGGTGTCACTTTGCGTTTTGCAGTACAATTTAAGAGTGCATTATTTCAGAGTTATACGTTGTTTTACTTGACGGTTCTTAGCAACAGTGTGTTAACGCGACACTATCTTAAAGCAAGATGTGACACTGATTTCGTATTACTGATAGAAATAACCTTGAATATTGATAACAAAGTTGGTCTTAGTTTTATAGTATGAATATATCTCAGCTTACTTATTTTCAAAAAATACCTTAGGTTTTACTATACTACTATAGTTGATATTAAATATTTCAAGAAGCATTTTAAATTTTACATCGGTGGTACATTTCATCTTAAGTATTTCAATACAGTAATTACTAGAATAATAAAAAATAATATTTGTAAGTGGATACAACAAAGGGAAAACATCGTTTACAAATTTTGTGCAATTCATTTTTATTTTTCTTTATCGATGCCTGCTCGGTGGGTGGATGCTGCTGGCTTTTTACGTAAAGTTCATATGGATGGGCTGCTTCTTGCGGACTGGGTGCACAAATGTGCTTCACCAGCAGTGCCTGCAGTTGGGTAGGTGATCTCCTAGAGGAAAGACTGGGCCGTTTCCCGTAGGTTGAGTGCACAGATGTCTTGACCAGCCGTTCCTGTAGCTGGCTAGCAGTTTCCCTGATGCACGACTGGATCGTTTCTCCTGGGTGTTTCTACGTGGGGCACGCCAACCAGGAAGCTCATGCCCGGAAGCAAGCACGTGCCCCCTGGGATGAAAGACAAGAACTTCGTCATGCTGCTGTGTTTTGTCGTTACAAGCAGTCTTGGTCTTTATCGGTTTGCTTTTAGCTGTAGTAAGTCGCCATCGAGAGTTTTCACCGGTTCAGGAGCGCAGGTAACATGAATCACTTTACAGGAAACTTCGTGAAACAAATAGATTGATGTAGGTCGTGGACTTGGAAAGGTTGATTAGTTTTGTCTCTGATGTTATTCTCTGTTCTTTTAAAGCTGTCACGGTGAATTTTGTATTTGCGACATGTAAACGGTCTAGTTGTCTGCAGGAAGTGGGAGCTACACACTGTCTTGAAAATACTGTATACTCTGCGCGCTGCATATTTTGGCTCACAACGAATATTTGGTATGAAGATGTAACGGGCAGTCTCCAATGGAAAATTCTGACTATTCTACAAACATCGGAACTGATCTCGCCCATCGCACCATCGAGTCGTTATAATAAAATTGCACACATCCGTGGAAATTGACTTTGACTGCAGGTAATTTGCTTATGTTAAACGTTAAAAACATCTCGGATCACTGAGAACACTGGTTTCTCAGTTGTTTGCCATTATCTCCAAAGTGAAGCGCTTTCTCAGATCTTCTAAATTCTTCTTGTATAAACTCACAAATTGTGTACAGAGTACTTGATTTTTTTCTCCTACCCCTTTCAAAATTCTGTATTGATACACGGTTCGTTGTGAATGATGTCGCTTTGTTAAAGTACGATTAGAAGATTTTCACTTTTCACATAAATGCACAGTCCGTTGTGATGGTGCAAATGGCTCTAAGTACTATGGAATTTAACATCTGAGGTCATCAGTTCTCTAAACTTAAAACTACTTAAACCTAACTAACCTAAGGACATCACACACATCCATGCCCGAAGCAGGATTCGAACCTGCAACCGTAGCAGCCGCGTGCTTGCGGACTGAAGCGTCTAGAACCGCTCGGCCACAGCGGCCGGCTCGTTGTGAATAACTTCGGTTTATCATTAGTCTTAAGTAACCATAGCACTGTGTCAATGTAACGCGTAAACACACTTTCCAGTAAGTACGTGTTAACGTTCTTATTACATATGAGAAGAAAATTTGTGTCGTTCTATTTAAATAAACACTTCTCAGTTTATATACTTTTCCTACAATGGTCAGATACAAAAGTGTCTCTCACCACAATTATTTCTGAACCTTAAATGAGTTCATGCCCCGATCATTTCAGCATTAGTGGTTACTTCCTTGGCCTGGATTTACAAAGTTAGATTTAGAACATAGGAAAACATAATTATTCTGGTGGGACATCGGTGTGTATCCTAGGGAGGGGAGCGCTTCGTGTAGGCTTGGAAAATCCGTCCAAGGCGTAGTAATGTCTTAAAGGTCTCAGCTGAGAGAGTATTATTCGATAGTCCATTAGGAATTTTTTTTTCCTTAGGGGGGGTTTTTCGTATCAGAACACAAAATATATACATTACTTACTAACTAAACATAGGAACACGTATGCAAAAATAATTCTGTAAATATTTTCATTAATTAATATACGCTAAGGAAATAATGACATAAAACACGCACTTTTATACCCATCAACTACATTTTTTATGAGATGGATTCCTCCTCTCTCAACTTCCTTAATATATACGTAGTTATCAACTTTAAATGGTTGCTAATGAAAGTACTCTCACAATTTAAGAAATTACTGACAGAGATTAAAGAAAACATTTGATACAATTCTTATTTAAATACCTACACCTTTCTGAGACAGCTTAACCGGTTTTTTTCTATTCGTTCTTATTCTTTTAATCACACAGTAGAAGAGAGTATGTTCAATTTGCTTCGTATTCAGCACACATACTTCCTTATAAATGGTGATAACACCCCATTATTTTTCCCGTACTTGGATTGGCTAGTAAACAGCTTCCTTCATGAGGAGTATCTATAATTTCATATGGTTCACCATGCAGTCTCTGTTATTTTTTGTTCTGACTTTTTATGAGTGAAGATTTGGAATGTGTTCTGAGCAAAATCTGTTTCCGTATAGAACACTTCTATACACTTTCAACTTCATTACCACAGTGGACTTTCCTTTTCTGGACAGAGATACTTTAGATAATTAATGCTTGTTTTCCTTTTCTTTCTTTGTCATTTTATTGTCTAGGTATTCGTGGCAAGTGTATTAACCTATCGTTAGCCTCTTTGTCGTTGATACTTAGTTCTGTAGGGGTGTCGTTTGTTGACGAATATGGAAGATATCTTGGAAATGCGTGACGCATTCAACGCACTTTGACTGTTGCGCTGGTATATATGTTCAGATAAAATTATCAGATTCCCTGCCAATTGTTTCTACTGGATTTACTTGTGGGAAGAATGTGAGATAACGGTGTGTTATATTGCTTTTTCTGCGAAAAATGCTTTCCATTGAAACCGGCCAAATAAAATAAATTACCGGACAAAATGATTTTGGTTTTCTGACTCGGAGATTACTAGTTGGAAGTTATTCTTTTTACGATAGAATTAGCAGTGGACGCTTTTATTGGGTACAGCCGGCCAGGGTGACTGAGCGGTTCTAGGCGCTACAGTCTGGAACCGCGTGACCGCTACGGTCGCAAGTTCGAGTCCTGCTTCGGGCATGGATGTGTGTGATGTCCTCAGGTTAGTTAGGTTTAAGTAGTTCTAAGTTGTAGGGGACTGATGACCTCAGAAGTTAAATCTCATAGTGCTCAGAGCCCTTTGAACCATTTTTTTATTGTGTACAAACCAAAGTATTTAGTGGAAACATGATACAACGTAACTAAATGTTCTGACGGAAAAAATCGCAAAGCCAAGGAGTCGTGCGACATAAAAAAAATGTTCTGCATGTATCTATATCTGAAATTTGACGTATTTTCCAACTTCGCGACAGTCACATAAGAGCGGCGCCAGTTGCGTCACTATGAGAATGAAAATCAGGGTTGCTTTAAACACACGCTCTAATGGTGGTGGGCGTTAGTTACGTTTAATATTGGACGTGGCGAGACGATGTTAATCAAGAGTGCCCTGAAGGCGACAAAGTCGCCATTGTCAACAACTCGCTGAGTTTGATCGAGGTCGTGTTACAGGACTACGAGAAACTGGATGTTGCTTCCGTGATACTGCAGGTAGGCTTGTGAGAAATGTAGCCACTCTACACGATTGCTGGCAACGGTGGTCGCGAGTACATACGGTCGCAAGAAGCCAGGTCTCTGAACGGCCAAGTAGCACTACAGAGAGGGAAGACCATCGTGTCTGGCATACTGCTCTGGTGCATTGTACTATATCTGCAGCAGCAATATGAGCAGCAGTTCGCACCGCAGTGACACAACCAACTGTTAAAAATTGGTTACTTTAAGGGCACCTCCGAGCCAGACGCCCTGTAGCACGCATTCTACTGACCCCAAACTACCACTATTCGCGACTTCAGTGGTATCGAGCGAGAAGTTATTTGAGGACAGGGTGGAGGTCTGTTGTGATTTCCGACGAAAACTGGTTCTGCCTCGGTGCCAGTGGCGTCCGTTTATAGGTTAGAAGGAGGCCATTCAGCGCCTGCAGCCAACCTGTCTGCGTGCTAGACTCACAGGACGTAAAGCTGGGATTGTGGTCTTGGGTGCAATTTCGTACGACCGCAGGAGCACTCTCGTGGTTATCACACACAGCCTCACTGCAAATTTGTACGTCAGTCTGGTGATTCGACTTGTTGTTCTACGATTCATGAACAGCATTCGAGGTGGTGTGTTTCAACAGATAACGCTCGCTCAATACTGCTGCTATAGCCCAACATAGTCTACCGAGAGTCAGAACGTTGCCTTGGCCGGCCCGATCACCGGATCTGTCTCCAGTCGAGAATATATGGGACATAATCGGACGACAGGTCTACCGTCATCCACAAACAGCATTAACTGCCCCTGTGCTGATCGACGAAGTGCAGCAGACATGAAATCCTATCTCACAAACTATCATCCAGCATCTATACAACTCAATACCTGCGCGTTTGCATGCTTACATGCAACTATCTGGCAGTTACATCGATTATTAATGTACCAGCATTTCACATTTGCAGTGGCTTATCTCACACTTACATTACTATCTTGCAGCGTTAATCACATAAATATATTACCTAGACAAATAAATTCCCGAAATTTCATTACTCTACATTAATTAATTTTGGTGTTACGATTATTTTTATTTCAATGTATTTCACACCACCGTGAGAGCTGGAGAGTCGTCCAGTTACATCCACGGATTAGATTTATAGTGATTCAGTTCGTAGGATTGGATGAAGAGTCATTTTACTACACTTGTAGTTAAATTTAACCTCTTGTTACGCACTGCGTTTCCTCAAAACGTTCTTGATGTAAGGTTTCCGATTGGGAGAGCAACAAAAGTATTTCTGCTGCACATTTATCCGGTCTATAATGTCCTCAAGTCTTATGGGTATACCAAACAACATCATCTAACTGATCTTTTGGTTCTAGGCGCTACAGTCTTGAATCGAGCGACCGCTACGGTCGCAGGTTCGAATGCTGCCTCGGGCATGGACGTGTGTGATGTCCTTAGGTTAGTTAGGTTTAAGTAATTCTAAGTTCTATGGGACTAATAACCTCAGATGTTTAGTCCCATAGTGCTCAGAGCCATTTCAACCAAGCAAGAGTACATCCCAAAGCATGTAACGTTTATTGAAGCTATTATTGCGATCGCTGGTAAACTCTCGTTATATCTTACCCCATGTTAATCTGGTTCTTGCAATTAAGCCATATTTTTACACATATTCAAGCATTGTTGCCTGTGACTGTGATCAGAAATCAGCAAAATGTTGTAACTCTCTGATTTTACTATATGATTGGTGAAATCAGGCAACACATCTGGTATATATGAAAGAGCATCAGCTATGACACTATCCTTTCCTTTAACGTGCGTTATTTGAGGGTCGTAATCCTGAAAACTCAAAGCCCATCGTGAAAGTCTGCTATGAAGAAGTTTGCAAGACAACAGAAAACCGAGAGCTTGATGGTCGCCATAAACATTTATGTGTTTGCCATAAATATAATAGCTAAAGTTTTCAGTACCCGTATTATTGCCAAGGTTTCCTGTTCCGTTACAGAACAGGAACATTCGTATTCGGTCAAATCCTGCTAGCAAACCCAATAATTTTTTATTTCGTGCCTGTTCTGTTAATCACCTTTCAAGAACAAACGCGCTCCTAGACCCCAAAATGAGTCATCTGTTCCTAAGCTAAAATCGTTTTCCATGTTACGATTATACAGTAGATCTACGTTTAACAGAACGGTTTTTATGTTTTTCAAGCGCTTTTTGGCATTGCTCTCACCAAACCAAATAGCGTTCTTACGTAACAGGGTAAATTTGCATGGTTAAACAACTGACCAGGAATAAAACAACGAAAAAACGAAGCAAGGCCTAAAACTGAGTTTAATTTTTTCTTGGTGGCAAAATATCTTACAGGTTTCACTTTTCTGTTCATTGGTATTATTCCTTCATAAAATGTTAAATGTCCCAAAAATTTTATCTGATTTTTTAAAAGTTAGATTTGTCGAGGTTAGCAGTGACTTCTGTAGCAAACGTTTGTACTACTCTACCCGCCGGCCGGAGTGGCCGAGCGGTTCTAGGCGCTACAGTCTGGAACCGCGCGACCGCTACGGTTACAAGTTCGAATCCCGCCTCGGGCATGGATGTGTGTGATGTCCTTAGATCAGTTAGGTTTAAGTAGTTCTAAGTTCTAGGGGACTGATGACCTTGAAGTAAAGTCCCATAGTGCTCAGAGCCATTTGAAACATTTTTTTACTAATCTAGCCGCGCGAGGTAGCCTCGCGGTCTAGGGTGCCTTGTCACACTCAAGCATGGCATCAGCGAACAAGATTCTGACGCACCCTGACAAATATCCCTGTCGTTTTTCAAATGACATCACAGGCAGCTACAAATCTGTCAAGTAATTCCATCTCCTTATCCACTGGGGTCTGATACTTGTGACAAGTGACTTTAGATATCCCCATATGAAATAATCAAGGGTATACAGGTCAGGTGATCTCCCAGGCCCTGGAAAAGGATCTTTCCTTCCAATGCAGCGACCAGGAAATAAAGCACTGAGACGGTTGCAGACATCCATACTGAAGTGAGGCAATGCACCGTCACGTTGTATTCACATCCTCTCATCAACAGCGAAGGGCATGTTCTCCAACAACTCTTTGCATGAACCTCAAGTACAGATGGCTGTTTAGACGATCATGTAGAAAATGTGGTCCAGTGAGACTGTCACCTACAGTGCCAACCCAGATGTTCACAACAAAACGTACTTCATAATGTGACTCTAACGCAGCGTGAGGGTTTTCGTCATTCCACACATAGCTGTTCCTGCTGGTCGAAATGCCATCACGATAAAATGACGCCTCGTCAATAGACAGCTCGATTTGGAAGAAATCTGGTCGATCAATCCGTTGTTGGTGCAAACGCTGACACATTGCGACTCTTGGTGCAAAATGAGCCATAAGCGTTGCATGGACTCGTTGCGGGTGACATGGGTGTAAATGTAGCTTGTGGAGAACTCGCTACTCGCTAGTATGTGCAGCGCCCATTTCGAGTGAAATACGACGAGCACGTGTCATGGGGTCTGCTGCAACACGTACCAGCGCCTCCTCTTCAAAAGAGGATATGCAAGTGCTCCTCATGTTGCCAGGTCTCTCGTGTCTTCTTCCCAGTGAACCATTCTCCCACATTCAAGAGAAAAAACACTCGTCGTAACTGCTGATTCCTGCTAGGAAATCGTTCGCTCTTCAGCCCCTCAGGAGCGAGAGCATTGTAACATACTTCCTTATGCACAAGGTGCATGTCAGTGAGTTCTGCGAAACTATTCTGCAGAACTGCTCCATCGTACTATACTGTACGTCTCAGAGTAGCACTGAGTACTGAATGGGTCTGTCGTCGATTCGTAGCACGTTCTGCTATGGGACAATGTAAACAAATACAACAGAGCAACCTTATGGACAAGTAAAGTAAACAAAACCTGCGTCATTAATTGCTAATAATCAGGCTCCTCCTCCTTATTTCCTTCCATGAAATGAAAAATGCCGGCCGGTGTGGCCGAGCGGTTCTAGGCGCTTCAGTCACGAACCGCGCAACCACTACGGTCGCAGGTTCGAATCCTGCCTCGGGCATTGGTTGTGTGTGATATCCTTAGGTTATTTAGGTTTCAGTAGTTCTAAGTTCTAGGGGACTGATGACGTCAGATTTTAAGTCCCATGGTGCTATATTGCTCAGAGCCATTTGAACCGTTGGCAGCCCAAATCGGTACCTATGAAATTAGTATCCATCCACTGTCAGCCCACTATTATAAACATCGTACTAGCCACAGTGCTTCCTTAATTAGATACAAGTGTCGTAATTGCATATATCCGCATAATCTGAATAATTAAAGCGAAAGAGAGGCGAGCCCAAAGGAATTTCCTCGTTTCAGTTTCCTACAGTTTCTTGCAATACACCAACGAAGTATCTTTCCTGTAGGCAACTGTATCGTCATCGAACGATAACATAGTGCTACTAATCCTCTCTGATAAATCTCTATATATAAATGCCAATGTGCCGACTGACTGGTTAGTTTAGTGTGTTGTTTAACGTCCCGTCGACAACGAGGTCATTAGAGACGGAGCACAAGCTCGGGTTAGGGAAGGATGGGGAAGGAAATCGGCCGTGCCCTTTCAAAGGAACCATCCCGGCATTTGCCTGAAACGATTTAGGGAAATCACGGAAAACCTAAATCAGGATGGCTGGAGACGGGATTGAACCGTCGTCCTCCAGAATGACCGACTGACTGACTCTTTCACTGACTCAGCCAAAACCAGTAGCGACAGAACATAGAAATTTTCCAATGATGTTGATCTTATACTCCTAACGGGGTAAAAGAGCGATTAAAGATTTTTTCGAAAACTGTCGCCATTAAGGCAATTTAGATGCTAGCCTAATGAAAATTAGTACTTGGTTCCTTGGTTAGAAATACAGAAATACGTGTCAGAAGTTCGTTCGGAGAAGACCATGCTTCTATGACTTTAATTGGGTGAAAAGTTCAGATAATGTTGTAGTTTGTGAACGACATAAATATTCTAATAAATAAAAACTAAAAAGAAGAAATCTGTGCAAAATATACAGTCTACACGAGCGAAGCAGTGGCCCTAAGCTAGATGTTGACATATACTGAAAACATTAGAGGTCTTATTACTCTTCCTTTTCGCACACCCAAGGGTCCTTGGTTTCTGTGGAACATTCGCTGTCAGCTGCAGCATACTGGTTTCTATTAGTCAAACATTCCTGCAGTGAATTACATACTTGCTTATTTACTCTGTACAATCGCATCTTTGTTATCATTTGATGTTGTAACCCGCTTTACAGAAACAGAGCAAGATGGAAACTTCTTGTTCAGCCTTATACTTCGTTTGCAAGAAGGCGCACATGAATAAAGTAAGCTGTGCTTCTGGTGACTGCTTTGTTTTGAATCCTAGAAAAGCATGTTTCCAGCCATGAGTGTCGTATGTTCGATAGCAAAATACACTCCTGGAAATGGAAAAAAGAACACATTGACACCGGTGTGTCAGACCCACCATACTTGCTCCGGACACTGCGAGAGGGCTGTACAAGCAATGATCACACGCAAGGCACAGCGGACACACCAGGAACCGCGGTGTTGGCCGTCGAATGGCGCTAGCTGCGCAGCATTTGTGCACCGCCGCCGTCAGTGTCAGCCAGTTTGCCGTGGCATACGGATCTCCATCGCAGTCTTTAACACTGGTAGCATGCCGCGACAGCGTGGACGTGAATCGTATGTGCAGTTGACGGACTTTGAGCGAGGGCGTATAGTGGGCATGCGGGAGGCCGGGTGGACATACCGCCGAATTGCTCAACACGTGGGGCGTGAGGTCTCCACAGTACATCGATGTTGTCGCCAGTGGTCGGCGGAAGGTGCACGTGCCCGTCGACCTGGGACCGGACCGCAGCGACGCACGGATGCATGCCAAGACCGTAGGATGCTACGCAGTGCCGTAGGGGACCGCACCGCCACTTCCCAGCAAATTAGGGACGCTGTTGCTCCTGGGGTATCGGCGAGGACCATTCGCAACCGTATCCATGAAGCTGGGCTACGGTCCCGCACACCGTTAGGCCGTCTTCCGCTCACGCCCCAACATCGTGCAGCCCGCCTCCAGTGATGTCGCGACAGGCGTGAATGGAGGGACGAATGGAGACGTGTCGTCTTCAGCGATGAGAGTCGCTTCTGCCTTGGTGCCAATGACGGTCGTATGTGTGTTTGGCGCCGTGCAGGTGAGCGCCACAATCAGGACTGCATACGACCGAGGCACACAGGGCCAACACCCGGCATCATGGTGTGGGGAGCGATCTCCTACACTGGCCGTACACCACTGGTGATCGTCGAGGGGACACTGAATAGTGCACGGTACATCCAAACCGTCATCGAACCCATCGTTCTACCATTCCTAGACCGGCAAGGGATCTTGCTGTTCCAACAGGACAATGCACGTCCGCATGTATCCCGTGCCACCCAACGTGCTCTAGAAGGTGTAAGTCAACTACCCTGGCCAGCAAGATCTCCGGATCTGTCCCCCATTGAGCATGTTTGAGACTGGATGAAGCGTCGTCTCACGCGGTCTGCACGTCCAGCACGAACGCTGGTCCAACTGAGGCGCCAGGTGGAAATGGCATGGCAAGCCGTTCCACAGGACTACATCCAGCATCTCTACGATCGTCTCCATGGGAGAATAGCAGCCTGCATTGCTGCGAAAGGTGGATATACACTGTACTAGTGCCGACATTGTGCATGTTCTGTTGCCTGTGTCTATGTGCCTGTGGTTCTGTCAGTGTGATCATGTGATGTATCTGACCCCAGGAATGTGTCAATAAAGTTTCCCCTTCCTGGGACAATGAATTCACGGTGTTCGTATTTCAATTTCCAGGAGTGTATCTACGAAGCTTCGACAGACGAACCTTATCGATATTGGTCTATAATTCTGGCATTCTTTTGGTTAACAGTCACAGAGCACAAGCGAGTGATTCTTAATAAATATTTACCAAGAAAGCAACTAACTCTGTGGCTTTTTCAGTCTAAAACCAAACTACGTTTACGGACAAAAAAAAAAAAAAAAGACATGGACAGATATCGATGTAACTACGTACATATGCACCTTATCGGCGGTTATGTAAATCATTATGGCTGCAATTCTCTGTGACAGGTAGAAACGGCCACCAGACAGCATCAGTGCGATTTGTGTGTCGTCTGTTGTTTTGTTACCATGCCTGGTAGGCTATATAAGGATCGTGAATAGCATGAGACGCTGAGTAATCACTGTGAAGGACACGTCGATGCTGCGTACTCATGTGAGCTCTAGGCAGAATTTAAGAGTCCTCACTGTGGGTTTCCATTTGGTCTCATGTGTAATCGTGCAGTATCCAGACTTGTGGGGCAATCGGACGTGACAGTGGACCGCCTCTGTAGTGGAAGTGAACGTGAGGGCCAACATAGCTGTCGTCAAGGTTCTGGTCTACCTTGTGTAATGATGACAAGGGAGGATCGCCGTACTGTGCACCGAGCACCCTGTAATCCCTTAACATCTGCACCAGCCATCCGGAAGAAGTAATGCACTCTCGGCAATACTGTGTATGGTCACCCACCGTTGCAGCAGCCGGAGTATGGAGTTATCGTCTCATAAGAAGGCTGCCATTAACACCAGAAAACAAACGGCAGCATTGGGAGTGGTGCCCTGAATGCAGGCATAGACGTCCGGTGAATGACGCTGTATTGTATCCAGTGATGAGTCGCAGTTGTACAGAATTCCAGACGAACATCGTTGGGGAGTAAGGTGGCGACCTGGGGATAGATCCCATTATTCCAATGTTTTGGGAAGCCACGGCAGTGTTACTACTTGCGTCATGGGGAGGAGAACCATGAGATGTGACTTCTGGTTTCGGTAGGTAGTGACGGGGACTGCACAATGGTGCATCACAGTCGTATGATGCGGAGGTACTGCCGCAGCCACAAAGTTCTCCAGATCGGTACCCGATAGAATATCTGTGGGACCCGGTCAGTGACATCTCCGTCCCAGTGTCAGTGACCGAGACATCAAAGGGTAGTTATAACGGCTGTGGGCCATCTCGTCTCAGGAGAAGATGCAACGCGTCCATGACACCCGACCAATCAGATGAAAAATTGAAACATGCACTCTCGATAGAGAAATTTTTTCAAAGGAAATATCTTCCAGCTACGCAACACTGAATAATGCAAATGATTTAAGAGTTTCGTGTGCGCATAACGCCCCTTTAGCAGTACGATTCTACATTCTGCTTACATACAACATAAATTTCTTTTATAAGAAATCTTTAAATACGCGAGGAGATAAAATGTCAGCAGTAATTACTCTCACGACCATTGAAATGAGTTTTCAGGTATTTGTATTTCATTGACAGCCTTCGTTGTGCAGTCACTTTCGACTGTGTGAGGTCAATTGATTTCTCACACTCAAGAAATGTAAAAATTAATGTAATCAGACCTCGATATTGACAAAGAAGAGTTCTCTCTCTGGGAAGAGAATGATTAACGAAACAGCAAAACAGGCGTTCGCTGTCATTTGGTCATTGAAAATTCGGGCTCCAAGCCTTTGAAGACGTACTCTGAATATCACATATAACTCATACCTACAATTAAAAAATTAAACACAGTTATACAAATAATATTAACTGATTCGGTAACCAGGCTGTACCCGTAGCTTACACGGTTCTTCCACAACCGCAAAGCTAGAGAAGTATAAGTAAGGATTGAAGAGAAAAATTAATATCAAACACAGGCTTGTTAAAAAAAAGCTAATGGTGCATATAGCTAGCCTCTCAGGTTAGTAACTGTAGTAATATATGTTGGTATCCAGGCACTGAAAATTAACATATTTGTTTTTAAATTCTTGATATATCTAAAAACAATTATCACGGAATGTATTTTGTGATTAAAAGGAAGTGCTATATGATCCACATGAGTATACTATGGTACCAGTCTCTGACAGTCGTACATAATAACAAATGTGAGATATCGATACTTTATTAAAATAGTCAATTAAAACTACCTAAGACCAACGAGGTACGAGACTTCGACAAAAAGATGTGTAGCTCCGCGAGGAGGAGGAGGAAACAATAAGGAGCATTACCGATTGAGAGGATATGTGATGTTATGCTACTGGGCAATATGAGCCCACATCCCAGTCTTTCCCCCAAACAAGTCACAAAACCTAATGTTGTATCTGATGTATTCTGAACGCTCGTAACTGCTTCACTAAGCCGACAACGTTTTGCGTCCACACGTCCACATTTCAACACCTGACGTGCTTCCTAGGGGAATCAAGCGTTAACGACTTGCTCTTGCCACATGTACTTGCTGGTACTATCCAACCTAAAAAGGATAGCTATGATTATCCTTATAGCTATAATTAACAACCCACAAATGGAATGGAATGCTGTTCAGTCACCAATAAAAAATTCTGCACTTTTACTACTAACACCCTGTATATGCATTAGTGGAAGCCAGTATGGACACGGATATTTGTAGGGAAATTAATATTGTCGGTTGGAATAGCTGCGCACAGTGTATATGCAATAGTATGAGATCCAATATACTGATAAATGCAGTCAAATGTTATCGCATTTGCTGTCAGAAGTACAATATATAACAAGACGTCAACGATTCAGGTGGTAAAATAAGGAACTCCGTATGAAGGTAGTCATCTCTGTGCGGTATTAGTGTGTGCGTACGTGCTTTTCTGTAGATAGGAAACAGACAACATTAGTGACAGTCGGTTCTAGGTGCTGCAGTCTGGAATCGCACGACCGCTACGGTCGCAGGTTCGAATGCTGCCTCAGGCATGGATGTGTGTGATGTCCTTAGGTTACTTGGGTTTAAGTAGTTGTAAGTTCTAGGGGACTGATGACCTCAGAAGTTAAGTCCCATATTGCTCAGAGCCATTTGAACCATTAGTGAGAGTGATTATTGCGTACATAATCTACTGCTGTGGCATAAACTTAACTTCGTCCGACCAGGTCTCGGAAGGCCCTACGGTACTGACCGACCGCCGTGTCTGCATCAGCCGATAGGCGTCATTGGATGCGGATAAGGAGGGGCATTTGATCAGCACACCGCTGTCCTGCCTGTTGTTGGTTTTCATGACTGGGGCGCTCCTTCTCAATCAAGTGACTCCTCAGGTGGCCTCACAAGGGCTGAGTGTACCACCCTTGGCAACACGGCTAGACAGCCCGGACGGTCACCCATCCAACTTCAAGCCAAGCCCGACAGTGCATAACTTCGTCGATCTGTCGGGAACCGGTGTTACCACTGTGGCATGGCCATTGGCTACGACTGTGACATCGCCGCACGTAAAACTTGTAATATGTGTTGAAAAAGCAAAAATCGGTGCATAGACGGAAATCGGACTTTCTAATCGTCAATTAGCCAAGAAGCTGAACCGTTCAAGTACAGTGATCTATAATTCATTAGATTCGTGCACGATATGGGCGGCACCGAAAATATGGGGGAACTATAAAATCGTCTGAGACATCGAAACTTTACTTTCGCTTAAATCAAGAGCCACGAACCTTTATTCTTCACAACTTGTTGTTTCTGATATTCAGTAGCCAGTAACTGACGCACGTGTACGACAAATTTTGTCAAATAAAGGTCCCTTGCATTCAAGAAACGATTGCAGAAACCTATTCTAACACCCAAACATAAACATGCTATATTGGAATTGACGGAAAAACATATGACGTGTACTATATAAAGAGATGAGCTGTTCTTCAATGATAAGAAGTTTGACTTAGGTGGTCCAGATAGATTTCACTATGACTGGGGTGATCGGAGAACAGTGGAGAAAGGGCTGAAATTTGGGTGGTAGAAGTGTTATGATTTGAGCAGCAGTCTGCACTAATGGTAAACCGTGCATTGCTCGTGTAAAATGTAGATTTAAATCTAAGGGACAGAATGGATTAGAATGTATGAGGACCTAGGGGTAATGTTTCAACAAGATAATGCAGGTTTCTGCAAAACAAAAAAGTGATTTTAAGGTAAAGATATTGATAGATTGCCGTGACATGCAGATAGCCTGGACCTGAACCACGTGGAAAACCTTGTGGAATACTTGCAAGACGTTTTTATCGCAATGGAAAGCAATTTGAGGCCACAAGCGAGCTGAAAAGAGCTATGCGAGAAGAGTGGACGACGATTTCACTGCAAGAACTACAAGCCCTTACTAAATTAGTGCCGAATAAAATTTTAATTAGGACGAACTGAGATGGGACGAAGTATTTTAACAACAGAATAACACAACAGCACAGTGAGTGCCTTTGTACCAGTTTCCATTGAAACACGTATGTGTTCAGTGTATTCAGTACAGCGATGGCGAGGCATGACAGAATCTCTGACCAGAGAGTTATTTATCGTTGCTAGTCTGCGCTTGACCGCGCGAGAGTTCAGTTCAGTTGCGTGTAGCGAGTCGCCAGGAACAGTTGTTGTACGTAGCGAGTCGCGAGAGCATGTAGTTCAGTTGCGAGTTAGCAGTTCGAGAGCAGTAGTCAGTCAGTACTGTAGTGTGTGAGGAGTCGACGGGGGTCGACATGGGTCTCAGGTCACGATTCAGGACGAGGTATATTGTTAAATAAGGTAATGAAGCAGCATTGCGCTCAGCTAATAATGTATGGTAATTGTAATTAATTTGTTCAAGAAATGCCCCAATAATAATTCTGTTTTTAAAACAATCGTTATTAAAAAGAAAAAAATCATTACAATTGAATGTTCATTTCTCAATTTTTGTGTCGAGTTTACATTGGACCATTATTTTTCAATATTTTTGTAGCGAAGGTATAGTCGCTTTTATTTCAATTTAACGATGTTTTGAGGGAGCTCAACAACATTTGGGTCATTATTATTCAGTAATCTTGTCGGGAAATAACTTTTGGCACGTTTTCATTATCATAGGCTTTTCTTTTTATTTTTGCTGGGAAATCACACTTGGCTCTATTCACATTAACATTTGTATTGGCTTGTAAGAATTTGCTGGGAGGTTACGTTTAACACGATTCCTATTAACATTTAATTATTGTGCTTTTTCAAAAAATTTCTGCGTGGAAGTTACACTTGGTTCCATTTATATTTAATAATTGTCATACATTTTTGTGGGGAGGTTACACCATATAGGCAATTCAAACTCCTTACTCTCTTACTCGTGTTACGAAAGAAGCTATGCAACTCCGTCATGATTTTTTATGCCTTGTTGTGTATCCACTAAATTCATAACTAATTGGGTACGTGTACGCTTCACATATTATATATTACTTTTGTCCGAACCCTGCCTTCGTACTGATGTGGATTACTGTATAGCGTAGGCAACAAATTAAACCACATGCAGCTTTGCAAAACATACTTTACTTTTTTCTACTCGGAAAAGAAAACTAACTCGAGTAACAGTCAAAGAGCAAAAACTTATATCTAACGTCCGCTGCATTTGCATGGAGTAAAGGAAGCAGGCATCACCGATTACTCCCACGTTCCACGTTCCCACACAGTCCTCCCCCCCCCCCCCCTTTGAAGCGTGGGATAAATGGGTACTTAAACTTGTCTCCCTGCTCTCCTACGGACGACTTGTTGCTGCGAGAATGAGGGAGTGGTGTCGCCTGTTGCGTTGTGGTTCCATGTCTTCTTGCCATGGGTTCTTCTGTCATATAATGCGTAGTGAGTTCCAGACTTTGGTCATTCTCATTTTGTTGAGCGGCATGATGCACCATTTCTGATAAGACCAATGCTGGTTTTACCCTCTCTATGGACACTCTAATAGTTTTGTAGTTCTATGAGATATCCATAGTATGGGTGTTGCACCGTGCTATTCGATAAGGTCCAGTATATGGACGTTGTAGCGGCGCTCTGACTGAATCTGCTCGGGGCATGACATGTGTAAAGTCTGCTAACGCCTTATGGACGAAAACTAGTGGCTCAGCATGTCTAAATACCGTAAGCCTTCTCATTGTTTCTAAATGCTCACGGATTTCATATATCAGTGATGAGAGGTTTATTGGCATTGGTTATGCGGCGGCAGTTACGTAATCTGCCGGGATTCTCATTGGTTCCTCATGCAACAATTCCGCCACTGAGGCACCGATGTCCGTCTTGTATGCGGTCCGTAATCCAAGGAGAATCAATGGTAATGATTCTGTCCAGCTCCTCTGATGACGCATGAAAGCTGCCTTCAACGACCTGTGCCACCTCTCCACCAAACCATTGCTCGCTGGATGGTAGATTGTTGTATGACGGTGCTGGTGCCCACATAAAGTAACTACCTCGTTGAACAAACTCGAACTGGCGGCCTCAATCTGTTGTGCTATGAAGGGGTCACCCAAATTGAGCTAGCCATTGAGAGATTGAGAGACAAATGCCTTTGCAACCGTTTCTGCCGCTATGCCAGTGATCGGAATAGCCTGCACTCATATCATGCATCTGTCTACCACTGTTAACAAGTTTTTATAGCCATCCGAAAGTTCAGATGGATATGGGGAACTCCTGCTGCTGATCCTGTGAAATTTCCAATTTCCTCGTGAACGTGTCGTCCTACTGTGCAGCGCTGTCATTGTAGGCATGCGCGAGTCCATTCCCTGGCGTCCTTTTTAAGTGATGGCCAGACGACGCGTGCTGTCAGTAACTCGATCGTAGCATTTGTCCATGGGTGTGCCAGGCCATGAACACTGTCAAATGCCGCCTTACGAAATTGTTGTGGAATGTATGGGAGCAGCTTTTGCCATGATATATCGCACCGTAACTTAAGCCTTCTTCCTGGCATGAGTATCGGCCATAATTGTAACCCTGTTCGGTGGTCCGTCAATAACTTCCGTAGATCCAGATCCGCTTACTGCGATGTCGCGAGTTCTTCGTAGTTTATTGTGCTGGTCACACCGCAAATACGAGAAAAGTAATCTTCAACCAGATTCTCCGCGCCTGTGATGTGCGTTGTATCCATGCTGAATTGATTGACAAACTGTATGTGCTGGAACTGCCCTGGCGAGCACTTATCGCTGATGTTGCTGAAAGTTGGCTCGATAGATTTATGATCAGTGAAAATTGTTACTAGTCTCTCTTCAATATACGGGCGGAAATGTTTGGCGCTTTCATATATTGCCAGAAACACGGTGTCATATGCACTCCATTTTGTCTGTCGCAGTTGCCAACTTCTTTGAGAAGAAACTAACAGGTAACCAATGTCCATCAACCTGTTGTTGCAAGGTTGAACCCCCTGCGATCTGGCCGGCGTCTACAAAAATACTCAACGGTGCTGCAGGTATGGGGTGCGCGAGTAACACTGCCTCCTCTAAGGTTCTTTGTAAATCGCCAAAAGCTTTGGTCATTTCTGGTGTCCACTGCAGCTTTCGCTTTCGTGTGGTATTCTTTCCAGGCAGTGCTTTCGTAAGTGGTGACTCTGCTTCGGCCGTAATGGGTAAATAACGCCGGTAACAATTCACCATATCGATATAACGCCTAAGTTCTTTGTAGTCTGTAGGTTTGGGTAGGTTGCGCATCGGCTGTGCATCGTCGGCTGAGACTATACAGCCGAGAAAAGTTACTTAACACTTCTCCATTTGTACCGAGCCTCTGTCGTACATCCTGAAAATGTCTATCATGTGATTGCATATCCTCTGAGAATACCGAAATATCATCCAGATATGCATAACAGAAAAGTAATCCCTGGAGCACTTCATCAATGAATCGTTGCTAAGATTGGGTCACATTTTTAAGACTGAAGGGCATAAACAGAAAATCGGATAGTCCAAAGGGTGTGATCACCACCGTCCTTGTCATGTCAGTCGGAGCCGCTTGTATCTGATTGTATGACTTACGACAAACTAGTACTGAGAATACTTTCGCACCCACTAGAGCGTAGGTAAACTCTTGAATGTTTGGTATGTGGTACTTGTCCGGGATTGTTTTAATGTTAAATCGACGGTAGTCGCCACAGAGACGCCACGTACCGTCTTTCTTGCGTCCTATGTGGAGAGGGCACTCCCAAGAACTGCCTTAACTTATTATTACTCCAGCCTAGAGTATCTCCTCAAATATCACTTTTGTCTCCGCTAATCGCTCCGAGGCTAATCTGCGGACGCGTCTTGATACTGGCGGACCTGGGGTGGTGCGTATATATGCACTGTATTATGTTTAACTACTGTAGTCTTTATGGCTTCTTGTTGGGGAGACAGTATAGCTGAGCTGCTGCCTACTCCTGAAACAGCCTCTGCCGCACTGCACCGAAAACCTTTTATCATGCCCGTATTTGATCAGGTAGTAAGAGAGGTAGTGGCCAAGTAAACGGTGAGTGCAAAGTGAGACAAGAAACCTGCGCCTAAGAACGGCTGTAAAATATCTGCCAACACAAAACTGCGCTTGTAACGGGTATATGAACCAATCTCTATCGTGAGCTCTTTATACCGTACATGTTTATACTTGAATTGTTAACTGCTATCGGTTCCAAAGGCTCCCACGTGTCCTTCTTAACAAAGCTCAGGGGCGGCAAGGTACTCACTTCCGAGCCGGTGTCTATTCAGGAAGTTGAGGCCTCAGAGTCTATCAGCCACTTGTAATCTGTTCGATGTTAGCTTACACTTCTAGGGTGACGCAGAGTGGCATAAAGGAACAGCATTCAGGAAACCTTCAAATGCCTTACCTCGACTGTGCGCGTTGCTGCCTGCAGCTGTCTCCTGGTTTCTCATTCGTACACGGCGCCGTTCGTGAGTGCGGCAGCCCGTGGCGCCTAGAGCGCTCTGCCCTCGCCATTTGGTTATCCAGAAGGTTTTGCGCATCTCGTAGCTTGTGGCGTGGCGCGAATCGTCTGTGATACCAACAAAAATTGTCGATGTGAGCTTGATCCTATTTGGACTGTGTTCTTGCTCCTGGTGCACCTGGTGAATGTCTGCAACTCCAAGTTGTGTAGTCGAGTAGCCACGTATTCCATCGCGTCTTGCAGTTTCTTTATCCCCTCAGCGATGCCTGGTTTTTGTCTGTAACCTGTAACTGCACAGCTTAACTTGGATTCTTCTAACCATTCCGTTGAGTCATCATTGGCTGTCCTTCGTAAGCAATCAACTTAAGTTGAACTTGATGAGGAATCTGCTGCCGCCAGACGTGCAGTAACAATTCTTCACATATCATGCTTGCGTCGACTATAGTGCATAAGTGCCTCCAAAACTCATATGGACTTCTGTCCCCGCGTTTCTCTTGATGCATGACCTGGGAAAGTAGCTATTCAGGGAATTTCATGCAGCGAGCGATCAACGCCGTTTTAAGTGTGGTGAATGATCGTTGGAGCGGAGGATGTATGCTCATATCAGAGACTATCGCTGTTGCCCTCCGACGTAGCTTACTAATTGCGAGAGTGAATTTTTCGCGGTCTTCGGTTATGCGTTGTTGTTCGAAGATACTTTTTACTATCGCAAACCATACGCCTGGTTCCATAGGCGTGAATGGAGGCGCTCTTAACTGCAACTGTGGCACGGTTGATAACGGCACGTTCTTGCGTGAAAAATCTTCGGCATGTGAGTATGCTAGTGGCGTGGCTGCTACTTCCAGAGTTTGCGAATTTATGGATTCTGCTTTGATATCATTCTTCGGCGTTGATAGCTCTTCCTTTAGCCATAGTATCTCGTCGTTTGTTGCTTGCAGAATTTTGTTAGCTTCTTCCGCCTTTGACGAAACTGCCTCAACCAGCCGGGATGGCCGAGCGGTTCTAGGCGCTACAGTCTGGAGCCGCGCGACCGCTACGGTAGCAGGTTCGAATGCTGCCTCGGGCATGGATGTTTGTGATGTCCTTAGGTTTAAGTAGTTGTACGTTCTAGGGGACTGATGACCTCAGAAGTTAAGCCCCATAGTGCTCAGAGCCGTTTTAAACTGCCTCACAGTATTAAGTTGCGAGAGCTTTTCTTATTTTTCCCGGTGTAACCAATTATGTAGGCAACAAATGAAACCCAAATACGGCTTTGCTCAAAATACTTTACTGTTTTCAACTCAGAAAATAAAAAATAATTCAACTAACAGTCAAAGAGCAAAAAGTTACATCCAATGTCCGCTGCACTTGCATGGAGTAAACGAAGCACGCATCACTGACTACTCCCACGTTCCCACAATACAGTGCGATTAAAACTACTTTGTACTTGAGAGTTCGCTGAGCGGCCGTGCACTGCTGCCAATTCCTGCTGTAAAAAATGGAAGTCGTGTTTTTTTTATAATTTGGCAACTGTACATGATAGAGTGATACGAGGACTACCTTTTGGCACTTATTTTTAACTCAGTGAAAATTTTGTGCTACTGAAATAAAGAAATATTTAACTTTTTACGAAAAGTTGAATTTTCACGCTACTCAGTATTAATCATTTCCTATCTTGTCAAAAGGTTTTACCGCGCATAAGTGATTTAATTGTCTCCTCCACCTTTTGCAAACTCTAAACATAAATAACCAAGGGGGTTTATGCACGATTTTATTTGAATGTTTGTTTATCTATTGGTATCAAGATTTGTTATATAAAACTAGTACGAGGACGGCTGCGAGTTAACACCGATGTAGCAAAGCGGACAGGTTATGGCGGCTACAGCTGATTTCAGAGATCGTCCACCTGCGCTACGATCTGGCTGCTACATGACACATCCACAACCATCCGTTAAAATGAATTGACGATTGTAAAATTACAAAATCGCTACATGTTTGTCACAAAGTATGATTCACCGTATAGTCAACATGGTGAAATAGGCAGTACCTTCTTGGCCTAGATACATTCCAGACCATCCTATTTGGAGCACTAAAGCCAAGAACTTAACGTTTCAGTGAGGTAAGTCTGACTACGCAGACAGAGACTGCCGTCAGCAAGCTGAGCGCGAGTCTGATGAATTCCAAGAAAACGGGTTTCGGTTCTTTTTTATCAGGGGAGTGGATTCGAAATTGCTATCGCATTCACTAGGGAGATCTCTTTAAGCGATCATGCATGTGATTAAATGATGGAAAAGTTTTGTTTATGCGGTATTTAGAATCTCGCATTTACTGGAGAATTAAAATGTGCATGGATTTTGTCGGACTGAGGCTCCGATTGTTTCCTGTAAGTGAAGCTAGTAAAACTGTGGAGCCACTCTTAGGTACTTGAGTGTGATATATTTTTTTTTTTTTTAATTAGAAGTTGGTGATTTGAAATACCGGAGCAAGGTAGTATCTCGAGGTGTATAGATGGCTGTGGTAACAGTTCCTCCTCTCCTCCCGAGCAGACCATGAAGGCCCAACGGTACCGACCATCCACCGTGTCATCCTCACCCCATGGGCGTCACTGGATGCGGATGTGGAGGGGCATGTGGTCAGCACACCGCTCTTCCAGCCGTATGTCAGGTCACTAGACCGGAGCCGCTACTTCTTATCAAGTAGCTCCTCAGTTTGCCTCACAAGGACTGAGTGCTCCCCGCTTGCCAACAGCGCTCGGCAGACCATATGGTCACCCTTCCAAATGCTAGCCCAGCCCGACAGCGCTTAACTTCGATAATCTGACGGGAACCGGTGTTACCACTGCGGCGTGGCGGTTGGCTGGTAACAGTCCCTGGCGGTAAGTAAATCGGGAAACCTTTTTATTTATGACTGCAGGAAGCGCTGAATATTTTTAAAGTGTAGATATACCCTAGCGGTTTTCAGATATTATTCCCACGAACTTTGAAACTATACTGTGAGATGTCATGTGGCTATGTTGTATTTAGAGCATGTGCAGTTCGAAGAGTGACCATAATTAATTTACGTTTTGTTAGTGGGTTCAACAATTGTGAACGCCACAAGAGGCTGAGTTTTGAGCTGGATTATATTACAGTAATTAAAATTGGCGGTGACACTTAGGTTATTTGTACTCAGTGGCTACTTCGATTCCGTTAGTGGAGATTAGTTTTTTCCTCTGGTACTCGGTCATAATCGTTATAAAATTTGTAAGAAGCAGAAATCCAAGGATAATAAAACAGATGCATAGAAAAGAAGAGGCCCCTACTTAAATTAAAACCCGAAATACGACGTGTTTTGATTTATCATTTAGATTTCCTAGGCGTAATCTGTGAAGGTTGGAGGTTGATAAGAATCGTAATAGGTGAAAGTTTTTCGTATTTCACGGCTTTTACTGAAAAACATTTGATATAAGTAAATTGTCTTTGACGATACGACCAACACCCACTGCTGAACTGGTAATAGTTTTTTTAGGAGAAAGAAAGAAAAAACAAAGAAAGGCAAAGATTTCTTACGAGTATATTCGTCATGAAAAGGGAAATAATAAACAAAGTTGAGGTTATCTCCATATTTACAACTAAAGGACTCACTATACGAAAATTAATGTTTATGAGAAATATTAAGTAAACTCCCAAATATTAAGTAAAGTCTGACAACTTGAAATTCAGAACAGAGGAAAAGACTTGATTTTCCTAATTTATTTAGATTCGTATTCAGCTGGGACAGATTTTACTGCTATAAAATCAGAAGTGGCGAACTACAGTAATAGCATCGCTGATATCAACACAGACAAAGAAATAATTTTCATTGAAAAGAAAATATGTATTTTTTACGATTTATGCAAGTACCTTATTTTAATCTACGTAAGGTTTTCAGTTTATTAAAAAGAGTTTGGTTTTCTAATGGTAAGGAACTGAAAGGAAACTAGTTTCTAGTTTGTACACTACGTAGAAATATTGAGAATGAACGACATTACAATCCCGAATGTTACCTTTCGTGTTCGACTACTCAGAGGTGTTTGGCTTGGAGTGACAGACGCAGTTCGAGAGTGTCACGTCCAGAGCGAATTTCACTGCCTGACTGATTATAAAAGCTCACACATACCAAGGGCATAAGAGAAAATATTATACAATTCTCAACTAATCCCATCTCAGATGTGCCGAACTGTCTCAGTACGTACTGGGACTGTCGGATAATCTTGCAGAACCTGTTTAATAAAACAGTTCTTTTTGTGTATGCGCTGCGCCAGATTACATTGTGCTTATCAGAAATTACGGTTTAGTAATACCGATATTAACACCCGGGTATGGTACACCCTCATGACCGTACTACATCCAAGGAGATTATAAAGACCTCAGTCAGTGGACAGTGCAGGCGGGTATGGTACAATAGGCTCCCTCCTACAAGTCTTTGGTGCATTCTCTCTGAAGTTTCTCCAAATATTAGCAATTCACTTTTTACACTGTATAGCTCGAGTCAGCACAAAATATGTGAATAAAAGCTCTTTTGCGCCACCCATTGTCCACGTAAGGTGTTGGTTTGTTTCCCGTTACAAATAAGATGATTGTGTTGATTTTTTTAAAGTGTTCATTCGATAGAGTGGACCCAAACTAGCCTAGTGCGATATATATTTTATCTTTATGTGTTGACAGGAACATTAAAACACGAAGAATAAGTAGTAGTCAAGCAGCGATCGAGCAGCACTGGCTGTAGAAGCAAGCAACTCACCGACTGCGGTACCTTCAAAGGAGAATGGGTCAATCAAACCGTGCGATGACAGACGACACCACACATTAACGCCCAGTAGATTAAGTGAGGACTTCCAGGATCCCATCACACGCAGTTGTCCTCGTTTACAGTGCCGTCCAGTTTTAATTGAGCCTCGTCAGACCAGATCACCATCCCTGAAAACCGTTCACCTTCGCGAAGGACGCCTTCAATCTACTTATAGTACTCCACCCTTCGATCCAGCTCATACTGATCCACAGCCTGCAATTGATCTTAGAACGTACACTTCCCACTTTTCAGCATTCAGAATTTGTCGCACGCTTGATCAGATTAGTCCGCTTTCAGGTGCATCGTGATTCACATATTTCTGAGATGTGGGTTTTGGGATTTTATGGAAATGTTCTTCCTCTCACCATTTTTCCGTGTGGTAGAGGGGTATAAGTTGTTATTTGAAGGCTTCTATTTGGGCAATCATGGCCCATGAATATCACTTGGCTGTAATTCGATAGGCAGATGGCTGCCGCCGACTTGGTTGCCGTTGGCTTTAGCAGATGGCGCCTAAGACGTTTGCGTACGTGAGCTGATCACAAGGTTTTAGTTTATGATGGATACTGTTGGTTATATTTAATTTGGTGGTATTCTTTTAGAGATTTGGGAGGTTGAAATATTTATTCGTGAAGGAATTCCCCCCCCCCCACCTATTATTTATTTTATACTTACATATGGTTTGAGTTGTTCTTAGTGCCTCTACTGGCTATAGGTATACAACGGCAATGTAAAAATTTTGGAGTTTTTCAAAAATTTTTAAAAAATTCTTTAGTGTTAACGTGTACGGAAGTACCATTCCGGTTGCTAGTCGTAATTACACCCTTTTGGATGTTACATGCTGAGTATGTTATTATCGAATTACATGTGAACGCATGGAGCACATGACCGTGCAGCGCCCCCTACCGAGAGCGTTTCGCTACTAGTTGACTTGTTTAGGATCAGTATATGCTCCGCCTCAAGATTCCTAGTGTCGCAGTTATAGTCATATGTTATTGGACATTTTCTTTGAGTTGTCAAGGCTGTACGCCTGGTTGGTTAGGAAGGATTTGAAGTTTGTGGTATGTAACTCGTATTACCCTATCTCATTTTCTGTAACGTTCAGACGTGTTGAGTATGCTGTTCACTTACGCTTTGTACTTTTTTGTAACAGTTGTCTGAAGATGGGTGTAATTCCGAAACGCGTAACATATTCTAATGAAATAGGCAATGGAACATCTCATGACTTTACTGCGATTGTACAGCATTTGTTGCACTTGTTAACATAAAAATGGTCGCAGGCCTCACACGGGATTTTATGTCCTGTATGTCTTCCAATACCACTTCATTACGGCCTTGCCTTGTTTATACGACAAGCTTACTTCATTCATTCCTGCATAGTCATCTGCTGGAAAACGCACCCCAAGATCTCTCGAGAAAAGAGTGGATTACACTGCCGTGCAAAACTTCATCGATGTGTCATTATGCTCCAAAGATATTACCTATCAAAAAGTGTACACTTTTGCTCGACCCCTTCGTACTTCTGCTTCAGAAGCTTTGTGTACCGACTGAATCGCAGCCTCGCGGCCGCCGCCCTTAGCAGGCAGCCTCCTCTCCCCGTGACAAGGGCCCTCTTTTTCTCGGCTCGCTCTGCTCCTCCACGTGGGCGCCGCGCCGCCAGAGCAGGGTGTGTCAGCAGACACCAGGAGTGTCTGGGGGCGGCGACGCATCTGCGGGGCTCAGCCGCAGCCGGAGCCACTCGCCGGCCGCCGGCAGCCGCCTCGCCTGCCGAGATTCCGGGGCTTACGCGGTGTAAAGACCGGCTTCCGCGGCGCCCGGCGACGAGAGTAATTGCCAGCGCCGGGGCCGCCTCCCACCTCCAGCCCCCTGCCGCCGCTGCGGGTCCTTCATCACCGCCGCCTCCAGCCCCCGGGCTGCCTCGCGCGCTCCTGTTATGAAGCCTCGCCAGACCGCTCCGCCACTCTCTTGCTGCAACGAGACTTCTGCTCCCATTGTTTCTAATAATGTGTCGCTTCAGGCCGTACTAGTCTGGAGCATCTCTCTCGCGTCTGCACAGAATTCTTCTCACATTTTATATAATTGCCACTGGCTATTTCTAACATGTATTGTACGGGACGCAAAACCTAAGGACGATAGTAACCTTTACATAATATGTCACTGCCAAGTAACATAGGTCGATGAAACTTAGACTGTACACAGATAGAACTACTATAGTTTAGTACAGGAGGTAACTGAAACAAAAGCACGCAACGCTTATATTCGAAAGACAGTATTCATTATCTATGTAAGCCTACTATCTTAGAAACTAACATAAATTTAGCGTTTCAGAACATCTGCTATGTAGAAAACGTACATGACTGTGTTAAGCGATGGTACCATGTTCTTGTGTACTATGTCACATATAAATTTACATTCGGCAAAAACGCAATTAACGACGTTACTTACGCTACTTAAATGTACAACACATACAATCGCGCACAAATAAATGGTTCAAATGGCTCTGAGCACTATGGGACTTAACTTCTGAGGTCATCAGTCCCCTAGAGCTTCGAACTACTTAAACTTAACTAACCTACAGGCATCACACACATCCACGACCGAGGCAGGATTCGAACCTGCGACCGTAGCAGTCGCGCGGTTCCAGACTGTAGCGCCTAGAATCGCTCGGCCACTCCGGCCGGCATGGAAATAAACCTCACTACACTTCAAAGCAATCTATAGATAAAAATTTTATGTACAGTTTACTGTAGGGCACTCGATGATAGCAGCATGCTGCCGATACGTGTCGTATCAATAAATATTTGTAAAAAGGTAAGTGAAGGTCAATCGTTTTCTCATAAGTAGGCGTTAAAGCTGCACTACCTTTTGAGCACTGCTTTACAAACATTCTTGTAATTACAAAACTTTTGATCCTTTCGAGTCTGTTAATAAATCATTAGATGATTTTATATCGCTACATATGCAGCTGAAAAATGCCAAGCGTATTTAAATCAGTTGAGATTGGCTTTTTATTCTCTACAGTATGTGCTCTGGTAATAACCTACTTCTTTAATCAGCGTTTGAAGCAGATTTCTTGTTCTTCTACTTCTGACAAGGGAAATACCTCATATTCAACTGCTAAAACAGAGTAAAAACGATTTTAAAATTTATAAGAATGTCAGTCTTACCAGCCACGCTGTCCTATTACCCTTCAAAGCCGCTCCTCTGTAAAACTCTCTGTATTTGTGTATTTTTGATTGTGGAGGGTCAACGAATTTAATGACAACAGAAGCTCGATTCAATGAAGAAACAATATGTGTAAAAGTCAGTTGTGAACAGTGAAGTCACAGAAAATAACCATTCTGACAGGGTGAGCTGAATGAAAGAATTCACTTATTAAGGAGGATGGGATGCGGAGGGGTGGGGGGGAGGGGGGAAGACTATGCAAGCCTTTGCAGTTACATTCCTCATATAGGTCAATACAATGTTCGCCAGATGCCTACGTATCAATCATTAACACAAGAGAGAGGAACACATTCTATGGGCTGTAGGCTGATCAGAGGCTGTCTGTTACTTAGAAGAATATTTGCACCGCGGAATTCTCAAAAGACTCTCGCTCATATGTAAGTGTGGCTATGGCCTTTGCTCTTCTATATTCAAATGACATTGCATTAATTAACTGATCAGATAATGTCATCAGCAATTCGATTACTACACAATTGTTTTGCAGGAATCTTCACACATCGGGAAAACTTGACATAACTAACGTCTTCGTTCAGAAATAACAGGAAATACAGAAAGATTTAAACTATTTCACTTACTAGTAATGGACCTACGATGAGAATGCAAGATACTGGAAAACAGTGTAAAAGAGATGTTACTTGCAGGGAACATGACAGAATCGACTTTAAATGAAGTAGCGGAAATAACTGAGTACCATTGGCATTAAGGAGATGTTAGATATGCATCAGAATTAGTGTGTGCACTGGGAAAACTGAAAATCACATTATGGTAACTCAAGATACACTGTAACACACGTTCAGTCCCGAATTCCGAAATAATTGAAATTAATAAATTTAGAATCATTACTACGCCAATGAGATGGCTCTAACGTGATCGCAAGTTTCCTAAACTTTATATGATGGGAATATTCATTAACCGTAGTACTGCAGTCAGAAGCACTCAACATTCTGAGTGTCGCCTCTAATCTCGAACAAACATCCACTCCTATCTATCGATTTCAGAGACATAAGGCTGCTGTTCTTCACTGCTCTTCGAAACCGAAAGTTCTCTCAATTGATCTCCGAAACCAAAAGTTCTCTGCGTACTCTCCGCAACAGAAAGTCCTCAGTACTTCTCGTTCCTCTTTGCGCCTCGCCAAAAATAATTCCGCCAAAATCTGATGCCTGAAAACCATGGATAGTGCATATTTGTTTGGCCTATCGGAAGAGCTTTTTTTACAAATTTCCCTTCCTCTCGTCTTATGAGACTCAGAAAGATCCGCGTCACATATGAATAGTAAATGAGAACTGTAGTCTGACATTAGCCTATGAGACATGAGCAAATGCTTGTTTTTTTCTCAACCATTCCGCAAATTTTTCGACAGAGACTTAACTCTTTTGACGGTTTTGGTTAAACACCGTAGACATTACCACATCTACTAAGGGCGTTGCTTCCTACTAAATCAGCAGGCTTTCACCTCTCCACTGACGCCAGCATTTTGCTTGGCCTAATGAACAGTGGTCAGGTTCTGAGCAGTTTTTACTGACCTGGTGCCAAGGTATCTGCAAGAGTTGTAACTTCACTGTTGATCAGATGGTTGTCCGCCACAACAAATTCCGCTAGAATCCTGGCATGGTGTACAACACAGAAGTGTCTGAAAGAGGCTGCCCGAGCCAGAGCTGTCTCTGAACACATTATGTCAAATTTCTGCACTGTCTGACGGACACAAAGAGGGCCGCCCTGCCATGGAGGAACATGACTCGAGTGGGAAACTCGAACATCCGAACAACAACGAAAAACTATTATATCAGTAAGGTGTGACATGTATTTTCCTTCGCTTGTTACGAAGACTGTAATGTTTTCTGTGTATATTCTCTTAAAACGAGCTACTTAAAAGGGTGACTCTAGAGTTTCTTCTCTGTTCGTGCCCACAGAGAAAATACAAGTGGAAGCGAATCCTATCCAACTCTTAAACGCAGAAATCGGATGTCTCAGCCAAAGTGCAAGTAGTGGAGACACGATATTATATACCCACGTTCATTTTGTTAATGTACCTCTCTGATACCTGTTGTCGTAGTGGAATCTAAATTTACTTGGTTTAGGACAGGATTCACTAGTGCGGAACCAGATTACCATTTATTACACATACAAGAAAAGAAAGCAATGGCACACCTCTTTCGAGAGATTGGGTGGATCCGCAAAACTTTAGCTATTGGGAGAAGCCAGAGGACAGTTTAAAAAAGCAAAGAGAATTAGGAGAGAGTGGACAGATCTCTTTCAATATACATGAGCCTTTAAAAGGGGCGATCAAAAATTTTCCTTCAGAAGGCCATGAAGCCCAGAATCAGTAAACAAATCAAGTAAAATCACCATGGACTTCGAGACAACCATTAATCGATGGTTGAAGATACCCGTTCCGTAAAATACCGTGTCCTGCTGTGTGAAGAAGTTCGTAGCTGCCTGCTACACATCCTCGTCCAATAGTGGTCATTGACCCTTCAAAGCATTACTTTTTATAAGACCGAAGGCGTGAATATCACATGGAGAGCGATCATGGCTATGGCGCGGGATCTGGAGTGTCTCCAGCTTCAATTGACGTAACTTCCGCATTAAAGCATTAAATACTAGAATTTTCTTACTGTTTGCTGGTTCAGCCTTTCCGGGATATTTCGAAAATACATCTCAGAACTTTTCATGATACAGGAGGTATGAGGGGCAGCGTATTGTTCAACATCCCAGTGCTTACTCCAACGACATTTCAGCGCCCAATCCTTCTGGGAAGGATAAGACAACTTTTGCTAATTTGGAATCATTAACAGGTGTCTGACACGGCGAGCAGTGGGTTTTCGTCCAGGTGAGGTACAGCCCAGATGTACAGACAGAGGTTCCCGTCTCGTGTCAGCTTTTCACGTGCATTGAGAAGAAACATCCTACTGCCGCCATAGACCGACAAATCTTAGCAGGGCTAGTTTGGGAGCGGTGTACCAGAACCTTAAGTGACTTCCTTCAACCAGCTTGATAAGGCAACCGACTGTCAGAACGCATATAGAGTTCGATGTCTTCAGCTATTTTACGATGGTTGCCACACATTTTGGCTCCAGAGGGGGTATTTACTTCGCCTGTGGGAATCTTCCAGAGACGTCACAGAATCGTCTGTGACGTTTTGCCTGGCGAGTGTAAAACGACTGGAGGAAAAGAGTCACTCACCATGCAGAGGCGCCATCATGATGAAATTAATTAATTAGGCTATCAGTTTTACATCAATGATGTGCCGCAGGACAGGTGGATGCGAGGGTGAGAGTACTGCGGACATGATGCAAGAGTTGGAGCGTCAATCAGGCGCTTTCTCTCTGTTATGAGCTCTTTTAATGGAACCTACACATGGAGAGAAGACCATCCTAACAAAATATAATAATTCCAATCCCAAAGAAAGCAGGTGTTGACAAATGTGAAAATTACCGAACTATCAATTTATTAAGTCACAGCTGCAAAATACTAACGCGAATTATTTACAGACGAATGGAAAAAATAGTAGAAGCCGACCTCGGGGAAGATCAGTTTGGATTCCGTAGAAATGTTGGAACACGTGAGGCAATACTGACCTTACGACTTATCTTAGAAGGAAGATTAAGGAAAGGCAAACCTACGTTTCTAGCATTTGAAGACTTAGAGAAAGCTTTTGCAAATTTTGGCTGGAATATTCTCTTTTAAATTCTAAAGGTTGCAGGGGTAAAATACAGGGAGCGAAAGTCTATTTACAATTTGTACAGAAAGCAGGTGGCAGTTATAAGAGTCGAGGGACATGAAAGGGAAGCAGCGGTTGGGAAGGGAGTGAGACAGGGTTGTAGCCTGTCCCTGATGTTATTCTATCTGTATATTGAGCAAGCAGTAAAGGAAACAAAAGAAAAATTCGGAGTAGGTATTAAAATCCATGGAGAAGAAATAAAAACTTTAAGGTTCGCCGATGACATTGTAATTCTGTAAGAGACAGCAAAGCACTTGGAAGAGCAGTTGAACGGAATGGACAGTGTCTTGAAAGGAGGATATAAGATGAACATCAACAAAAGCAAAACGAGGATAATGGGATGTTGTCGAATTAAGTCGGGTGATGCTGAGGGA
This sequence comes from Schistocerca cancellata, assembly GCF_023864275.1. Taxonomy (NCBI): domain Eukaryota; kingdom Metazoa; phylum Arthropoda; class Insecta; order Orthoptera; family Acrididae; genus Schistocerca; species Schistocerca cancellata. The sequence continues at coordinate 521,204,632 of NC_064627.1, read as the reverse complement.
ATTATATTAGGAAATGAGACACTGAAAGTAGTGAAGGAGTTTGGCTATTTGAGGAGCAAAATAACTGATGATGGTCGAAGTAGAGAGGACATAAAATGTAGACTGGCAATGGCAAGGAAAGCGTTTCTGAAGAAGAGAAATTTGTTAACTTCGAGTATAGATTTAAGTGTCAGGGAGTCGTTTCTGAAAGTATTTGTATGGAATGTAGCCATGTATGGAAGTGAAACATGGACGATAACTAGTTTGGACAAGAAGAGAATAGAAGCTTTCGAAATTTAGTGCTACAGAAGAATGCTGAAGATTAGATGGGTAGATCACGCAACTAATGAGGAGGTACTGAATAGGATTGGGGAGAAAAGGAGTTTGTGGAACAACTTCACTAGAAGAAGGGATCGGTTGGAAGGGCATGTTCTGAGGCAGCAAGGGCTCACCAATTTAGTATTGGAAGGCAGCGTGGAGGATAAAAATCGTAGAGGGAGACCAAGAGATGAATACACGAAGCAGATTCAGAAGGATGTAGGCTGCAGTAGGTACTGGGAGATGAAGAAGCTTGCACAGGATAGAGTAGCTTGGAGAGCTGCATCAAACCAGTCTCAGGACTGAAGACCACAACAACAATATGTGACAAGACATTTCTTTACTTAGAGAGGGTTCCAGAGTGAGTAGTTATAACAATAAACCGCAATTGCCCAAATAGTCTTGCTACAGGAAAAGGCACATATGACATTATTATATGGGGCATTCTGCACATAGTATAAACCTGTGATGTAGTGTTACTCTTTTTCCAGGTTTTGTCTATGATATATGAAAAATAAATATGGGAATCAGACTATTAACTGTTTTCGTAAGAGTGTTGTGGTTGTTCGAAAGAAATACAATTAAAATGGAATAATACTAAATCTACATCTACATCATACTCTGCAAGCCACCTAACGGTGTGTGGCGGAGGGTGCTTTCAGTACCACTATGTGATCCTTCCAACTCCGTTCCATTGTCGAATAGTGGATGGGACGAATGATTGTTGGTAGGCCTCTGCATTGTCTCTAATTTCTCGAATTTTCTCCTAGTGGTCAATACGCGAGGTGTATTTGGTGGAGGTCGGGGGGGGGGGGGGGGGAGGGAGGAGGGGGAAATAATATGTTGTCCGACTCTTCCTGGAAAGTGCTGTCCCGAGATTTCAATGTAGGACCTCTCTCTAGCAAGTTCATTAAGTGATTCGTCTAATGGATTTGCCGTTGCCAGCCTCTCTAGACAAAGCAATGGTTAAGTTTCAGAAAAGCAGGTGAAGTAAATTTGGATTATTTTTCTGCTGTTGCCTAAGATAATTTCACAAATAAACATAACTTTTCAGGATATGGTTCTAAAAATACATAGGAATTTTTCAGCTACTGCAAAAATGTACACATATAGGTTTGATCTAGAAACGCAACAAATTTTTAATCATCACTAGCTGCTGTAAAGTTAGCCCCAGAGGAATTCTATGATTACATTTTGTATTACGAACAAACTAGATACTTAAATATTTTAATAGCTTAATGCACAAACTTAACATTATTAATACACTTTAGGTCATAAGTTTCTCTTTACAGATAATCTGTCAAAAGCCAAAGGTAAGGTTTGGTCACTGTATATTGTTATAGAGTAATTTGATGCAACCATATTTTAGCGTTAGTGAGCCACATAAACAATTTTCTTTTTATAGCTCATTGTAGTTTACTGAAGTTCATTCATAACAAAGAATTTTTATCTCTGTTTCACTAGAAACGTAATTACTCACTTTCACTTTCCTTATAGCCACAAAGAGAGAAAGAATATTAAATCTTAAATTTGTCTGAAAACACCTTCTCCAGTATTTAAGCAGAATTTCACTTCAGCACTTTCATATGAGGGGAGGCGAAGGGAGGGAACACATGTGCCAGCTGAGGAAAACCCATGACGTCATCAGGGGGTGGGAGGATAATTAATTGATCAATAAATTAATTTGTGTAATTAATTTGATATCAAAAGTCGGCTCGGAACCCCCTCATACCGCTACTAACAGAAACATTATGCTTTTATTCTTTTCTTTCCTTCTGAAGGACACTGGTAGACATCCATCGGAGAATAAACAGTTCATACACGACAGAATTTCTGTCGAAAACCACCATTGTGAGATGGTGCACCATGTTTATGATATCAACCATCCCAAATGTATACGAGTTGGCAGGCCTTGGTTTCGCTCAGAAAACAGTACTATGGAAGCGTCCCTATTGTCTCCCGCCAAATTAGTGGGCGGGTGATTTGAGAACAGGAATGGGAATCCATGGAGGCAAGATGATGTTTTTTTTCGAGGAACAGTATTAAGAACTCTCATTTGAATCAAACTGCAGAAGGTTTCTACTGACGCCAACGTACATTTCGCGTAAGGACCACCAAAGTAAGATACGAGAAATAAGCGCTCATAAAGAGCCATATTGGTAGTGTCCCCCCCCCCCCCCGCTTTATTTGCGAGTGCAGTAGGAAAGTAAATGGGTAGTAGTGGTACTACAGGATATCCCCACCAAAATCACCGTCGATGTTTTGCGAAGTAAGCTTGTACATATAAATTTAGTCGACCTAGTAAGACGTCAGTCCATCTATTTACAGGCACACATAACTCACGGAAAAATGTTGTCTCTTATTTATTGAGAAAATAAAATATGGAGCTTCTATTGCTGATTTCTGTATGTAGAAGTCTTGGTATTAGCCCCTAAATTTCTCATTGCATTCTGTTTATGAAGACGTATGTGAGAGGTTGTAATACGTTTGCCCACAATACATGGAGGAAACGGTATAGAGCTCACGTCTCAACTCCCCTTTCGTCACAGTCTCGCTTACCTGCCGTATCATCACGAGTCTTCCAATCTTCGATAAATAGTATTTGAATCCACCTGATTTCGACGAGCATTAGAGCTCACGCCTACGTTACAGATCCCTGCTAATTCCCTCTAAATCCCATCAAGTTCCGACAGCGATATCCAAGTATTTGGACGGCTGACAGGCAGAATGCCCTCAGAACTAGAAAATAGCACACTCGAGTACAGCAGGGAACTCATAAACATGTAGAGTATACTTGGATTGCACAAAGAAATTCAGATGCATAACACCTACATTTCCCTAATATCGAATGACTGACTATAAATGTCTCTCCCCTAACTGACCTAATCTCCTTTATCATATTCCTGTGATTATCATGCTAGAAATACGACAGTGTAATGGTGTCGGAGGCTTCGTTGATGGCACAGTCTTTCTATCTCTCTCTCTATCTCTCTCTCGCTTGCTCTCTCTCTCTCTCTCTCTCTCTCTCTCTTTCTGTCTATCTTTCTCCTTGACATTTTTGTAACACAACTGATTAATACTACGAATTATAAATACCTCCCTAACGTCACCTGGTAGAGAACTCAATAAGATTTTACTGCGTCCCTCTCTACCAGTGTATAAGTAAACATATACCCTCTGCGTGTTGGCATTAACCTTACATGGTGTCCTATTAAATATACAACTACTGATCCATTGTAAAAGGCCACCAGTGATCGAAGTCGCTTCCACGGACTGGCTTTTCATGTCTCTGATGTTACGCTTTCTGGGAGAAATGCTCTCTGCGATTTGTATTCATGTCTCTCCATTCAAACAGAGGCTTGCATTGGATCCTATGGACACGGCTTTTAATGATTACAGCCACTGGTGAATAATATATGTGTCACTGTCATATCTCAATGTGGGTCATTTTTTCGAACGTATCTGCTAAGGACCCCATTCAGCAATACTCCTATGTTGTTTTAAACAGCCCCTCTGCATCTTGTAACTGTTCCTTAGTCACTGCCGTGCCATTCCTGCAGCTCTGTCCAAGTGATCGTTCCAATTTAAGTAGGAACCGAGCTGCAGTTGGAGAATGCTATATCTAAGACCTTCTGCATTCCATGGAGAAAGAGGGTGAGCTGCGGTAATGCAACCCGACCATGTTGTGACTACTCTACGGAAATAACATATTGTCTTAACACCGCCAACCATGTGCAATGTGTAAGTCCAGCGCCAAATGAAACATTCTCCTGCAACACGAGGTGGAAGAAAAGACATCGTCGCACCCTTCCAAGACTCTCGCCATCTCAAACAAGTGGTATCAGTCAATCAATATGTGCCAGTCAACAGTGTACCAGTGGATGCATGAGATGGAGAAACCTGCATCGATATGGGATAATGTAATATAATTAGCACCACAGTTGATAGTGCTATCAGTTTCAGTAGTTTCACCATTTTTTCTGCATTTTCAGTGCCGACCAATGACATGATAGCATGTAATTCTGCAGGCTTTCGTGGCCGTTGTCACTGTAGTTAGAATCTTCTGGGTTATTAGGCCGCCTCATATTTCTACTAAAATGATCGACGTTTCGATCCCTCTGCTGGGATATTCTGGTGTCCACTACTGCTAAAACACTACATTTTAGTAGAAATATGACGCGGCCTAATAACCCAGAAGATTTTAACTACATGATAGCATGCTTCCCAGTTTTTGTATCATCGCTAAACCTCACCTCCACTTCTTTCCGTGTGATACGTATTAGATTGCGAATGTAGATAGAAGACTGTGCAGTACATCTATTCATGGTTAATTCTCGAACATTTACGCCAAAGTATACCAGACAGCGTACTATTTTGATGCGATTAGGTTATGTACATATTTCTATCACTTCGATAATAGCACGTAATTTAGGATTACAATTACGATTTAGGTTGCGTGTTTTTCCCTGTTTGGATGGGAGTCACAGAGCAAATATTGCATTCTCAGGATAAAGTTGGAGACTGAAAGATCTACGTGCATTGTCTTGGCCAAGTCCTCCCTACAACACTGTCACCAATTTCATTTCCACTTGTGCAGAAGCAGGAGGGTAATATACCCGCTACATTTCACATCTCATGAAGGAACAGACTGAACTGAGTCTGTAACTGCTGGTTAGCGAAAACTTTTCCTAACCAGTCTTAGTCATCGCACATGTCTGGGTGCTCAAAATAACTCCAGATGATTAGGTATCGAGGATGTTAGCACTCCTTATTGGTGTATAGTAGATGCAAGAGCGCTGCAATGATATAACAGATGGGTAAGAAGAAACATGTGGTTGACGCATGATGTAGCTCCAGACAGATGGTGTTAGAAACATTTTACATAATTAAACTTCTCTATCAATTCTAAACCATTGTCTTACTGCCTGGGGTCACTACCAAAAAGGTATTTGCAAGGTAACAATGATCATAGAACATAAGCACATGCACTCCTAATGATACGCACTTCCCCACGTTAACATGCTATAATGATAAAGTGACGTGGCGTCCAAACTATTAGTAATGGAGAGGGTAATGCTCCTAATAATCTAATGCAGGACATATATGTCCAACATTTGACATATATCCACCCTGAAGTTTTCTATCTCACTCACTACTGTGACAAACTTTAAGATATTAAAAGTACTTCCTTCTGTAGTAGAAGAAAAAAATATAGAAACTTTGTGATACTTGCACAATATAGCTCTTCAGAGGTAGCACCTACTGTTCACATCCAATCACAGTTAAGTAATTATATTAAGCTCGCATCAGTCCTAAAAAATATCTGTAAAAACTGGAGAACCCCTCTTACAAGGAAACAAACACATATCAGCATGTTAGACACGTGGCATTACATGAGATCCTGCTCTAACTCCAGGAACAAAACACAGTGTCTTCCACACACAAAATATGTCAAGCAGATGTATACACAGGGATTGTAATACCTCACAAACACCTGCCACAGACTTAGAATCGCCGTTTATATGAAACAAGACACGATTTATGACCAAGATGTGAACGGGAATGGAGTACGTCATATAAATCTTTGTTTGTATAGAGAAGTGTGCCACATCAGTTTTTCCATCGCTTGACATATTTCATCACATTTACGTTGGAAGCCCACTTGTGACAGAGGTATGGAGAGGTTTGCTGTTAATGATCGCAGGTACATAGTGCTCTAAGTCACGAACAGAACACTCAGTTGTATACGAGTCAAATGCAGGTTGTATCACACAACTTATGCACCCTGAGAGAACAATGGAAAAAATGGTTAAATGCACGATAAATGAACTGCAACCAAATCTCCCTCTCTCTAGAATGCATCATCAGTGTACCATTAAGTCAGACCTCGTTACAACCCTATCTCAACCTATCATTTTGTCCACTTTGTATCATGCTTTTAAGCAGATCCAAATCAATTTAAAGGCAGATCGTTGCCTTTGGATGGTTCTCTTTTCCAGGAAAAGACTGTCAGAACTGGAGAACCCCTCTTACAAGGAAACAAACACATATCAGCAGGTTTGACACGTGAGATTACATGCGATACTGCTCTAACTCCAGGAACACAACACTGTGTCTTCCACACACAAAATATGTCAAGCAGATGTATACACAGGCATTGTAATACCTCACAAACACCTGCCACAGACTTAGAATCAGTTGGTAATACAACGATCTTTACCAAAGGACACTTTATAAAAATTCGTAAGGTGGTTACTGATAACTTTGGGGTCACACCTGGGCTTGTGATCTGACATATATAAATTTATTACTCTACATTTGGTTGTCATCTACGTTAAACTTTCCATTCCTGTGGCCTTATCGCTGTCGACCAGAAATGGCTGTTTTCCTGGATCCGGATACTTCCATATCAAAAGCCGTAATATTACATGTATCACTATTACCTCAATAGACATGCAGTAGAATATTGTTAAGAAAAATACACCATCTGCTCTGTAAGGTATTTGATAGCTAACACTGTATGGTTGTCATTGGTGGACAGAACGGAGAAACACACTGTAAATACTATTTGTTAGGGTTGAAAACACCTATACAGTAATTCACAGCGCCAGACACCCGATCCATTCAGCAGACACAGTTAATAATACAACGATCTTTACCAAAGGACACTTTATAAAAATCGATAAGGTGGTTACTGATAACTTTGGGGTCACACCTGGGCTTGTGATCTGACGTATATAAATTTATTACTCTACATTTGGTTGTCATCCACGTTAAAAATTCCATTCCTGTGGCCTTATCGCTGTCGACCAAAAATGGCTGTTTCCCTGGATCCGGATACTTTCATATCAAGTTTTTCTCGTTTTCCTCTTGCTGCCAAACACTGGTCCTCACGTATATGAATTATCCTGCATCATGTAGAAGAAGTGCAAGAAATCCCATATACTCCCTCAGTTTCCCGGCATTGACTGTTCTGTTAACAAAGTTAGAGCAGCTTGGCAAGTGACTTCACATGTCAAACGCCACTGCTATGCGTTTGTCTGTTTCCTTGTAAGAGGCATTCTATGTTGCTGACGATCCTTTTATAGGACCGATGCCAGCATAGTATGATTTCTGAACCATAATTGGACGCAAGCAGTGGGCACCATACACCTCTGGAAAGCTATATTGTGCATGTATCGCAAAGAGTCTACTTTTTTTATCTTTTCTGTCGAAGGAAGTAGTTTTATCACGTTAAAGTTGTCACTATAGTGAGTGCGATAGAAAACTAGCAAGGTGGATGTATGTCAGAGTTGGACATATATGTCCTGCATTAGAGTATTAAGTGCGTTGCATTTCATGTGGCTAGTATTTCAGCAACCACATGGCTGTAACATATACTCGTAGTATGCTTAAGTGCAGAACTCTATAGCCTTAGGAGGGTATCTGTTTATGTCTAATGATCTGTTGCCAGTACCTTCTTGGTACTGACTGCTGGCAATATAACAATTGTTTACGATTAAAAGCGCACTTTATGTGTGTAAAATGTTCCCAACTCCATTCGCTTCGAGCTGCATCATGCATTAACCACACGTTTTTTCTTACCCATATGATATATCATCACAACACACTCATATCTACTATATACCAATAAGGGGTGCTAACATCCTCGACATACGTGCATTTTGAGAGATCTTGTGCACTCACCTGTGTGCGTGAGTACGACCGGTGCAGAACAGTCTTCACTGAAAAACAGTTACGGACTTGGCGTGATCGGTTCCTTCACAAGACGTGGAATGTAGTGGGTATAGAACCTCCCACTTCTCGTCAACTGCAAATTTAATCAGTGACAGTGTTGTAGGAAGGAGTGATCGAAGACAATGTAAGGAGGTCTTTCCATATCCAACTTCATACTAAGAATGCGAGAATGCTCTGTGACTCCCATCCACATAGGGAAAGATGGGCAGTCGCAACCGTAACCGTAAGCTTAAATTACGCTCAATCTTCGAAGTGACAGAAATATGTTGACAACCTAACTATATCAGTATAGGACGCTGTCTAGTATACATTGGTATAAATGTTCGAGAATTAATCATGAATGGACGCAATGCAAAGTCGTCTATATACAGTCGCAATCTAGTACGTCGTACACGTGAAGTAGTGAAGGGATGGTTTAGCGATGATACATAAATTGGGAAGCATGCTGTCGAGACATTGCTGGCCGTTGAAATTACGAAGGAACTGGTAAAATTGCTAAAACTGATTCCACTATTAGCTGTGGTGCTTATTATGGTGCATTGTCGTATATTGGCGGCGTCTTTTCCATCCCAGCCGTCCATAGGTACTCTGTTGATTACCGATAATGATTGACTGATACCAATTAGAAGATGTCTGTAATTTGTTGTGGAACACCTTTTGATCGTCGAAATCAGGTAGATTTAAATGCTGTGTATCGATGACAGGAAGATTGGTGAGAATACGCCAGGTAAACGACATGGTGACGATAGTGGGGTTGAGACGTGTGCTCTATACCGTTTCCTCTAGGTATTGTGGGCAAACATATTACAACCTCTCACGAACGTCTTCATAAACCGAGTGCAATGAGACAATTAGGGGCTAATAACAAGGTTTCTACAGAGAGGTAATCGGCAGCAGAAGTTCCATCTTTTATTTTCGCAATAAATAAGAGACATCTTTCCGTGAGTTTTGTGTACCTATAAGTGGATGGACTGACGCCATAATAGCACGACTAAATTTACGTCTGTAAGCTTACTTCGCAATGCATCGTACGGTGTTTGTGGTGGGGGTATCCTGCACTACTACTACCCATTCGCTTTCCTATTCCATTCGCAAATAGAGCGAGGGGAAGAAACTACCCATATGTCTCTTTATGAGCGCTAATTTCTCGTATCTTCTTTTGGTGGTCCTTACGCGAAATGTACGTTGGTGTCAGTAGAATCCTTCGGCGGTTTGATTCATATGAGAGTTCTTAATAGTGTTTCTCGATGATGATGATGATGATGTTTGGTTTGTGGGGCGCTCAACTGCGTGGTTATCAGCGCCCGTACAATTTCCCAACCTTTGCTCAGTCCAATTTCGCCACTTTCCTGGATGATGATGAAATGAGGAGGACAACACAAACACCCAGTCATCTCGAGGCAGGTGAAAATCCCTGACCCCGCCGGGAATCGAACCCGGCACCCCGTGCTCGGGAAGCGAGAACGCTACCGCGAGACCACGAGCGGCGGACGGTGTGTTTCTCGAAAGAAACATCATCTTCCCTCCAGGATTCCTATTCGAGTTCTCAAATCATCCGCCCTCTAATTTGGCAGGAGGCAATAGGGACCTATCCATAGTACCGTATTCTGAGGGAAACCAAGACCTGCCAACTAGTACATATTTGGGATGTGGCGGTCAGTATACTGGTATTTTGTTATTGTTCACTGGTTCAGCCTTTCCAGGATTTGTCGAAAACACATCTCAGAACTTTTTGGTTTGCAGGAGGGTGATGGTAATCTCATTGTTCAATATCCTGGTATTTACCCCAGCGACATTTAAGGGGGTAGGACGTCAAACGGGCCAACTTGGAGCAGGAGAGTCACCACAGGAGATTTGAATTTCTACTGTCTATACTTTTACAAATAAATTCATAAAACTTTATCACCATGACCAGGAAGGATTGAGGACTCACACTCATCGCAGTGGAAGTTCAAAAACGTAGCGAAATATATTTTTTTACATGTGAAATTTCATCATTTTTTTCACTTATTACTGGCTGCATATATTGCTATAGGTACACATTTCTTCCTAAGTAAGACAGATTCTTCGACGAATTTTTCATAGCATACAAACAGTAGTTACAGGTGTATGAAACTCTAGAATTTTCCAAATCCATTAAAAAACTGTGGAAAAATTTAGATAATTAACTATAAAACTTGAATTTTTTCTAAACATGAGGTTTAAAATGTAACAGTTCATTCATTTTTTCATCAATTAAAAACCCTTTTGGAGTTTCATACACCTGCATCTATGGTTTGTATTCTGTGCAAAAGTTATCGAAGAATCTCTCTTACTTAGGAAGAAAAGTGTACCTATAGCAACAAATGCAGCCAGTAGTAAGTGAAAAAATTATGAAATTTCACATGTAAAAAAAAAGTTTTTTGTTACGGTTTTGAGCGTCCACTGCTATGAGTATGAATGCAGAATCCTTCCTGGTCATGCTGTTAAAGTTTTATGAATTTATTTGAAAACGTATAGACAGTGGAAATTAAAATTTCCTGTGGTGACTCTCCTGCTCCAAGTCGGCCCGTTTGACGTCCAACTCCCTTCAGCACCCAGTCCTTCTGGGAAGGGTAGGACAACTTTTGCGTGTCTGGAATCATTAAAATCTGTCCGGCACAGCGAGCGGTATGTTGTCAGCCAAGGGTAGACCAGCCTTGTCGTGCCTTGATGAGAACTGTTCATATTCAATCCGGGGTTGGAGAAGACGGTGAAACAGCGTTGTGTCGCCATAGTCCGACAGGTGTCAGTCGGATTAGTTTGGGAGCAGTGTAACAGAATTTTATGTTACTTACTTCCAGCAGCATGAGAAGACAACCAAGGAACAGAATGCAAATAGCACTGAATGACTTCAACTATTTGATAATGGTTACTGTCCATTCTGGTACCAGAGGAGCTGTTTATCTAACGTGTGCGGATCCTCCAGAGAGGTCACGGAAGCGTCTGTAATGGTTTCTTGGCGAATGTAATCCGACTGCAGGAAAAAATATTACTCACCATGCAAAACTACTCTCATGAAGAAATTAATTAGCCTACCAATTTTATATCAATGACGTACTCCCGCACTATAGAATGCGAGGGAGGGAATACCATGAATATGCTCTGAGAGTTGGAATGTTAATCAGGCCATTTTTCGTTATGGTGAGATCTTTTATGGAGCCTACACATGGCGAGGCGACAATCATAATATAATCCGCTGATTTATCGAATTTATCAAGTGATGTAGTGCATAAACCTGACATTTATAATTCTCTGTGCTGTTACCTTGAGAGTATTCGCATGTGACACGAAGTCTGTTTACTCGGGGAGGAAGCATAGTGCGAAGGAAGTACAGCACGTTCTTTGCACTCCGCCATGTTGTAAAAACGAGTTGGTATTCTAGCCCTGTTACGCAGGCAGATAAGCTGTTTTTATAGCCGATGAGAGAATACTCATAGGAAATATAGCCTATGCCATAGTGTTGCATAGGATTTTCACAAGTAACGATACTTTAGCGATGTGACAACGCTTGTATGATCCTATTTCCTGTATCTTCGGAAATAACTCGTACAAATTGGTGGAATCTACATTTCACGTGCACTGACACAACAACATTACCGTTTCGGATTTTTTCAAACTGAGGGGGTCTACGTCAGTGATGGGGCTGTAATTAGCTGGAGTCGGGTCACATACTGCCGTGGCTGGTGGCAACAGTGCTCACGCGGCATAAACATTGAGGATTAGCTGTGCCTATGATGGGTGACAGTTCCACGGTCGGCCATCACTTCAGGAACATAATGAAGCTGGTAGATGGTGCTGGAACGGAGGTGATGGGAGGTGACTGGTCAGTTTCCTTTTCGACTTGGGACATCGTGTTAAGGTAAGATTATGATTGCTAAATTCGTTTAAAAAGTATCTTACAACACATTCCCCATGTTTATGTTGGCTAGAATTCGACTTGTAACTTGTAAATAGGGCGTAAGTGTGTTTCATTCTCAAATTATGTTGCTACAGGAGGCCTGTGTATAGGGCAGGTTTTTGGTGGCGCAGTGCGTTCAATGGTTCACGAGGAGTTTTCGATTGTACAGAATAAATCTTACAGAAGCGTACGTCGTTATTCAGTTATCGTGGTTTCCGTGTGGTCAGGGACGTATTCGCGAAGTAACTGTGCAATTGCGTTTTTCACGGACGCGTCGGCGGACGTGTGAAGGCGATTACAGGCTGATGACGACATGGCTCACGTCACGGACATCGCGTCGGACACTACGCTGGGTGACACAGTACTGCAACTACAACTTGACATCGTGAAGCGAAGCCTGAAGGCTAGGACTATAGCACATACAAAAGAAAAAAAAAAAACGGAAGGAGAAGTATGAAGACAAGAAGTGACACTGCAAAGGAGCTTTAGAGGAGATACGTCGTATCAGACTACTGCTTCAGGAGGACACAGACGATGGTTTTGAGGGATTACCGTCGTCTGACTCTAACCGCAGAGCGACAGCAACAGGTCATTATGGGACAATAACTCTGGATGGTGACTGCGGAGTGCCAACATGTTGTTGACACTGTGGCTAAAGAGTGCTTTCAGCTCAGGAAGACCGTTCACCGCAGTGCTGCTCAGGTACCAGAACGAGCTGAGCGTTACATTCAGATGTGACGCCCTAGCTGGAGCGTCTGTGCAGAAGCCTATCCGCCGATCAGTCACCCCCACCTCCGTCGTCCCCAAGGGCGCCAAAGACACAGCCTATAGTGGTTTACAACTGTGCCAACCATGTTCAGCTGTGCAAAGACATCAAGTAACAGATTCCTGATGGTTTAAGAGGTGCATACGTGGGAGATGGTGTAAAGTTTTACATTGACAATCTCGGAGATGACCAGAAGGAGTTTGACTTTTGCCAGAATCAACAGTTAAAATTTCATATGCGCCAGCATGTCAACAGTGATAATACACTCCTGGAAATGGAAAAAAGAACACATTGACACCGGTGTGTCAGACCCACCATACTTGCTCCGGACACTGCGAGAGGGCTGTACAAGCAATGATCACACGCACGGCACAGCGGACACACCAGGAACCGCGGTGTTGGCCGTCAAATGGCGCTAGCTGCGCAGCATTTGTGCACCGCCGCCGTCAGTGTCAGCCAGTTTGCCGTGGCATACGGAGCTCCATCGCAGTCTTTAACACTGGTAGCATGCCGCGACAGCGTGGATGTGAACCGTATGTGCAGTTGACGGACTTTGAGCGAGGGCGTATAGTGGGCATGCGGGAGGCCGGGTGGACGTACCGCCGAATTGCTCAACACGTGGGGCGTGAGGTCTCCACAGTACATCGATGTTGTTGCCAGTGGTCGGCGGAAGCTGCACGTGCCCGTCGACCTGGGACCGGACCGCAGCGACGCACGGATGCACGCCAAGACCGTAGGATCCTATGCAGTGCCGTAGGGGACCGCACCGCCACTTCCCAGCAAATTAGGGACACTGTTGCTCCTGGGGTATCGGCGAGGACCATTCGCAACCGTCTCCATGAAGCTGGGCTACGGTCCCGCACACCGTTAGGCCGTCTTCCGCTCACGCCCCAACATCGTGCAGCCCGCCTCCAGTGGTGTCGCGACAGGCGTGAATGGAGGGACGAATGGAGACGTGTCGTCTTCAGCGATGAGAGTCGCTTCTGCCTTGGTGCCAATGATGGTCGTATGCGTGTTTGGCGCCGTGCAGGTGAGCGCCACAATCAGGACTGCATACGACCGAGCCACACAGGGCCAACACCCGGCATCATGGTGTGGGGAGCGATCTGCTACGCTGGCCGTACACCACTGGTGATCGTCGAGGGGACACTGAATAGTGCACGGTACATCCAAACCGTCATCGAACCCATCGTTCTACCATTCCTAGACCGGCAAGGGGACTTGCTGTTCCAACAGGACAATGCACGTCCGCATGTATCCCGTGCCACCCAACGTGCTCTAGAAGGTGTAAGTCAACTACCCTGGCCAGCAAGATCTCCGGATCTGTCCCCCATTGAGCATGTTTGGGACTGGATGAAGCGTCGTCTCACGCGGTCTGCACGTCCAGCACGAACGCTGGTCCAACTGAGGCGCCAGGTGGAAATGGCATGGCAAGCCGTTCCACAGGACTACATCCAGCATCTCTACGATCGTCTCTATGGGAGAATAGCAGCCTGCATTGCTGCGAAAGGTGGATGTACACTGTACTAGTGCCGACATTGTGCATGCTCTGTTGCCTGTGTCTATGTGCCTGTGGTTCTGTCAGTGTGATCATGTGATGTATCTGACCCCAGGAATGTGTCAATAAAGTTTCCCCTTCCTGGGACAATGAATTCACGGTGTTCTTATTTCAATTTCCAGGAGTGTATGAAGGTGGTAGTCAAAGATTTGCCACCTTCGGTTACTGCAGAGGAAGTGCACCAAGACCTACAAAAGCAAGGCTTTCCCATAAATAGTGTACACAAGTTCCAGCATAAGAAGCAGGTAAAGCATCACCCACTGCCGGTGTATGCTGTTACACTATCAAAGGGGATAAATCTATTACCATCTATGGAGTGGGCTAAGTGCTGTAAACAAAAGTGCTGGTGTCAACATTGGGCACACAGGTCTAAATATTATTGGCTACCGACATGTAGTGTTAAAAGTGGTGCCATGCTCCCCAGTACTGGATGCCACTACCTCCGGGCTCACCTCCTAAATGTGTGGGGTGGCAGGGCCAGCATGTAGCTCCTTGGAAGAGCTGTAGCGAATTTCAGAAGACTCTCAAGAACTTCTGCCCATCAGCCTCAGGTCCTGCACAGTACCAGAAGGAACCTCCAACTGTTCCCAATGGTGTGAAACGTGTAATGACTGACACAGATGCCCTGGCTGCTCAAAAGGCCCCCCTCCACCACCATGGGACCAGATGTGGACTGTAACCCTGACACAGGAGGGATGTATGTTTGCTTCAGCATTGCAGGGTGTACAGCGTGACACTGGTCATTCAATAATGAGGGCATCTCGGGAGAAAGATGCGGATGTTGCGCTTATGGTGGTGGCAACTATTCTCAAATTTCTTAGCAGTCAGAACTTCCTACACAGACTCAACACCGTTGGGAAAGAGATGTTGGCTGGTGAAGACAAGCAGTCTAAGATAGTTGTACTGGTGGAAACACTGCCTCAGCTTGAGGTGTCAGATTAATGCCATTGCCACACATACAAACTATCTTCGCATCTGTCTATGAAATGCTATTCGATTTCGCAATAAACAACATGAACTACAAGATTTCATTTCTACATAGTCCTCTTTTCAGAGGCTCACCTACAACTGAATGAAACTTCGAAATATGGTGGGTTACCGCACAGACTGACATACGTGAGGTGATGGCACAGCATTTACTTTCACTGTACTATCACTCACTGGCTTGTCTACTTACCCGACCTCCAGGAGGTGGAAGCGACTACCGTTTAAATCTGGACAGGCTTGGGACAAGTCACTTTTGTTGTGGCATATCTTCGACCCACAGTGCAGCTCGCAGCACAAGACTTATATCATGACTTAGCACCCAACAGCAGGATATTTATTGGCGGTGACTGGAATGTGAAGCATTCTACTTGGGATTCATGTACCACCAACCATAGCTGACTGGTGCTGTACCACCTGGAACAGGACTTTGATCAGGAGATCTAAGGACCTTTCGAGTCGATTCCCCCAGTCTTCAACATCCAGATGTCTTTGACATTTTTGTCACCCAGTGGTTTAGGACTGATCCCCATCTTGTCCCTATCAGTGACTTATCGTCGAACGATGATTCAGGCCTGGTGTTCCTACTAAGAACCGGTCACCCATTGAGTCAGCGATTTCACCAGGAAAATAACTAGCCACAGTTCAAGATGTACTTAAATAACAACATTGGCCTACCTGAGGAGGTTCAGATCCTGGCGAAAATCCATTATGCCATCCATTACATAATGTGGAAAATATGGAAGGCCCACAAGCTGTCATCTATAACGGTTGTTGATGACTTCCAGACCAATGATCCGTTGCTTCCCTTACTAGAAGACCTACAGAAGAACCATTACAGGAAGCTATGGCAATGGACTTTCAAGCGTCCCGCTGACGCTAACTTGACTAGCGAACAGAAACATGGGTAGATAAGATGTTCTCCTTCAATGACACTTCTGAGGAAATCCCTGAATAGAGCCCAGATAGAACACGAGTATGCCACCATGTAACTAGTCGGTCAGATCACCGCTCCCGATCGGTTCCGTCCCGTCTAATTACACCTATCGAAATTAGAAACATACGCTGGAATATAAATATGAACTAGGCACCTGGTGTTGATAAGATCAACAACTTACACCTGAAGAACCTACCACGTAAACCATTGGTGCTTTTGGCAATAATTTGCAATGGATGTCTTTTAGTAAAGTTTTTCCGAACAGCGAGAAAGATCGCCAAGTAGTTCATATTGCCAAACTAGAGAAGGACGTTACCCTGGTCACAAATTACCGACCCATTCGTATCCATAGTACTGTGAGCAAAACATTCGAGAGAGTCATCGAGACATGCATTTTGGAACCAGTGCTGCAGTTACTAGTGGTATTTAGCAGCTAGACAAAATAATTCGCAGCATCAACATCTTCACGAAGATCACACGTATTTGCACTAAAACATGAAACCTGATACCATTGTGAGGCCACACTACGAATATTTCTACCCGAATTGATAACGACCGAGGAAGCCTGTACGTCCAGCTCTGTGCACGAAAAAGTAACAGTTTGAAACGTTAATTCTGCAGCTAAATGTGCCCTGTTTTGAAACTTTGCGTCAGATTAAAACTCTTTGTGGGTCCCGGACTTGAATTTTGACCTTACCTGGTTTTGGAAACGGTTTTATGGGCGATTTTCTTTTTTTTTCTGAGCCTGCGCTCTCCTCTTGCAGCCCAACCGCGCCCTTTCAAAGGGGGCCTTCTTCAGCGGACTTTGAGGCCACAGCTGTTTTTTGAAAAAAAGTTGTAACGATGTAAGATATTTAACTTGAGATACGCTTTTACTGCCCTCTGCAGTATAATTGTTGATCGGATAAAGAGTTGGTCTTAACTAAAGGTTTTATTTGACTTTTTGAGCATATGGAAATAAAAATAATAAATGCTGTAAGAACTGAATATGAAATTAACTTTTTTAAATGATGTTTGTAGCCTCCAATTGCTACTCTCAGATGAAAAGGTTGGCACAGGGGAAGAATTCGTGGTAGGCTACATCAAACAAATCAGAAAACTCATGATTCAAAAAAAAAATTAAATTAAAAGTTCCCTTTTATATTTTTTATCATCTCTGTAAGATTGTTATACCTCAAACAATGGAAAATCCAGTATGGAATGTAACAATGTATTTCCACCCATCCCATAGTGGTATTCCATCATCCACCGAACCTACAAAATATACTCGTCCATCCTCACACAACCCCTGCTCCCAATTCCTTACTTCATGGCTCATACCCTTGTAATAGACCTAGATGCAAGACCTGTCACATATATACTCCCACCACCATCTACTCCAGTCCGATCACTAACATCACCTATCCCATCAAATGCAGGGCTACCTGTGAAACGCGTCATGTGGTCTCAAGCTAAGCTGCAGCCACTATGCTGCATTCTATATAGGCATGACAACCAACAAGCTGTCTGTCCACATGTATGGGCACTGACAAACTGTTGACAAGAAACAAGGGGGCCACACTGTTGCTGAACATGCTACTGAACATGATATCCTTCATTTCAATGACTGCTTCACAGCCTGTGCCATATGGATCCTTTTCACCAACACCAGCTTTTCTGTATTGCACAGATGGGAACTTCCCTTGCAATACATCCTACGTTCCCGTAACCCTCCTGGCCTCAACCCTCGTTAGTCACTGTCCTCATCCATCCAGTCCCTTCCCTGTTCCCATTCCAGCACTGCACAGCTATCATCCCATCACCACAACCAGTCATTTCATTTCTCTCCCTTTCTGCTACATCCCCCCCCCCTTCCCCACTTCTCCCCTACCCTCATTATAACCTGCAACACTTCGCTGTTAGCCAACCCCACCATACTATCCCTCCCCCTACCCACTCAGGACTCCTCCTAACCCCCACCCAGTCACCACTCCCATCATGCACTGGCACTGCTGCTCACAGTGTGGTTTCAATTGCCTGAGACTCCAGTCATGTGTGTGTGTTTTGCTTGTTAGTGTGTGTGAGAGTGTGTGTGTGTGTGTGTGTGTGTGTGTGTGTGTGTGTGTGCATGTGTGTGCTTATCATGTAGCATTACGTCCTCTCTTCTAGTAATGACGTAACATGTGTAACTGGATGAAAAACAATGGCGGCCTGTAAGTTGCATTTCATTTTTAGGAATAAAGTCTCATCTTCATGCAATTTTAATTTTGGAGTGCAATAATTTGGAACTGTTCTAGTTACAATGGCCATATGTTCTCTAATCCACTGTCACACTTCTGGTTTTCCGGAAAATGTACGGTGCCTTAGGCTGCAGTTACAGCTCACAGTATCTGTCTGCAGCTTGTGGTCTAGTGTTCACTCAAAAACAGAAATGGTTACGTTTGGAGGGCTGCTCGCCCTCTGTAACAAGAAAACTGAGAAAAAGAATCAACGATCATTTGGAACAGATGTCTTGTGAGGTCTAAAAATGGTTCAAATGGCTCTGAGCACTATGGGACTTAACATCTGAGGTCAACAGTTCCAAAGAACTTAGAACTACTTAAACCTAACTAACCTAAGGACATCACACACATCCATTCCCGAGGCAGGATTCGAACCTACGACTGTAGCGGTCGCGCGGTTCCAGACTGAAGCGCCTAGAACCTCTCGGCCACATCGACCAGCTTGTGACGTCCACCCAGACCAAACGCAACGAAAAACACAGAAAAAAAAGTGTGGCTAGCGTTGTGACCTCCAGAGCATGGGGTCCTGGGTTAGATTCTTGGCCTGATTGGGGATTTTATCTGCCTGGGGACTGAGTATTTGTGTTGTCCTCATCAGTTTGTCATCATCATCATCATCATCATCATTCGTGATAGTGGCTAGATTGAACTGTGAAAAAAATTTTACTGTGTACAAATTGGAACTTTGTTTGGGCACTGATAACTGCACCATTGAGGTTCCCACAAACCAAATTTCATCATTATCACAGTTACTGGATGTAAGTCCCTTTTTGATGTTTGCTGTTAGAAGAGATAATCTAAGTTATCTATGGACAAATCAGTATCTGTCATCCATCTCCAGATGTTTCAGTACTTCTCAAGTAATTTGGGACTATTTTAGAAAGTAGTAAGGAAGTACTTGTTTTACTGGGAGCTTTGAAGGCATGTCATAAGATGCGTGTGGGTAGCATAGTTCTTTCACTTTTAGTTGGTATAAATCTGTAATTCACTCAACAAATCTCTAATTGACCAAAGTATCAGAGAAGTTCCCATGAAACATAAGATTTTGTGTTCGATTCCCAGTGGTAGTACTTAGTTCGCTATGAAGTTTCAACAGAATATCAAATCGTATTTTTTCCTCTATCTGGAGCAATTTAGAAGTACAACGTGACGGGCCAGTAGGTTCTGTTTCACAGTCTTTGGCTTCCCCAGTGTTCGAGATCCAAGCTGCGTCACCGTCCAACGCGGCACTTCACCACTGAATAAACATCCGGCGCCTGCACGCCTTCTAACGAGCGCACGGCTGCTGTCAACTCGTTGTCGTTCCAGTATCGAGCGTGGGCGTCGCCTCGGCCGTTGCGCCGGTGTTGTTAGTAAAATGAGGAGGCGTCGCTCGGGGAGTTGTGCGACTGGGGGGAACAGGGGAAGCGCAGTAGGACTCGTGCTGAGGGAAGGTGGGGCAGGAAGGCGGGATGGGGCGTAGCTGGGTCTGGCCGAGCAATTAAAGGCGTGCGCAACAAAAGCGGCCAGCCTTTGTCTGGGCGCGGGACCGGCGGCTCGAGGCCGCATCGCCCCACACCTGCAGCCGCAGGAGACCTTCTCGAAAAAAGTGTTAACCACAAGGAGCATCGGACCTTTTTCTTTAATGTGTCATTTCCAAATGCAAGGATCTATGCGGGTAGAATAAAGATTTTACTTACAGACGTTCTTGATTTTCTGAGACAACATATAATTTTCACATATACTCGACAATGCCCGCCTTTCTATTTATTCCAGTTAGCCCACCTGCTTCAACACCCCACTGTCTCACCATCTCTTCCTGCCCTTCGCCCTGTCTCTCCCCACTTGTCCTCCACTCTGCCCATCTCATTCTCTTCTCTATCTGTCCTTCTGTTCTTTTCCCGTATCTCTGTCCATCTCCTCCTCTGTTTATCTTTGTCTGTCTCCTCCTCTCCTCTCTCACTGTCCATCTCCTCCCCCTCTCTCGTCATGATGCTCTCTCTGACACTTTTGCTCCTCTCTCTCTCTCTCTCTCGCTCTCTCTCTCTCTCTCTCTCTCTCTCTCTCTCCAACCCCACCCCACACCTCCCCATACCTGTGTCTATCTTCTCCTGCTCCGTCAAGGTCGACCTCCCCCTCTTCCCTCTCTCCAAATTATCAACCCCACACCAGCTGCAAGGTGATGGTCCTTACCCTGGCATCATATCTTTCCAGACTGTGAGTAATATCTGTCCAAAGTTCCTGAAATCGATCAAGGCTTAGGAAAGGCTTTTCACCCACAGATTTGGGAGAGTATGTGCATTTACCTATATTTCACGTATATTCTACATATTTCACTCCTAATTGTACACATATTTCACCTGTATCTGTAGCAAATTTTGCCCCACAGTTTCGTTTTTACACAGCCCAATACTTACGACGTCGTATGTCCTGAAAAATGTGTCATACAAGGTACATTCAATTGCAAACGGTTGACCATGAAAACTTTGTATTTACAGTAGAAAGTAGGTTCAATACCAAAGAGAGATTTGACAGTACATAGACCTTTGTACTCTGTAAATATCTAGGCTTCTACTATATAGTTACACATGTGGTGACACTATCTGAATCACTCTATATTATTATCTAGTTTAAGATATCGCTTTTGCTTCTCCTACAAAATTCTACAAAATGGAGGAGATACGAGGTTTTCATCCCCTACCATCGAATGTCAATACTGCCTGCAAAACATGTAATGAGTACAGTTAGTAAGGAAGTAGTGTGTTAAATTGTCATATCTGATGCGGCAAATTTAATGGATGAACAGCGAAAATGTAGTAAGTGAATACATTTTTTGCATTCATCATTTTGTGGTGGCGGTCATGAATAAGAAAATTTCACATATACCTGAAACTGTGTGTAAAGCTTTTTGAAGGTTACCAACTACCGCAATTCTCAAATACTAAACAAATAAAATCTGAGTTATCGCACATCGTGGGCAACACCTCTTTTTCATTCCCACCTCTACCTCTTTGATAGGGATCCTATCCCCACAGCGATTCTTTCAACACAGTAAGTGGTATGTGTACGAAGTTTGGTTGAAATCGGTTTTGTGGTTTGGAACATGTGTGACAAACGTACACACATACACACATATTTGTAATATATTTCGTTTATAGCTCGTTTATCTGTTTGAAACACCTAAATGTTTCTGCCTTGAATAAATGAATAAGATCAGCTATTTGTAGCTACATGGTAGCTACTTGGTGGCATTTGAGACTATGTTGAAATGGTTCAAATGGCTCTGAGCACTAGGGACTTAACTACTGAAGTCATCAGTCCCCTAGAACTTAGAACTACTTAAACCTAACTAAGCTAAGGACATAACACACATCCATTCCCGGGGTAGGATTCGAACCTGCGACTGTAGCGTGAGACTATGTCAATCTATTGAAGTAGAGTTCACGTCCCCTTAATACGATACTCGTTTTCATACATTGGATATTTTTGGTTGATGTGTTGCGAGTGTTATGCATGCATATCTGAGGTACGTTTGAAGTAACACACTGTGTTACAAATAGTACATGACAAATAATCATTTAGTGCCAGGATGTCTCGGGTTATGCAGCCGTGAGAGGTACCATCCTGGCACTCATCCAGTATGGTGGTTTCAGTTTACATGAAACAGCAGCCACATGCAGCGTCCAGTCTTCCTTCGCCGAGTTGTGGATAAGGTGGTGGCGACCAACAGATGATTGGCTGTCATTGACGAATGGGCTCGGAAAGGTGTTGAGACTTCAGATAAATAATACCTTAGTTGACACCTGTGTAGAACGTCCATTTCTAAATGCTGTCCAACTTCAGGATAAGACGAATTGTTCTTGGATGTTCGCAAAGAGTTCACAACTGCTGGTAATAAAGAGGCCCTCCCCGATGATTACAAACTTAGTGGGCTTTCCTTCGCTGTATTGAATGCGAACTATGACTGACAGCACGTCTGCTCCTCATAAATAGTCAATATGTAGCTCAGGGTTGATAACAGTGTACACACCATGGGAATCACGTTACGACCAACAGTACGTGGTGCAACATTCGCGTATTGGCCCCTTCTGTCTCGTCCTGCGGTTGGATGTCATCACATGCAGCAGATTTCCTTCTAAGAATGTAGCATCATCTCCGCACGAATTAATTTGTGCATATTGTGAAACACACTACAGCGCCGAGCGTGAGTATGCGTTTCCCCAGTGGAGTGATCCAGTTTCAACAGGGCCAAACACCAGTTTACACGAATCGAACCGTTCAGCAGTGGTTTACAACAGGATGATGTCGATATGATCGACTGGCTTATTTGAGAGCCAGACATGAATCACATTCCAAATTTGCTAACGAAAGTAAAGTCACATGAACTTACACTGAACGACTTCAGCGCCACGACCACCTGACGATCTGTGAGATCTAGTTTTCGACACATGTGAGAGTCTCGCGGACGATGAGGCACATTTACAGAGGTTTACGCTTCCATGTCTCGTCAGATAAGGCAGATAATTGATAATAATGGTGCATGGATTTCGTACTATCTTCATCCCTGCTGTGAAACTTTCCTCGACTCACGTAAATGCTCTCTATGGTACAACATTGGATACAACTATACATTAATTGGGAATTTAGATGAAACCATTTTACCTCAAATTTTATTTACTGAATTCTTAAGACGTAGCACTTAATAAATGTAAATTTCAAAAACAAACAAACAACTTCATCTGAATCGAAGCACAAATTGTGTCCTAAAATAAGATTGTGGGAGATTACGTTTCGTATCGACCAATATACAGAGTCTGCCAGAAAAATGTATGTACTCTTTGTCAGGCTCTATCGAGATATCGATATTGTCGTTCGATTTGAGTTGCGAGTGAGTTGTAGTGTGGTCGTTAGCTCAACGGATGTTAGTACTTTCATCTCGGAATTGAGAAAACAAGATGGTCGGATCACGCTTGACATTCGAGCAACGAAATTGGATTGTGAAGTGGTTTTTCAAGATTGATATTGCAACTGAAGTGCGAGGTCATTGGAGGTGGGAGTTTCTTTGATATAATACTTTGAAACAGTCACATGAATTCTACAAAATAGGGTACATTTTATGCGTGGAATGCGGAAAGACGCAGATGACGTGGAGGAGGTTTTGTCTTGTTTTGTCAATCATTCAAATGTGATATATCGCCCAACAAGTATTAGCAAAACGGCAGCATCACAAAGAGACCTCAAAAATTTCACAAAATTGTCAAACTATTTAGCAAAAATATGATCCTTAAACCAACTACTATGGTGGCAAGCTGAAGTTATCCTAATATGAGAGGCCATGGCCCAGTATGCGATACTGTCACGTATTAGAGTACTCGTGGTGTCCCATGTTATGAATGAGCCATCTTGAGCTGAAAACCTAGGTTCATATTTACTTTGCTCTATTTGAAGGACGATTGGTTACAGAAAATGAAATAGTACTTAGCAGGAGAACATGACAAGTGCCTCAAACAGATTTTCAAGAAACTCAAGGAACTTCACTCAGTTGAAGAGGCTCAAATATGCGAACAGGTATTTCAGCTTATCCATATGTACTCGATCGTTTCTGGAAGAACGACAGTCAAAGATTTTGGGGTACAGTATGCAACTATTCCGTTTAACATTGTTGGAAGAGTTGGTAACGTCGAGGCTTCACACACCTGCGCCCAGTGTTTGAAATCCGGTTATTGTTTTCATTTCATTTTATTTTAGTTGTTCATAGTTTTCTACTTCTACCTCAAGACGTTTACGACACGAATGACTCCTATCAAGTTAAGAGATACAAGGGTGTTATATCAATTGTGAAAATACAGCTGAGTTTCACAACAGTTTTCACATATTTATTATACAACGTATTCGTGTGTGTGACTCTTTGCAGACTGTTCGCTTTGAACTCTATTTCGGAAATGATACGCTTCCCTCATTGGTTCCCTCAAGACGACAAAAATAACTAGGCAGTTCAGAATCGATTGAACATAATACCCTCCTTGCAGGCTTCAGGTATAAACGGTTATACTTGCTCGCCGATCGAAAGCGACAACACCACCAATATTGTTTACAAGTCACGCAACACGAATTTGAATGAAAACAACTTCAAATTTTTCTCATTCGCTTATTGTTTTACACGCTCTTCTAAGGACATAGATATGTAGATGAAAACAATTTAAAATAATAGGGTTTCAGACAAGGGACACAAGAATGTAAAACAGCAATGCTAACCACTGTGCCAACGCTTTGGCGTACTGTCTTCCCTGCTGAACGGCATATAAAGTGGGTAAAAAATTTTGACTGTCGTTCTCTCAGAGACAGTCGAGTACATACGTCTAAGCTGAGATACGTTTTTGCACCCTCTTCCACTGAGGAAAGTTTCTGTAAAAGCAGATTTTGGCACTTGTCGTTGCCGTTGCGACAGATAGTCAACTTCAGATATTAAAAGGGCTACGAGGACTTACAGACAAAAAATGAAAGTCAACCCTTTAAAATCAAGGGTTCTTGAGATTTTTCAGCTCCCCAATGGTCTTAACGTCACAGCTCTACGTCTCAGGTGGTGCGAAAAACCTGTTCTGGAATCTCCCAACAGAGGTGAGCATTAATTTGTTCCATAATCTAGCTGTTCCACATTATAGAACTTCCCCACACTAAGCACCTTTCCTCTACATTCATAGTATCTTTTGAGTGAAATAAGAGCAATGTTCAATCAGAACATAAATAGTATTTTTTTAAAAATAATATTCTAATTGCGTCTTTAGTTTCATATCCGTAAGACCACCAGAATTATTGAGTTCTATTTCCCTTAAAAACTTGGGAGACACAAACCAAACTTTCGAACGGCCGCTGTGGCCGAGCGGTTCTAGGCGCTTCAGCCCAGAACCTAACGACTGCTACCGTCGCAGGTTGGAATCCTGCCTCGGGCGTGGATGTGTGTGATGTCCTTAGGTTTGTTAGGTTTATGTAGCCCTAAGTTCTAGGGGACAGATGCCCTCAAATGTTAAGTGCCATAGTGCTCAGAGCCATTTGAACCAAATCATAATTTCCGTCGCACTACTTTATTCTACACTTGTACTGTTTATTGAAAGGTCGTAAAAATGTCATTACTATCAATATGTCATTAGTATCAATACACACGTCCGACCTGATTTTAATATTTATTCTCGAGCAACAGAATTTAAACGTCCTATTCACACCCATTCTTGCGGAATGGTTGAACTTATTTTTCCCAGCATATTTGTAATTTTATTAATGAACCTAAATTTGTGAAATCAGGATTAAACATTTATTTTCTCCATTCAGTTTCATCTTCATGATTTTTTACTGCTGCATCTTCTTTCCTTTTCTATCTGCCACTTCTGTGAATAGTTTTACGCACAGACAAAATTTGCTCTTCGACATCTCAACCTGGACCTAGTTATTTGAAATTGAGCACATTCGTTAATTTTAGTGGTTCAGAATAAAAGTGCAAAAATATTTCTACTGAGCTTGGCGCTGATGAGTTTGTAGTTGGAAAAGAAAGTATATCAACACCAATTTCATTGGTGCCAAAAAACTGAGTAGTTATTAGATCTGTTACTCTATTCTACGTTAGAAAGACAAGCTTAGTAGAAGATAAAATTTTGCTCGAAGTCAGATCGATCTAAAATCACTTACTCCCAAAATAGTAATAACTTCTTCATATAAAGAAACTTGGATGAATTTTATTTAAATTTTGTTCATTTTGTGAAATACGGAAGTGCTATTGGCACCTACCACGACGGAGACTTAGAAAATATTACTCAGACAGTGAAACCAATTCTCATTCAGCGAACAAAGTGCATGCACTTTGAGCGTGAATACTTAGTACAGCGACGCTAACGCCTCCTTCGGGCCGTATCTAGCGCTGCCGATCATATCACTACATACACTCCTGGAAATTGAAATAAGAACACCGTGAATTCATTGTCCCAGGAAGGGGAAACTTTATTGACACATTCCTGGGGTCAGATACATCACATGATCACACTGACAGAACCACATGCACATAGACACAGGCAACAGAGCATGCACAATGTCGGCACTAGTACAGTGTATATCCACCTTTCGCAGCAATGCAGGCTGCTATTCTCCCATGGAGACGATCGTAGAGATGCTGGATGTAGTCCTGGGAACGGCTTGCCATGCCATTTCCACCTGGCGCCTCAGTTGGACCAGCGTTCGTGCTGGACGTGCAGACCGCGTGAGACGACGCTTCATCCAGTCCCAAACATGCTCAATGGGGGACAGATCCGGAGATCTTGCTGGCCAGGGTAGTTGACTTACACCTTCTTGAGCACGTTGGGTGGCACGGGATACATGCGGACGTGCATTGTCCTGTTGGAACAGCAAGTTCCCTTGCCGGTCTAGGAATGGTAGAACGATGGGTTCGATGACGGTTTGGATGTACCGTGCACTATTCAGTGTCCCCTCGACGATCACCAGTGGTGTACGGCCAGTGTAGGAGATCGCTCCCCACACCATGATGCCGGGTGTTGGCCCTGTGTGCCTCGGTCGTATGCAGTCCTGATTGTGGCGCTCACCTGCACGGCGCCAAACACGCATACGACCATCATTGGCACCAAGGCAGAAGCGTCTCTCATCGCTGAAGACGACACGTCTCCATTCGTCCCTCCATTCACGCCTGTCGCGACACCACTGGAGGCGGGCTGCACGATGTTGGGGCGTGAGCGGAAGACGGCCTAACGGTGTGCGGGACCGTAGCCCAGCTTCATGGAGACGGTTGCGAATGGTCCTCGCCGATACCCCAGGAGCAACAGTGTCCCTAATTTGCTGGGAGGTGGCGGTGCGGTCCCCTACGGCACTGCATAGGATCCTACGGTCTTGGCGTGCATCCGTGCGTCGCTGCGGTACGGTCCCAGGTCGACGGGCACGTGCACCTTCCGCCGACCACTGGCGACAACATCGATGTACTGTGGAGACCTCACCCCCCACGTGTTGAGCAATTCGGCGGTACGTCCACCCGGCCTCCCGCATGCCCACTATACGCCCTCGCTCAAAGTCCGTCAACTGCACATACGGTTCACGTTCACGCTGTCGCGGCATGCTACCAGTGTTAAAGACTGCGATGGAGCTCCGTATGCCACGGCAAACTGGCTGACACTGACGGCGGCGGTGCACAAATGCTGCGCAGCTAGCGCCATTCGACGGCCAACACCGCGGTTCCTGGTGTGTCCGCTGTGCCGTGCGTGTGATCATTGCTTGTACAGCCCTCTCGCAGTGTCCGGAGCAAGTATGGTGGGTCTGACACACCGGTGTCAATGTGTTCTTTTTTCCATTTCCAGGAGTGTATTTCGCGATTGTTCCTGCATCCTATACTTCTATTTATTATGTTTAATTGGTTTTCTTGTAAAATATTGTGTAGAGACCTTCTTTATGGCATGAAAATATATTGCCGCTATAGCCCAGTATTGGCATTAATGCGGCGAAAGTGTTGCCACTGTTTGTGACATTGCTTACTCGCCGAGAATGTCCGATGTGGGTCTTGGCCATTTTCCTTGCGAACAGTTTTCTTTTATCGATCGTACATAACAGCTTGATAACAGATTTCTGTTTCACTGAGAGCACACTATCTGTCAGCCGTTGAAAAGTTGATCGACGTGGTTCAGTAGTATGTACATAGAATCGCATTCCTAACATATGTCTATCCATGCCATTTTATGGTGCGTTGGCGGAGAGAGCTTCTGGTACCCGTCTTTTTTCCCCTATTCCCTTGAATCTGTGAATGATACTTGGCATGAATGACTGTCAGTGACCCACTGTATGAGCTCTAGTTCCCTCATTTGCCTTTCATGGACATTGTGCGAGATGTCGACGTCTCACAACTTTTTAGAGTGTGCTTTCTTCGGAATGTCATCAGTGCACCCGTGGGCTAACTGTAGTCTTTGCGGTCCTACGGCAAGCAATTTAATTCCCTTTCACTTATAAAGAAATCAAAATGTCACCTCTAACTAGTTTCAAACAATTTGGGTTAAAAAAAATAAGACGGACATTAACAAGAATGCATCTATTGTGTTTTCAAAGTTTTAGTAACACGTTACATTGTATTAACAATACTGCCTCTTGCATGTCAATATATGAAGCAGCTGTTCGTGCAATCTTCACAGAGTCGAGCGGATGTACCAGGAGCAGCGCTGTGTGTTCCTACATATCTTATTTTTTTGTCTTTGGTCTCAATTGCCTCTCTATCAAAAGTCAGTAACATCTGTGTATTTAACTGTGTTGAGTAGTGTCGCTAAACTTACTGTAAATGAGTATTTGTTTAGCTAAAGTGTCACGTGGGCTTACTTTGTAGCGTCGTTATGACCCGAACTAGTGTTCCAGCAGCACTTAGGCTGTATCTAGTGGCTTGGATTCTCGCTGTGTTCTAGTAGGCGGATAGGGTTATGAGGATTGCGACTTTTGTATGTGGTTGCAGAGGGAACACCACTGTCCAGAAATTGCTAGAAGCTGTGTTGGACACAGTCGACAGACTTACTATCACTGCAGTAGGTTACTGTGGCGATGAGACACCTGAGACGAATGCATTGGCACTTTTGGTGCCTATAGTGCCGCCTGAGATCTCTAATGTCTCAGTGTTTTCTAATTCGCTCGTCATGCCCAGCCAGCACTCACTTGAAAGTGTATGATTAAGGATGGTGGGGCCGCAGATCTGTAAGAGCAAATTGAAAGGTGATACTGGTCACATAGGTCTACTCAGATACCTTAAAACACGTTGAGGTCATATCCACAGCTAAAAGTACATCTGTGTTAACACGGGACACATCATTTGAGACTGCGGCCTGTACTTTGAATTAGACAGGTTGAAGGGGGAAAGAGACAATGGAAGCTGGGAACAGGTAACAAGTCGTAGTCAGGAGGAGGAAACCTCACAAGTCACTTTTCAGATTCCAGTGAGCAATCAGTTTGATTTGTTACCTGAAGAGCCTCAAACAGTTTTTGAGCAAAGTAGGGTGGAGCGGACTCGTAGTAACAATTGTAATGTTAGGTCGGGAGTTAAGTCAAGCAGAAAGAAAAGACTCCTGCTTTTAAGCAGCAGTTACGGGAGAGGTGTAGGCCAGTTGCTATAGGATAGGCTAGGAGTCGAGTACCAGGTCACAAGTATTGTGAAACCTAGTGCTAAGCTTAGCCAGGTTACAGAAAACCTAGGGGTCTTGTGCAAATATTTCGATGGTGAGGACCATGTTCTCATAGTAGAACGAGCAGGAAACAGCCTGGCTAGCAATTCGGACTATAGTATTAGGTGTGACGTGGATGTAATAGGTGCAGCAACAGATCACACTCGTGTAGGGTTTGTGGATGTTTTGCAGCGCCATGACCAGCCCTGGTTTAATGCGGCTGTCAAACGTGTTACCAGAGAGATGGTGGAGGGGGGTAACTGTTGGCAGAAACTGAATCTCTATCTGTGCTGTTCCTGTTGATGCAATTGGGAGGTGGGGTTACACTAGTCATGGCGCGCACCTGAATATGAAGGGGAAGGATAGTTTATCTTCTTGCAAAAACTGTAAAGGGCGCCACAGGCACACAAGACAAAATACCTGTGATTATTGGAGTCAGAGGTACACAGTTTTTAGGTTAGAGTCAGGTTACGGACAGAGAGTATTGAAAGAGATTAAAATAGAACAGTGCCACAATGTCTGTAGCAGTATCCAAAGAAATAAAATTTGTGTGTTTCTTCAGAACATTAGAGGACTGAAAAATAAGATAGATGAGCCTCTTGTATGCCTAGAAAATGCGGTAAATTCTGAAGGTACAGATGTTTTGTGTCTCTCTGAACTCCATGTGAAACGTCCCCTTTGAACATTTATACAAGACTGTGCTTAAACTGACACACAATATTTTTTAGCGCAACGCAATCTGACTTTCAGAAATCCCTACAAAAGAATGGCCCTGACTAACATTAACCTATACCTTTCACAAATCACTTACCTCACAAAAATCTTCGTTACTCACAATAAAAAAGCTAAACAGCCTACTTACACATGTAACCGCAGGGATGGAGAAGTTAAATTTAAGGGATTAGAATTAACATCTTATTCATGTTCAGTCAACATGGAAAATGGAGGCATTGCTATGTATATAAAAACTGGACACAAAATCAAAAATATTGAAACAAATAGCTTTTGTGTGGATCAGGTCCTTGTAGCATGTGCTCGTGAGCTCCTACTGCAATATAGTTCTACAGTAGTTGTAACAATCTACAGATCCCCTCAAGGTAACTTTCAGCTATTCATGAAAAATCTTGAGGCATTTTTGAGCTACCTGTTAGACAAAAAGAAGCAGTTAGTAGTTTTTGGTGGTTTTAATGTAGATTTCTTAAAAGATATGGATAGAAAAAATGAGCTAGAATCTTTGTTTGGTTGCTTCAATCGAGTATCTGTTGTAAATTTTCCAACTTGTGTGTAGCAGGATAGTAATTAACTTATTGATAACATTTTCATAGACAGTACTCAGGCAGAAACAATTAACCTGTACCCAGTTGTTAATGGGCTATCTGATCATGATGCACAGTTAATAGAAAAAACACATAAAGCGCCTTACAGGATTGAGACAGGTTCATACAAGGCAGGGAGGCTTAATAAAGCGAACGGAATACAGAGCTTTAAGTGCAGCCTAGAAGAGGTAGAATGGGATGATGTACACACAGAAAATGATGCTGATGCCAAATTCAGGTTATTCCACCGTAAATTTTTGTCAATATTTTAGAGTTGCTTCCCTGAAACGATATCCAAAAAGTCAAGTAAGCCAAGGATTACTGAGCGAATTAAGATACCGTGTAAGAGGAAGAGGGAAATATATGGACAGGTCAGAATAATTCAGGATCCGACGTTACTTGCTTACTACAATAGATACTGTAATGTTTTAAGGGAAGTCATTAAGAATTCTAGAAGCTTAGGTGTTCTGACAGAAATTAATAATGTGGATAATAAGATTAAAATTATATGGAATATTGTGAAACGGGAGATGGGGCAGCCTGACACTGCACAGCATACCATAGCAATAAAGCTAAATGATGATGGTACGAGTGATAATTCACAAGCTGCAAATATATTTAACAATCACTTTCTGAATGTAGCAGCAAAATAGGATTAAAGGGTTCAGTTGAAGAAGTAAAAAATATATCTTAAAAATGTCATTCCCCAGGACGTTAGGCTTTTATAAATAGCACCAACATCTCCCACTGAAATTAAGGGAATTATAAATATACTGAAAAACGAGAGCTCATGTGGTGTTGATGGAGTCTCTAACAGAATTTTGAAGTATTGTTCTAATTTAATAAGTGTAGTCCTTAGCGATCTATGTAATGCTTTGCTGGCACAGGGAATTTTTCCAGACAGATACGCAATTGTCAAACCTCTTCATAAGAAAGGGGACAAGAGTGACTTAAATAATTATAGACCAATCTCATTGCTGACTTCATTTTCTAAAATATTCGAAAAAGTGATGTATTCAAGAATGGTCTAACATTTAAGTGAAAATAATTTACTCACAATGTTACAATTCGGATTCCAGGAGGGATACTCGACTGAGAATACTATCTACACATTTGCCCATCAAATAGCACAAGCCCTAAACAACAAATTATCGCCAGTTCGTATTTTTGTGATCTCTCCAAGGCATTTGACTGTGTGGATCATGTCACACTCTTTGAGAAAGTGAGGTTTTATGGAATTGAAGGCTATACACACAGCTGGTTTGAATCATACTTAATGAAGAGATAGCTAAAATGTGTGCTGAATAGCACAAATAATGTTGAGAGGTTTGTAAATTTTATTGAATGGGGAGTTATCACAAAGGGATTCCCACAGGGTTCAATTTTAGGTCCTCCGCTGATCCTTATTCATATGAATGACCTCCCACTTAACGTCAGCCATCTGAACTAGTACTTTTTGCAGATGACACGAATGTTATAATAAATCCCATTCCAGAAAAAGCAGCTGAAGATATTGTTAAGTGGTTCTCAGAAAATGGACTCTCCCTCAGTTATGAAAAACTCACGATATACAGTTCTGTGCACCGAATAGAGTCATACCAACAATTGATGTAGCATATGAACAGGGCTCAGTTAACACGGTAGATTTCTCCAAATTTTTGGGTGTTCACATTGATGACAATTTGAACTGGAAGAAGCATATTGCTGAGCTTCTCAAACAATTAAGTTCAACTTCTTTCGCTCTTTGTATAATCGCTAGTCTTAGTAATAAACAGATCAGCCTCTTAACGTACATTCTATATTTACACTCAATAATGTGTTATGGAATTGTTTTCTGGGTTAACTCACCACTTAGACATAAAGTATTGATTGCACGAATTACCCAAGGACGTCATGTAGGCACCTTTTCAAGGAGTTATTAGTTTTAAGTACACCGTCAGAGTACATATATTCGCTAATGAAAGTCGTTACAAATAATCCACCTCAGTTCGCGAAGATCTGTAATGCTCATAAGTACAACACTAGAGGGAAAAGTTACCTTTCCTATCCACTATTGAAGCTGTTGCTCCAAAAGGAGTACATTATTCAGCAACAAAAATATTAGATCATTTGCCCAACAACATAAAGTGTCTGGAAAGTAGCAGATCAAGTTTTAAATTTAACTTAAAATCATTTCTTTTGCACAACTCCATCTACTCCAAGGACGATCTTCTGTTTCAGAAATGGCAAAAAAAGAATCTACCTCTAAATGTAGTTGCATGTGTAGAACTAAAAATTTCAGTTATATTAATATTAGCACTATTCTAGTGTGTAGATATATTCTTTAATCTGACTTGTTTCACATCACATCGATAAAATAATCGATAAAATGATATATGGAGCATGACATAACTAAAACTAAACTAAAACTAAAGGTGTTCACTTGCCCGATGGTCGTCCATGTGCAAGCTAACAAGGAATGAAAACTTTTGTAAAATTCCATATGATTACCATTGGGGTCTGGGGATCCGTTGCAGATCTCACCTTAATGACCTTGAGTACTTCATCTGTGGTCACATCTTCTTGGAGTTCATGTGCTACCTCCACCGAGAAAATGCTCGTAATACGTCGTGCGACCTGTGTAATCAGTTCCACGGAATGCGGTACAGTTGCATAAAATCTGTTGAAATGACTGTGGAGACAATGGCAGATGGTTTGTTGGTTCTCATGTCGGTGGCCTCCCGCATCAGTGCGGACGTGGACCAGATATCCGCGTTGTCATTGTCTTTCTTGGGGGAGGTGGTACACCGGGAGATGTTCTTGAAGTACATGACTAGAGTTCCGAGATCGGTCTACAGTGCCTTCCAGGTGGTGGCGGATGACCAAGGAGATGTGCGCCTCTGTTTAGTGCACCACAGTCTGCCTGGATGGCGAAAAAGGCATCAGTCACGAAGAATGGAATAATACAAGTGCAAGATATTAGTACGCCAAGCCTTGGCTACCTCAGCATTGCTCATCAATGTTTTACGAAGGGTCGGCTTTGCACAGGAGAGCCACCAATATAAAGCAGAGTTACAGGAGCCACGACGACGCCAGCGACGTGCCCATGCTTCCTTGTTAAAAAAATGTGTGAAATCTTATGGGACTTAACTGCTAAGGTCATCACTCGCTAAGCTTTCACACTACTTAACCTAAATTATCCTAAGGACAAACACACACACACCCATGTCCGAGGGAGGACTCGAACCTCCGCCAACACCAGCCGCACAGTCCACGACTGCAGCGCCTTAGACCGCCCGACTAATCCCGCGCGGCCATGCTTCCTTGATCGTACGGTGACAGTCTGGAAGGTCAGGTGGACAACTTTGAAATTCCACAGATCACGCTGTGGGGAGAGAGTGACGTCGCAGAAATATGCGCCATAGTCTGAAAATGCCATGGGCCAGACTTTTGCATGGCAGGTGCTATCAGCAAGTGCGCGGGTGAGGTAAATGCGGTCTTTGCGGCTTGATGAGTGAGCGGTTTAAAATGGGTAACCTGGTTGGACACTGATATATGGTTCGTTGGAGCTTTGTCCAGATGTCAATGAGCTGCAGGCAATCGGCGACCGTCGAGAGAGCCGCAGAAGGTGAATGGTGTGGGAGTTGGACAACGGGCCCTTGTGTTAAGCCGAAGTCCCTACTGACCACCAAATCGGCTTGGCATCTGTGAAGAACGATTGACCTCCTCTGAGAAAAATGTATGTCAATCATGACGGAGGATAGAGCCAGACAGTGTGTGGATGTTAATTATATGCACGCCAAATATTGTGAGTGCCATCTCCCATGCATTGTGGAAGTATTCGATGTGGCGGCACGATATTGCTGTGTACTCTCTCTTGCAGGCGATGCAGAATGCTTGATGGAAGCATCCTGCAGGTGTAGACCATTCGGGTCTGTCACAGTGGTCATGATTACTGGCAGAATGCCAGCTCAGGCGCCTCTGATGGGTACTCTCGCTTGGAGTCGCTAGTGGTCTAATCCGCTCCTTCTTGAACATCATCAGCCCAGGATGCTGACGTCAAAGGCATGTGACAGTAGGTTACTGTTGGAGCAGTGGAAGCAGGTGCCGTGACAGTAGGTGTGGGGGACCTGTCGTCCTCATGTACTGGCAACACTAAGTTCGTGTTCTGGAGTGAGAGAGAGAATTCGTCACATGAGGGGTGTTTGGAGTGGTCATACCATGTGACCGGATGCAAAATGGAAGGTCCCCATCAGACATTCGGTCCTCATCTCGCGAGGCCATCTGAAGGGTGGCGTCGTCGGTGGGTATTCGTCGGCGTTTCTTAAGCTTTCTGGGGGACCGCTGTTTCCTAATGTGTTGTTCCGTATCAGAATGTGGTCGCCCATCGTCAGACGCTGTACCCGTGTGGATAAATGTAGCAGTCGGCACGACATCTAGTTTGACATCGATGGTTCGGCTAGGATCGTCCTTCACGGTCCTGAAATGGATGGTCCCGGCATGAACACTGGGCGTGATGCCAAGCTGGTCTCGTAAGTGTGTTGTGATGCGATAGGTGGTGTTGACGAGGTTTCAGGCGTATCCTGACGTGCTGGGACAGGGTTCTGTGCTACCGTTGCGTTTGTGACGGGTAGGGACGTGAACGTCGGGGTCACTTCACCCAGCGGTGTCATCAGTTACGATGGGACGTATTTCCTCAGCTCAGTTTTTATCTACCGGACGCAATTTAACACTGGATGGGCCATGAATGTTTGCCATTCATCTGCAAGGTGACCTAAGAGGTACCTCGAACGGGAGCTCAAACACCCGCCAAGTCACGAAACTGAATCCCTGATGGTTCACTTTAGTTGCACCTGAGTGTCCGTCAGAGTCTTTAAATTTTAGTCCGGTGGAACAAGTTCAGTGCATACTGCCTCAAGTCGACATATTGATGTATAAACACTTACTGTAATGGAAAAATGTCTTTCGATCACGTCCAGAGGGTTCAAACGCAGATCCTCTCGTATGAACTGTTCAGCTTCAAAGGCTGTTGGTCATTGAAGTTAAGAGGAGACGGAAAGCAATTTTTATCCCTATAGTGCCAATGATGTTTTTCCGTCTGAACAGGTACACTTTTCAAAAGAAATATAAGTGATAAGCAATGAAATTTTTACTAGTGAAAGAACAATCCTTTTTTTTTCAAAGCCATAAGAGATATTAAGTTCATTTTACTTATAAATTGAGGCAATTTAAAAGTAAAATGAACTTATATATATATATATATATATATATATATATATATATATATATGCCTCAATTTATATATATATATATATATATATATATATATATATATATATATATATATATATATATATATATATATATATACCTCAATTTAAAAGTAAAATGAACTTAATATCTCTTATGGCTTTGAAAAAAAAAGATTACATTTAAATTGAGGCATATATATATATATATATATATATATATATATATATATATATATATATATATGTCTCAATTTAAAAGTAAAATGAACTTAATATCTCTTGTTGTTGTTGTGGTCTTCAGTCCTGAGACTGGTTTGATGCAGCTCTCCATGCTACTCTATCCTGTGCAAGCTTCTTCATCTCCCAGTATCTACTGCAACCTACATCCTTCTGAATCTGCTTAGTGTATTCATCTCTTGGTCTCCCACTACGATTTTTACCCTCCACACTGCCCTCCAATGCTAAATTTGTGATCCCTTGATGCCTCAAAACATGTCCTACCAACCGATCCCTTCTTCTAGTCAAGTTGTGCCACAAACTTCTCTTCTCCCCAATCATATTCAATACCTCCTCATTAGTTACGTGATCTACCCACCTTATCTTCAGCATTCTTCTGTAGCACCACATTTCGAAAGCTTCTATTCTCTTCTTGTCCAAACTAGTTATCGTCCATGTTTCACTTCCATACATGGCTACACTCCATACAAATACTTTCAGAAACGACTTCCTGACACTTAAATCTATACTCGATGTTAACAAATTCCTCTTCTTGAGAAACGCTTTCCTTGCCATTGCCAGTCTACATTTTATATCCTCTCTACTTCGACCATCATCGGTTATTTTACTCCCTAAATAGCAAAACTCCTTTACTACTTTAAGTGTCTCATTTCCTAATCTAATTCCCTCAGCATCACCCGACTTAATTTGACTACATTCCATTATCCTCGTTTTGCTTTTGTTGATGTTCATCTTATATCCTCCTTTCAAGACACTGTCCATTCCGTTCAACTGCTCTTCCAAGTCCTTTGCTGTCTCTGACAGAATTACAATGTCATCGGCGAACCTCAAAGTTTTTACTTCTTCTCCTTGAATTTTAATACCTACTCCGAATTTTTCTTTTGTTTCCTTTACTGCTTGCTCAATATACAGATTGAATAACATCGGGGAGAGGCTACAACCCTGTCTTACTCCTTTCCCAACCACTGCTTCCCTTTCATTCCCCTCGACTCTTATAACTGCCATCTGGTTTCTGTACAAATTGTAAATAGCATTTCGCTCCCTGTATTTTACCCCTGCCACCTTCAGAATTTGAAAGAGAGTATTCCAGTCAACATTGTCAAAAGCTTTCTCTAAGTCTACAAATGCTAGAAACGTAGGTTTGCCTTTTCTTAATCTTTCTTCCAAGATAAGTCGTAAGGTCAGTATTGCCTCACGTGTTCCAACATTTCTACTGAATCCAAACTGATCTTCCCCGAGGTCGGCTTCTACCAGTTTTTCCATTCGTCTGTAAAGAATTCGCGTTAGTATTTTGCAGCTGTGACTTATTAAACTGATAGTTCGGTAATTTTCACATCTGTCAACACCTGCTTTCTTTGGGATTGGAATTATTATATTCTTCTTGAAGTCTGAGGGTATTTCGCCTGTCTCATACATCTTGCTCACCAGATGGTAGAGTTTTGTCATGACTGGCTCTCCCGAGGCCATCAGTAGTTCAAATGGAATGTTGTCTACTCCCGGGGACTTGTTTCGACTCAGGTCTTTCAGTGCTCTGTCAAACTCTTCACGCAGTATCTTATCTCCCATTTCGTCTTCATCTACATCCTCTTCCATTTCCATAATATTGTCCTCAAGTACATCGCCCTTGTATAAACCCTCTATATACTCCTTCCACCTTTCTGCCTTCCCTTCTTTGCTTAGAACTGGGTTGCCATCTGAGCTCTTGATATTCATACAAGTGGTTCTCTTCTCTCCAAAGGTCTCTTTAATTTTCCTGTAGGCAGTATCTATCTTACCCCTAGTGAGACAAGCCTCTACATCCTTACATTTGTCCTCTAGCCATCCCTGCTTAGCCATTTTGCACTTCCTGTCGATATCATTTTTGAGACGTCTGTATTCCTTTTTGCCTGCTTCATTTACTGCATTTTTGTATTTTCTCCTTTCATCAATTAAATTCAATATTTCTTCTGTTACCCAAGGATTTCTATTAGCCCTCGTCTTTTTACCTACTTGATCTTCTGCTGCCTTCACTACTTCATCTCTCAGAGCTACCCATTCTTCTTCTACTGTATTTCTTTCCCCCATTCCTGTCAATTGTTCCCTTATGCTCTCCCTGAAACTCTCTACAACCTCTGGTTCTTTCAGTTTATCCAGGTCCCATCTCCTTAAATTCCCACCTTTTTGCAGTTTCTTCAGTTTCAATCTGCAGTTCATAACCAATAGATTGTGGTCAGAATCCACATCTGCCCCAGGAAATGTCTTACAATTTAAAACCTGGTTCCTAAATCTCTGTCTTACCATTATATAATCTATCTGATACCTACTAGTATCTCCAGGATTCTTCCACGTATACAACCTTCTTTTATGATTCTTGAACCAAGTGTTAGCTATGATTAAGTTATGCTCTGTGCAAAATTCTACAAGGCGGCTTCCTCTTTCATTCCTTCCCCCGAATCCATATTCACCTACTATGTTTCCTTCTCTCCCTTTTCCTACTGACGAATTCCAGTCACCCATGACTATTAAATTTTCGTCTCCTTTCACTACCTGAATAATTTCTTTTATCTCGTCATACATTTCATCTATTTCTTCATCATCTGCAGAGGTAGTTGGCATATAAACTTGTACTACTGTAGTAGGCATGGGCTTTGTGTCTATCTTGGCCACAATAATGCGTTCACTATGCTGTTTGTAGTAGCTAACCCGCACTACTATTTTTTTATTCATTATTAAACCTACTCCTGCATTACCCCTATTTGATTTTGTATTTATAACCCTGTAATCACCTGACCAAAAGTCTTGTTCCTCCTGCCACCGAACTTCACTAATTCCCACTATATCTAACTTTAACCTATCCATTTCCCTTTTTAAATTTTCTAACCTACCTGCCCGATTAAGGGATCTGACATTCCACGCTCCGATCCGTAGAACGCCAGTTTTCTTTCTCCTGATAACGACGTCCTCCTGAGTAGTCCCCGCCCGGAGATCCGAATGGGGGACTATTTTACCTCCGGAATATTTTACCCAAGAGGACGCCATCATCATTTAATCATACAGTAGAGCTGCATGTCCTCGGGAAAAATTACGGCTGTAGTTTCCCCTTGCTTTCAGCCGTTCGCAGTACCAGCACAGCAAGGCCGTTTTGGTTAATGTTACAAGGCCAGATCAGTCAATCATCCAGACTGTTG
Source organism: Schistocerca cancellata (assembly GCF_023864275.1). Taxonomy (NCBI): domain Eukaryota; kingdom Metazoa; phylum Arthropoda; class Insecta; order Orthoptera; family Acrididae; genus Schistocerca; species Schistocerca cancellata. Next base: position 521,165,063 of record NC_064627.1, on the reverse strand, counting down.
CCCCTGCAACTACTGAAAAGGCTGCTGCCCCTCTTCAGGAACCACACGTTTGTCTGGCCTCTCAACAGATACCCCTCCGTTGTGGTTGCACCTACGGTACGGCCATCTGTATCGCTGAGGCACGCAAGCCTCCCCACCAGCGGCAAGGTCCATGGTTCATGGGGGGGTAATATCTCTTATGGCTTTGAAAAAAAAAGGATTGTTCTTTCACTAGTAAAATTTACCTTCTTTGTTCAAATGGTTCAAATGGCTCTGAGCACTATGGGACTTAACTTCTGAGGTCATCAGTCCCCTAGAACTTAGAACTGCTTAAACTTAACTAGCCAAATTACATCACACACATCCATGCCTGAGGCAGGATTCGAACCTGCGACCGTAGCGGTCGCGCGATTCCAGACTGTAATGCCTAGAACAGCATGGCCACCGCGGCTGGCCGCCTTTTTTGTACATTAATTATAACAAAACAGTTTCTGATTGTCTGGTGGTTCTCAATTTACTTGTAAAAACGTACTACCATCTGCAGTACAAATTGACCAAATTTCATGTTTCTAAGTCCATTAGGTTATCAAATAATGGTACCTGAACGTAAAAAAAAATGTAGTTTTGAGAAAAATCCATTTAAAGTTTAATATTGCAATTCTAGTATAGTTATTGATGAGAATTACTTACCACTAATATTTTCCTGCAACATACTGAGCATCATCTGAATCACACTGATCTTCTTTTCTTCTCTTGGTCCCTCTTCTTTTCTGTCTAGTTGCTTTAGTGCATTTTAAATTAGCAATATCAGCTTTGCAGATTCTCTCTTTATCGATTTGCACCAAAGGTTTTGCAGTATTCCCACAAGATTGTATGCCCAATAATTCCAAAGCATCAAGTTTTCTAATTACACCATCATTGAAGCATAAAATAGCATCACAAATACCAAATTTGAGGATTGTAAGCTGAACAAATACAGTTTTCGGTAACCGGTTCCAAATGACATACAAATATTAACTCTCGAAAACAATAAAAAACACGATCGGAAGAACGTGTATCGATAGTAGATACAGGGTAGGAAACATTGAAGCAATTAAACAATAGAAGCATGAAATAATATACAAGGAGTGAAAGAATGTCGTGCATTATCTCTGCGTGGCGCGGAAAGAAGGCATGGCATTTAACTGCCAGATTGCACAGAGCGTCAGGAAAACCATCACATCTCACGAAAAAATTGTCGTATTTACATAAAACAAAAACTGTTTCACGCAGGAAAGACCAGGCTTTGCAAATACGCTAAAATCTAAAAATCGAATTTCTGAAGCTCACTTGCCTTCCGTCTCCCATTAAGCCTGAAACGTTACTTTGATCATCGCACGGCGGTAAGAGTGCGCCATGAAGTACGGTAGTATTGGACTCTATAAACACAAGTACCACGGAGCGGAAGTAAACAACACAGAGCAGAGCGCTGGCAGGCGCGCGAGACGGTTCCGGACGCTGCCACGGCTGAGAGCCAACTGTTCTTTTCCTGTTCGTAATTGTTCGTTACATTTTTTCGGGGCGGATGTCCCATGACTCCCGTTTAAGCTCATCGTTGATCCATTCACTCAGCGTTTTAATTACAGAGGGCGGTCACTTGACCACCATGAACTCTAACGACTATCACGTACGTACAGATAAGTCAGTTACGTTATACACTTTTAAATTTTCTCTTGTTATTTTTTCGGAATTGCCAGAGAAGTGCATATTACTACTTGCACAGTATGTTGTTTTAATGGCCTACTAAAGGTGTGTAAAGTTTGAAATAAATCTGTCATACCAGGATTGTGTCCTCCGCTTATAAGTCTCACAATCCCAGCAAGTCCTTTGTGGTGTCACCGCCAGACACCACACTTGCTGGGTGGTAGCCTTTAAATCGGCCGCGGTCCGTTAGTATACGTCGGACCCGCGTGTCGCCACTATCAGTGATTGCAGACCGAGCGCCGCCAAACGGCAGGTCTAGAGAGTCTTCCTAGCACTCGCCCCAGTTGTACAGCCGACTTTGCTAGCGATGGTGCACTGACAAAATACGCTCTCATTTGCCGAGACGATAGTTAGCATAGCCCTCATTTGCTACGACCTAGCAAGGCGCCTTTACCAGCTACTATTGATGCTGTAAAACATGTACCGTCAAGAGCGATGTTCACGAATTATGGATTAAAGTTAAGTATTCCAGAAGATATGTATGTTTTTTGCTAGTCTCAATTCCTTGTCCTGTTCCAGACCTCACGCCAGCCTGCGTGAGTTTAAACGCGTGCCTTTCGGCTTCCGCTTAGTGGGTTGGCTGTCTTGCCAATCCACAACATCCTTCGCTGCATGTAGCATCCCTGGCAACTAAATATTACTCTAACGCAGTGTATCTGTTCAGGAATGAAAGCTGCAGGATGCTACCCAGATTAATAAGGCTACATGGTAAAGTTTGGTTAATTTCACAGATCCTTTCCCGCCTTAAGCTGCATCTTTGCCCTATGTTTGTCTCTTGAGAAACTTAATACTGGAACTAAAGGTGTAGGATTCTTGTAAAGCGTCTAATATTCATTTCAGGTTTATATGTGTTTCATATAAGCAGTAACTCAGAAAGCCATTTGAAACGCCCTACTATGAAGTTCGTCTACTCAACACGCTGTCCATGTACAACATTAGATTCCCTTCTTACCACCAGACAAAGATTCCGTTCGCTGAAATGTAATATTTCTCGTGTTCCGTAACCGAATTCCTATGATAATGCAACCAACATAGAAAACAGCGCTTGTATAGGGTACTCTAAAATTTCAGTTACAAACTTTTACGCTTTGTAGAGGGGACTGTGTGGACACTATTCTGAATGGGAGCCCGTGCCCGTAAACGTACAATTTCACCGCTACACCCGTTTGAAAACATGTTTGCGACGTGGGTATGCAATAGGATATTCACGGTAGAGGGCTGCTTCGGACAGATCGGCTGATGTCATTTGAATCTGTCCTACCTCTCTGACCTGGTTCGAGCCTCATTCATGTGTCTGTGAGTGTGAGAGCAACATGGTTGAGTACACGTTTGTAGAAAACACAGAATTTATGCTTCTGTATGGCGATGCTCACGGTAATGGAAGATCTGCTCGTCGTCTTTATCAGGGTCTTTATTCATAACGTCCTACTTGATCGCTTGCATTTTCACCACAATTACTCAATGACTAGAAGAAAGGGGCACTTTCACCGTTAGCAGGCGTGATTGTGATGCTTCAAGGAGATGCCGCCCTCCCAAATTCAAAGAGACCATATTGCATCACGGTGAAGAGAATCCGTCAACGGGTACATGAACAATTACGCGTGTAATGGATGTTGCTGCCGGCATGGTACGGTATATTCTGCATGACCAACAACTACATCCACACCATCCCCAAGAGCGCAGTCACTAATGCCAGCCGATTTTACACCACGAGGTGAGTTATGTACGCAGTTTCTGCGCCGTTGCATCAACGGGCCCCTGGTATTTCCGCGCAGCGTTCCCTTTACAGATGAATTTTAATAGGGATTGCTTAACCCACATTCCACACCTGCCCAGGAATTCCAACACTGATTTGTATTAATGAGTTGGCAGGTATTCTGGATGGTCATGAGACTGGAGCGTACACGCCTCCACCCAAAATCACCGGTCTCGTCTACTTGACCTTCCTACAACAGGTATTAAGCGTGTTGTGGGATTCTATGCCAAAGAAAGTTTTTCATGGCATGTGGTTTCAGAACGACGGTGCATCCGCTCACTTTTCACGTCACGTTAAGGAACATCTGGACGAACAATTCGGACACAGATCAATAGGCCAAGGTGGTTCAGTCGCCTCCATGATAGACTATTCCCAATGTAGAGTTTGATATAAGAGAGTCTTGTATTGACAGAAGAAGACCTGGTGACACGAGTCGTGGTCGCTGCAGGACACACTGCAGCCACACGGAGTGTTATAGAACGTGTGTACTTCATCATTCCTAGATACAGTGCGTACACCGAAATTGGTGGTCGTCACATCGAACCTTACTTGTAGTGGATACAATGCTCACCTTCCTTTAGAAAGGAAAAAAACAGTTTAACTGTAAACAACAGTCTTTTTGAGAACTGGTTAATTCTCCTTTTTGTATCTTTGGTTATTAGTAAGAAGATTTGTGAAACAAATGATGCAATGAGTCACGTATAATAAATTACACTACTGGCCATAAAATTGCTACACCAAGAAGAAATGCAGATGATAAATGGGTATTCTTGGACAAATATATTATACTAGAACTGACATGTGATTACATTTTCACGCAATTTGGATGCATAGATCCTGAGAAATCAGTACCCGGAACAATCACTTCTGGCCGTAATAACCGCCTTGATACGTCTGGGCACTGAGTCAAACACAGCTTGGATGGCGTATACAGGTACAGCTGCCCATGCAGCTTCAACACGATACCACAGTTCATCAACAGTAGTGACTGGCGTGTTGTGACGAGCCACTTGCTCGGCCGCAATTGACCAGACGTTTTCAATTGGTGAGAGATCTGGAGAATGTGCTGCCCAGGGCAGCAGTCGAACATTTTCTGTATCCAGAAAGGCCTGTTCAGGACCTGCAACATGCGGTCGTGCATTATCCTGCTGAAATGTACGGTTTCGCAGGGATAGAGAAACAATTAAAATCGCTCAAAAGACGAAAGGCCTCTGGACCTGATAGGATACCAGTTCGATTTTACACAGAGTACGCGAAGGAACTTGCCCCCCTTCTTGCAGCTCTGTACCGTAGGTCTCTAGAAGAGCATAGCGTTCCAAAGGATTGGAAAAGGGCACAGGTCATCCCCGTTTTCAAGAAGGGACGTCGAACAGATGTGTATAACTGTAGACTTATATCTCTAACGTCGATCAGTTGTAGAATTTTGGAACACGTATTGTGTTCGAGTATAATGACTTTTTTGGAGACTAGACTCTGTAGGAATCAGCATGGGTTTCGAAAAAGACGGACATGTGAAACCCAGCTCGCGCTATTCGTCCACGAGACTCAGAGGGCCATAGACACGGGTTCGCAGGTAGATGCCATGTTTCTTGACTTCCGCAAGGCGTTCGATACAGTTCCCCACAGTCGTTTAATGAACAAAGTAAGAGCATATGGACTATCAGACCAATTGTGTGATTGTATTCAGGAGTTCCTAGATAACAGGACGCAGCATGTCATTCTCAATGGAGAGAAGTCTTCTGAAGTAGTGATTTCAGGTGTGCCGCAGCCGAGTGTCATAGGACCGTTGCTATTCACAATATACATAAATGACCTGGTGGATGACATCGGAAGTTCACTGAAGCTTTTTGCAGATGATGCTGTGGTGTATCGAGAGGTTGTAACAATGGAAAATTGTACTGAAATGCAGGAGGATCTGCAGCGAATTGACGCATGGTGCAGGGAATGGCAATTGAATCTCAATGTAGACAAGTGTAATGTGCTGCGAATACACAGAAAGATAGATCCTTTATCATTTAGCTACAAAATAGCAGGTCAGCAACTGGAAGCAGTTAATACCATAAATTATCTGGGAGTACGCATTAGGAGTGATTTAAAGTGGAATGATCGTATAATGTTGATCGTCGGTAAAGCAGATGCCAGACTGAGATTCATTGGAAGAATCCTAAGGAAATGCAATCCGAAAACAAAGGAAGTAGCTTACAGTACGCTTGTTCGCCCACTGCTTGAATACTGCTCAGCAGTGTGGGATCCGTACCAGATAGGGTTGATAGAAGATATAGAGAAGATCCAACGGAGAGCAGCGCGCTTCGTTACAGGATCATTTAGTAATCGCGAAAGCGTTACGGAGATGATAGATAAACTACAGTGGTAGACTCTGCAGGAGAGACGCTCAGTAGCTCGGTACGGGCTTTTGTTAAAGTTTCGAGAACATACCTTCACCGAAGAGTCAAGAAGTATATTGCTCCCGCCTACGTATATCTCGCGAAGACACCATGAGGATAAAATCAGAGAGATTAGAGCCCACACAGAGGCATACCGACAATCCTTCTTTCCACGAACAATACGAGACTGGAATAGAAGGGAGAACCGATAGAGGTACTGAAGGTACCCTCCGCCACACACCGTCAGGTGGCTTGCGGAGTATGGACGTAGATGTAGATGTAGATGTAGATGTAGATCGAATGAAGGGTAGAGCCACGGGTCGTATCACATCTGAAATGTTACGTCCACTGTTCAAAGTGCCGTCAGTGCGAACAAGAGGTGACCGAGACGTGTAACCAATAGCACCCCATACCATCACGCCGGGGGGTGCGCCAGTATTAAGTATGACGAATACACGCTTCCACTGTGCGTTCACCGCGGTGTCGCCAAACACAGATGCGACCATTATGATGCTGTCAACAGAACCTAGATTCATCCGAAAAAAGACGTTTTGCCATTCGTGCACCCAGGTTCGTCGCTGAGACACCATCGCAGGCGCTCCTGTCTGTGATGCAGGGTCAAGGGTAACCCCAGCCATGGTCTCCGAGCTGATAGTCCATGCTGCTGCAAACGTCGTCGAACTGTTCGTGAAGATGATTGTTGTCTTGCAAACGTCCCATTTGTTGACTGAAGACTCAAGACGTGGCTGCACGTTCCGTTACAGCCATGCGGTTAAGATGCCTGTCACTTCGACTGCTAGTGATACGAGGCCGTTGGGATCCAGCACGGCGTTCCGTATTACCCTCCTGAACCCACCGATTCCATATTCTGCTATGAGTCATTGGATCTCGACCGACGCGAGGAGCAATGTCGCGATACAATAAACAGCCATCGCGATAGGCTACAATCCGGCCTTTATCAAATTCGGAAACGTGATGGTACGCATTTATCCTCCTTACGCGAGGCATCACAACGTTTCACCAGGCAACGCCAGTCAACTGCTGTTTGTGTATGAGAAATCGGTTGGAAACTTTGCTCATATCAGCATGTTCTAGGTGTCGCCACCGGCGCCAACGTTGTGTGAATGCTCTGAAAAGCTAATCATTTTCATATCACAGCATCTTCTTCCTGTCGGTTAAATTTCGTGTCTGAAGCGCGTCATTTTCGTGGTGTAGCAATTTTAATGGTCAGCAGTGTACATGTAAAACGGTCGCGTTACCAAAATTTTTAACAATGGTTGTAGCTCAAAACACTTTCTGCTCAGTCCCATCAACAGGTCCTAGAAGTTTGTAAGTGGAATTAAATAGCACTCATTATGTAAATTAAAGAAGTGGAAATGATAACGAACTGCGTCTGTAGCGATGACTCGTTGCGGTGTAACAATGGTGTGAAATTCAATTGCTCTGAGTCGTCAAAGAGTGCTGTTCTCGTCGAAATACATTTAGTGACGTGACATAATTGAATCAGCTAACATTAAACAAGAAATATTGATTGAACAATGTCCTTGTGACGTAACAGATTTCATCAGAAGCTGTCGTCTGGGTGGCAGTGGACGTGGTATCATCTATAGATGTTTCCTCGAACGCCAATACAAGGCGAACACGGCGGAGGAGTTGCGTAATCTCTAAGAACGGGAATGCTTTGAGCAGAGGTTGGAACAAATACAGAGCTGCGTAAATGTCTGACCGTTCTTCTGTGAAGCCTATCCATCATATTTAGCATCTACAGAACTGCGCAGCTACATTTTCGGATGTTTTGTGCAGTTCGCGTAAGGAACATTATTCGTGTATCACAGGGATGCTCCAATAACACACTACTCGTCCACTATCATCAAGTTGACCGATTTGATTAAACTTGATGTAGTAAAAAGTAAGATGGAAAACGGCCGTGCACAAATAGCACGATGAAGAGTATCTCACCATAGGCAGTAGCAGACAACGTTCACTGCAAAATAATCTAGAGTACTAAAAATTAATCACTGTTGTGATGTTAATTGTTCTTTAATTTTCATAATAATGAATTGTTCTTTCATTTCTGTAATTTAAGTGTTCTGCTTGGTTGCATGTAGGTGAACACTCACTTTGTTCTATATTTATGTGAAGCTTTTGGTAGATTTCACCTGCCGTTTTTTGACGTCAAAAAAGATTTTTTTTTTTTCATGTCACTTCCACAGTGCATTACGGTTCATTGCACTGAATTTCAGCTGTGTCATAAGGATTTTTCCAATACGCTCTACGGTTCATTAAAAATTTCAATAGGTGTTAAGCCCTTTTTAACGAAGATGTTAATTACAGAGCAGAGTTTAAATTTAATTCGTTCAAAGGGCATACACAAATGGCCAATAAATAAGTAACCTTTTGTACTTTAAATTTCAGGCTCTGCAGGTGACTTTAATACATCACCAATTTTCGTCATACTGAATGAGTAACACCTCTTTGTTACGGTTCTCGTATGTTCCATGTGTGATTTTGAGTGAGGAATTCGCACTGTGCAACGAGAGACAGTACATTCATGCACTGGTTGCAGTTTTCCTTTTATTCCATTTGATACTTTGTCTAAGAGAGATGATATGAAAGCGTAAATCACCAGAATTCTTACATCAGATAGACAAACAAGTACATGCGGGAGAATGTGAACTGCGCCAAGAAACCTAAACCCTATAGTTGAGGTGCTGCACTTTAGAAAAATTCATGTGAATGAATAAATTGAACCTCGGTCTAAAATTTTGAAACTAATAACTCATCTAAAATTAACATTCGGCAATATGCAATTCCATGTCATCATTTTGTGTTTCTTTGTTTTTCGCTGTTTTCAATCCTCTGTTTAAAAATAAAGATCGACCTAGTTCTATTTTTTTGTTAACAACATAGCGTGACAATATTATCTTGCCACTCACCTAACTTCCTTTTTCGCAGTGCATCACTTGGCTCAAAGCTCTGCTGCCATGAGATGGTGTTCGTTGCGTATGATTCCTTCATGAATATACACCTTTTTCAGTATACGTGTTAGGAAACTGGAATGACGTCGAATAGAAGACATATTCCGTTCGTTGTTTACTGTACGCGTATTATCTGTAACTGTAGGGTGTTTGCATGAAAGACTATAAAGTAACAGAACAAAGAAAGTAGCAGCTACTGTTCCTAGTTCACCTCCATTCCCGAGGTAAGACTTGACTTTCACGTAACTTTGAAAAAGTGTGAATATCTTTACAAATAATGTCTTTCTGAAAATGACGATTTATTACACGTTCCCGTGATTAAACAAGCACATCGTTAATATCTTTATTGATATTTTAAGCCACAAACAGAAACAATTAAAGTGTTCGGTAGGATAATGTCAAAACGTGTAATCATTTCTTTTATTCGAGATTTATGTCGTCAAAGACCTTCCCATATTAAGCCAAAAACGTCGTTTTTAGTTTGTCCATTTCGTTGAAGTTAATAACTGTCGGTGATGTACTACTAGCAAGTAACCAAGAATCGGTTCTTGTAATGTTCCCTTCTTTCAAATCACTTTCTCTTGTGATTTTACAATTTGCTCGTTTCTTCTTCTTTCGTTTTGTTGTGTATATGTTGGTCAGTTTTTTAGTTTAGGTACCCGAGCAAACATAAAACGGCATAAAACTAGCCAGTAGGATGCCAACCCTCAAGGTGTACTGTTCTGAAGTTTTCTATCACAGCACACACCAATTGTAGCATTAACAACCAAGGAGACTTACGAAATATATGCACCGATACTTGATGATGAAATAAAATGCACGATTGATATCATTTACTGGATATGGATTTTATGAACGAACAGAGCGGGAGGCGTTTCGCAAGATCTCTGTTTACGAGAGAAATATTGATTTTTAAGTAGTTGAATTTCATTTTCTCATTCCAGTAATGTGTAACCATAAAGCACACTGCGGTGGCAAAAGTCCTGGGATAGCAATATGCATATACACAAATGGCGTAGTATTGCGTACACAAGGTATAAAGGGCAGTGCTTTGGCGGAGGTGTCGTTTATACTCAAGTGATTCATCTGAAAAGGCGTCCTACGTGACTTTGGCCGCACGAAGGGAATTCACAGGCTTTCAATGCGGAATGGTATTTGGAGCTAGACACATGGGACATTCCATTTCGGATATCGTTAGGTAATTCAGCATTCAGAGATCAACAGTGTAATGAGTGTGCCGAGAATACCAAATTTCAGGTATTACCTCGAACTCAGTGGCGAACGCCCTTCGCTTAACGGCCAAGAGCAGCGGCGCTTGCGTAGCACTGTCAGTGCTAACAGGTAAGCAACACTGTGCGAAATAACCGCAGAATTTAATGTGTGACACATGATAAACATACCCATTAGGATAGTGCGGCGAAATCTGGTGTTAATGGGCTATGGAAACAGACGACTAATGCTAGTGGGTTTTCTATCAGCACGATATCTCCAGACAGACCTTATCGGTTGGACTCGAAAACAGTGGCCTCGTCACATGAGTCCCTATTTCAGTCAATGACAGCTGATTGTAGGGTGCGAGTGTGGCACAGACCACACGAAGTCGTGGACCCAAGTTGCAAGACCGCAGTGTGCAAGCTGGTGGTTGCTCCATAATGGTGTGGGATGTGTTTACATTGTATGGACTGGGTTCTCTGGTCCGTGAGTGGATCATTGACTGTACATGGCTACGTTCGGCTACTTGGAGACTACTGGACTTGAAGCATCCCCAACTCTCTTGTGGTTCTCTTTTTTAGGTACTCCACGTCGACGTCTGCTCGTAGATACGTATCGTCGGTAGGTTTTCCGGCTTTACTTCCCGACGTGACAGCGACGACTCTCCGATGAGGTGCGGGCCTTCTTGTGTTTTGCTATTACTGCGAGTCTTGTAAATATCGCTTTTATTTAGTACTTTGCCCGGCTAAAACTCTCCCCTTTTATGATTAAGACAGCCTGTGCTACCTTTCGGAGGGAGTTGGGACGTCAAAGAGTCACAAAAGTTCATATTAAGCAGTCCGTAAAAGACGTAAACGTTCACTTCAGTTAGCGTGTTAGTTAAAGCTTACGCTTTCCGCTAGATGGAGCTGACTTACTGCTGAATAGATTTGGTTCCGTAAAACCGTAAAACCTTCACTGATTAGTACTAGGTAAATGACATAAGTACAACACTCTTGTACTTCACTTTCATTCTATATTCAAGGATTAAGATGGTGATGGATAATGGTCTATTTAAAAGGTTCCTAGCCTGTAGGAATGTAAATAGTCCGCTAATGCCGATATGCACGCGCTCTACGTCCAGATTCGCAACCAACGGCACACGACACTTTCAAAAGTCCACACGTTGGCTCTGAGCACTATGCGACTTAACTTCTGAGGTCATCAGTCACCTAGAATTTAGATCTACTTAAACCTAACTAACCTAAGGACATCACACACATCCATGCCCGAGGCAGGATTCGAACCAGCGACCGTAGCGGTCGCTCGGTTCCAAACTGTAGCGCCCAGAACCACACGGCCAATCCGGGTACCTCTGAATTCACTCGTATCAGCAGATAATTCGAGTTTCTGTCGTCTATATGTCCGGAAAGTTCCAATTTAGCACCAAAGTCCTAAAATCCCCTTAATACTTCGTTGCTACCAACAACCAGAGATCGTACAGTACATCACTTTTAATCTCCGTAATATTCTAACAGTTTATCGTGAATCTTAACACGATAAAGTCCAATCTAATTATTGTCTCCCTGACTGACACAGATTCCCCACCCTTTAACGAAACAATCAAGAAAAAAAAGGCCTTTTCATAGATTTTTCATCACTAGAGTTTAACGTCACTGCCTTCCCCACGACGGAGCTTCCGTGGCTTTGCTGTAATTAGACGTTAAACTACTTGCTGATTACTATAATTTTGATCTGAAATTACCGAACTCTGATTCTGTACTATTTTCGGCTCTAAAAATTCTATTCTCAATTTTAAATTATTCTTTCTATAGCTTTTATCGCTGTAAACTGAACCGAGGTGTTATAGACTTCATGTTGCCAAACAACGATGGAATCCTTATGACTGACAATGGGCCATGTCACCGGGCGACAATTAATCGCGATTGGTTTGCGTAACATTCTGTAGACTTCACGCGAATGATCTGGCCACGCATCGAACATTTATTGGACACAATCTAGAGGTCAGTTCGTGCATAAAATCCTGCACCGGCAACGCTTTGGCAGTTATGGACGGCTATACAGGCAACATGGCTCAGTATTTCTGCAGTAGACTTGCACACACTTGTGGAGTCCATGCCACACTAAAAAAGGGAGTCAGTTGTGCTTCTTTTTCCTTACAGCTACTACCAATATTATCAGATGTGTGCCGGTCGATTTTTTCACGGGTGCAATCGACTCCAACGATATCGTTGTTGGGTTGCAGTAGAGAGCACGCTCCGAGGCGAGGAAAAGGCGCTTAACCCTCGCAATACAGATGGGGAGGGGGGGGGGGAAGCGGGGCGGGAAAATATTGAAATCTATTCAGTAGTTTATTTTTTAAAATTTGGTAAAAATGTTTCTTCTCTTTGATGAAGTCTTCTTCCAGATTCTATGATTGTTTTACACTTTTCATTTAAGCTTAATCGCAAAATTCAAGTTTAAGGGACGTGGTCATATGGTATCACCGTCTTGGTAATAGGTGCGACTTCCCACAACGGTCGTCTTACTCCACAAATAACAGCACCACGTGACCTTGGAACACATGGACATTATATTTCTCTGGGTTGACAGCAACACTTCAATTGATATGGCCGAAGATATATGCCGGAATCACAAGCTAACTCTCGTGGGAACATTACAAACTAATAGGGAACATATACATCTAGAACTGAAAGATATCTCAAGAGTGGAATTATATTCAAGTAAATTTGCTTTCAGTGATACTGGTACCGGAAATATTCTAACCAGAATTGTTTCTTATGTCCCCCTTGAAAAACCCAAAAGGAATCTGTTGCTTCTTTCATCTCGACCTTATGACGCTGCAGTTGGTTCTCCTACTGACGCGAAGAAGAAAACAGTAATAACATTATATTATAATGTGACTAAAGGTGGCTTTGACACGTTAGATCAGCTACAACAAGGTGACCGCTGTCTGTTTTCTATACTCTTGTGGACATAGCAGCTGTAAATAGTTATACACTATTTTTTTTGAACTTCCCGGATTGGAATAAGAAAAAACCTAATAACAGACTATAACTCACGAAACCATACATTGAAGAAAGCGCTACAAATATTGCAGGACTGCCAAAGCCTGTAGTTCCAAGTACGGTGGGTATTCTACGACGGAAAATCAAGTAGAACGTCGGGGAAAATAAAACTCATGAAGATAAAGGTGAATGTCATTTATGTGTTACTGAAAACCGTTCCAAAGTAGAAAAGTACAACAAAGTAAACAAAACAACAATAATCTGTAACAATTGTAAGAGATACACATGTGGTAAACACAGAAAAAAATCTGTTGAATGTTCCAAGTGTGAAGTAGTGTCCGAGGGAAGTGGTGAATAATTCTTCTTACAAACACCTATGTTATGTACCTAATATATTTGTATATTAACTCAAGTTTTTCTAATATTTCTAATTATTGTAAAGTGTACTTCAATAGCACTATAACGACTTGTACTACTAACTTTTGTCAGGGTAATTACACTTAGTAAATTCAAATGACAAACTAAGTGAAAGATACAAAATGCATTTCTGAAAACAGTTTTAAAAGAAATATTTAGGTTTTGTATCATGATTATATATCAATAGATCTTTCAAAAGTATGTTATTAATGTAATTCAAGAACAATTTATGAATTTGATTTATTTTTTAAATTTTTTGTGGTGGGCACAAAGTACCCCCCTTGGTAATACACGTTACTGAAAATGGCTTGGTATTGCGACGGTTAAGCAGTGCGCTGTACGAAAGGCGGGATTTGCACAGAGCAGACCGCGATGCGGCGCGGAAGACTCTGGTGCCGGCAGTAGCTCTGTGTCACGAGACATTGGCGGGGACGGGAGTGAGCGAGCTCCACGAGCTAGGTTAGACACCTTACTTTAGTGAGGAAGAATGCGCTGAAGTTCTATGAGGCACGAGGCTTTCGACAGGAAATCCGGACGGATGTTTCCATGATGAATGATGATACTGTGTCCACTAGTTTTCCTTGCTATCATGGTATTGTTTCATAATTGCAAGCTGCCACCAGCCGGTTTTTCTGCTCTTGATCAGCCAACGAGATGATGCATATTGTGGCCCTGGTCCTGTAATGTTTTATTGAGCTGGATATCAAGGTATGGTGGTGTACAGGAATTTTCCGCGCTTAAGTTCCGGAGGGTATTTTACTGCTTTGCCCTTACTTTTTATTACCAATGATCAGGGGTCATTTGTTGATGACAGCACATTGTTCTTCAAATTCAAAGGGCTCTGAGCACTATGGGACTTAACATCTGAGGTCATCAGTCCGCTAGAACTTAGAACTACGTAAACCTAACTAACCTAATGATATCACACACAGGCATGACCGAGGCAGGATATGAATCTGCGACCGTAGCGGTCGTGCGGTTGCAGACTGAAGCGCCACACCGGCCGGCCATTGTTCTTCGACTGGAAGTGAAGTGTTTTTGTTATCTCCTGTAATGTACTACTAAAAAGGTGGTTAAAGTTGACCTTACATGGTCCTCTCTCTATTGGTACTTGTTAACGTTAAAAATGTCTCGTGAATGTTTTAGAATTTTTAATAACTTTATAGGAGTTGATCGAAACCGTTCTCTTTTAAAGCTTATCTGTAGGTTAATGTTTCCCGTTTGATTGTATCATTCTGTTTTCACATGAACTGTTATTTCTGCTGGCACTTCGTCGTGTGTGTTCTGTTTTTTCTTTTTTTTAGGAACAATATATTTACTAATTACGTGAGTTGAAGTTTTATCAATGAATATTTTTGAACACGAAGGAAGGAACTGTCTTAGAGAAATAAAATTTGCGTTAGTAAGTCTAAGATCTTGAGTGAATGTCCAATAGCTTTTCATTGAAGGGACCATGTTTCCTATCCAACCTGCTCAACTCGTGTAAAATCTTAATAGAGTAATTTCATTATCTTTATATCAGTCAGCTGCATCCCATTAAGAAGAATGATCATTAGGCTTTAACGTCCCGTCGACAAAAAGGTCATTAAACTCGGAATGCCGGCCACGGTGGCCGTGCCGTTCTCGGCGCTTCAGTCCGGAACCGCGGGACTGCTACGTTCGCAGGTTCGAATCCTGCCTCGGGCATGGATGTGTGTGATGTCCTTAGGTTAGTTAGGTTTAATTAGTTCTAAGTTCTAGGGGACTAATGACCTAAGATGTTAAGTCCCATAGTGCTCAGAGCCATTTGAACCACAGTGCTCAGAACCAAACTCGGATTATTGTGATAAGAATGGGGAAGAAAATCGCTCCAGCCCTTTCAAAGGGACCAATCCAGCATTTTACAGGAGCGATTTAGGGACATCAGTGGATGGCCGAAGGTGAACTTAAACCACCGTCCTCTTGAATGCGAGTCCAGTGTGCTGATCATTGCGCCACCTCGCTCCGTCTCATTAAGAAGATGTGTAAAGTTCTACCTGATACCAAGTCTTGAATTAGTCACAAATGCAATGGAATCTCCAGAGGTGACATATCTGTTAATTGAATCTTGCGTCCGGCATATCCTCAAATCACCTACAAAATATAGTATGTATCCTTCCGTACATGCGACCCCGTTGCTACAATGATCAAGAAGTAACAGTGACTAAGTGAGGAGCAAGTTCTAACGCATTGAATGTCAAGAGTATCTCATCTATCTCGGTTTGTTTTCTATTCCGCTAGGACTGAAAAGCGATATCCTCTTATAATCTTCTACAGTTCCTCGTCCTGTTTTCATTGCCGGTAGTTTCCACAGCAACCTCTATATTTCTGCGTGTTTGTCCCTCAGAGAAACTGAAAAAATTTGAACAAATTGTCAAAAATGGAGCAAGAGAAGCACACATTTTCTGGTGGCTGAAGGACTACCACGGACAGACGATTCATAATCATCTAACATTGACGAAAACTTGAACGAAAGATCATTAAATGTGGTTGACGCCGTAGGGAGCTGGTCGGGGAGTGGAAAAGTACTCATAACGTAATGTGTACCACAACCGTGATTCATTAGCACAATGAAACTATCCTCATGCTGTACAATGACACATAATACAATAAAATACAACCCTTTAAATGCATGACAGTAAGACAATAATGAAACACAACAAGGGTCGCCCTAAGTTGGAACAACAAAATGAACGTATCTAATAATTCAGGTACTAATAAGGGAACCTCCCCATCCCAGCCCCCTCAGATTTAGTTATAAGTTGGCACAGTGGATAGGCCTTGAAAAACTGAACACATATCAATCGAGAAAACAGGAAGAAGTTGTATGGAACTATGAAAAAAATAAGCAAAATGTACAAACTGAGTAGTCCATGAGCAAGATAGGCAACATCAAGGATAGTGTGAGCTCAGGAGCGCCGTGGTCCCGTGGCTAGCGTGAGCAGCTGCGGAACGACAGACCCTTGGTTCAAGTCTTCCCGCGAGTGAAAAGTCTACTTCCTTTATTTTCGCAAAGTTATGATCTGTCCGTTCGTTCATTGACGTCTCTGTTCACTGTAATAAATTTAGTGTCTGTTTTTTGCGACCGCACCGCAAAACCGTGCGATTAGTAGACGAAAGGACGTGCCTCTCCAATGGGAACCGAAAACATTTGATCCCAAGGTCATAGGGCAACCGATTCCTCCACAGGAAAACACGTCTGATATATTCTATACGACACTGGTGACGGCATGTGCGTCACATGACAGGAATATGTCGTCGACCCACCTAACTTGTACACTTGGCGAATGGCTAAAAAGATGCTTCTACCTTGCCCGAGTTAGGTTTTCTTGTGGATCTGATAAGCACTCCCAAAAAAGTGATGAAAACATAAGAGTTTGTATCATAAACTGCAACAAATGAATGCAACAGTTTCAGAGTCGCACAGTTTTCCCTGTGCTCTGCCAAAACATATGTTTTTAACGTTTTCATATTTTTCCGTTTAGGTGTAGCGTCCCCATACTACGGCGCAGTTACCTCGCATCGGACGGACGGACAGATAATAATTGTCTGAGAATAAAAAAATAAGCTTTCCACTTTTTTCCTTTTGAATCTCATTTTGTTCGTTTCCGTTCGTTTCATCTGCGCGGGGCGGACGCCGCAACACACCCGTTTCAGTTCGTCGTTGATCGATTAACTCAGTTTTTTTATTACAGAGGACAGCTAACCCTCTGACCGAACACGCATCCACTCGAGGGAAGGCTTGAACCAAGGACCTCTCGTCCCGCAGCTGCTCACGCTAACCACGGGACTACGGCGCTCTTGAACTCACACCCTCCTTGATGTTGCGCATCTTGCGCAGGGACTCCTCAGTTTGTACATTTTGCTTATTTTTTTTCATAGTTCCGCACAACTTCTTCCTGTTTTCTCGATTGGTCTGTGTTCAGTTTTTCAAGGCCTGTCCACTGTGCCAACTTATAACTAAATCTGAGGGGGGTGCGATAGGGAGGTTCCCTTGTAAGCAGCTGCTACAAATTTGCTAATTGTCCTAGTGCGTTGCTCATTCATAGAATATTCAAGAAAGTCAGCTGTTGAAACTGGGCAACTGCATAAACAAGTAAAGGCCCAGTAATATTCGTGTCTGCCATAGAGAAGGCATTTGTAATATTATAATTACAATCTTCATTTAGAAACAGCTTTCCTCAGCTATAATATCATCTTACCAGTAACACCGACGACACCTAAGTGGATAGAATTATAGTTCTGTAATCGTTAACAGCAATCACGACAAATACTGTGTAACAGAATAAACGGCCGGCAACGATGTAACAACTTTACTACTGGTGAAGGTGGTTCAGGAATTACAGAAAGTAGAAACTATTTTCGATAATTTTACGCTTCTACGCATAAAGCTTTACAGCGCAATTGCTGACAAAAAAATGAGGTTAAACTCACAGTAAGGTTCACTTCTAGATGGTGTCGCTTAAATTCGTTCAAACGGGATTTAAAAGAAATCAGCTGCATTATATCATTTGCATCTTACATATGAAACCAAAGCAGACCAACCGTGTAATATCAGAGTTTACTGGATAATAAACAGCGGCATTAGCCGACCAAATATGCATATGGAATCAATGAAGCCTGATGGGCAGCAACAGCAAATACACAAGATTTAAGAAAATTATCACACTGGCGGCTGGTTCCGAAAGCAGCAAATGAAAATTAATGCGGGCTTGATTTAATCAGCTGGCCAGTTGTCTTAACAAAATAGATACCTTTCCCACAGATGTGTCATAAATCATTTGGTTAATGCCACCAGCTCGACCAAAGCATACAGTGTGGTCCCTGACGAACACATTAAATAATGGCGAACTGTCCTGTAATATACGTATAGGCACAATTAGAAATTGTTCTAGTTAAATATAAAACCAACGCGAAAAACTTCTTGGACAAGCATTGAAAGCGTTAAATAGTATTGTAAGTAGGCTGTTTACGTTTTATGTTGGTAACGTCACGTGGCGCTCTGTATGAAAATCACTGGCTGTGCTGTGTGCAGTCTGTAGCTAGTTGGCATTGTTGGAATATTCGCTACTGTAGTATTGGGCAGTTGGATGTGAACAGCGCGTAATGTTGCGCAGTTGGAGGTGAGCCGCCAGCAGTGGTGGATGTGGGGAGAGAGATGGCAGAATTTCGAGAGCGGACGATCTGGACGTGTGTCGATCAGAAAGAGTAAATATGTAATACCGGATAACATGAACTGATTTTATATATATATATATATATATATATATATATATATATATATATATATATATATATATATATATATATATATGTGTGTGTGTGTGTGTGTGTGTGTGTGTGTTATTAAGGTAAATACATTGTTTGTTCTCTATCAAAATTTTTCATTTGCTAACTATGCCTATCAGTAGTTAGTGCCTTGTAATTTGAATCTATTATTTAGCTGGCAGTATTGGCGCTCCCTGTATTGCAGCAGATCGAGTAACGAAGATTTTTGTGAGGTAAGTGATTCATGAGAAGTATAGGTTATTGTTAGTTAGGGCCATTCTTTTTTAGGGAGAATTGAAAGTCAGATTGCGTTGCGCTAAAAAATATTGTGAGTCAGTTTAGTGTTGACCAGAATAAGTAAAGAGAGATATGTCTGAGTACGTTCAGTTCTGCTCAGCTGTTTGAAAATCAAATAACGTAGAGGTTTTCCAGCACTGTCATTTACAAAATTTTTCCAAGGGGATGTTTCAGTATCTTAATAAAATACAGGAGGCAAATGAATGAAGCCAATAGAACAAGTACTAACCGCTAAACAATATTTTAAGAAAATGCCAAAACCATCACTTAGTTAAAGTCTGGCGAGTATTGAACATATATTATTTTTATAAAACGCAGTACTAAAGTTAATATCTGAAGCTGCTAATGTACAGTTAACCGTAACAGAAAAAACTGTCTTGTGCGCTACGATATAAGGCATACGACACTTCAAAGGAAGCCGGCAGGCATGACACAAAAAACATCGGAGCAGGTAATGTACATATTGATATGAGAGAAAGTGTATTTTCCGACCGGCCGGGGTGGCCGAGCGGTTGTAGGCGCTACAGTCTGGAACCGCGCTACCGCTACGGTTGCAGGTTCAAATCCTGCCTCGGGCATGAATGTGTGTGATGTCCTTAGGTTAGTTAGGTTTAAGTAGTTCGAAGTCCTAGGGGACTGATGACCTCAGCAGTTAAGTCCCATAGTGCTCAGAGCCATTTGAACCATTTTGTATTTTCCGCAAACACGCCAGCCACCCTGCTCAATACCGTGGCGAATAGCGAACAAAATTCGATATGCAATGTACATCTTCAACTTGTGGAAGCGACGTAGAAGTCAACAAGTCTCCCTCACGGGTCACCTATGGCAGATTCTGAAGCTGGTCTCTCAGTCCCGCTGGTATTAGTGGCACACGTCGCAACGCAACTCTCCCATGTATCAACGTTCATTCTCGAATACTGCTGTGCAATCTCAGATATTCCCGCAACACTCCCAACGAAAGCAAAAGACTACCCATCTGTGGACAATTCCTGATAACATGACAGAAACCAAATACCAGACTGCCATTGACCAAGAATGTGGAAAACATATACACCACTCTTCACCCACCGCCATCAGCGCAACGTTGTATCAAGTCATCAACATAAAGAAAGTGCGATGAGACACCAGATTCACGCTGTCGATGAACGGGCTCCCCAATTTTCCATAGCTGTTGCCTCCTGGATACCAATGACCATTGTTTCACAAGCGTGCCACCGTCCGGTGTTTGGCAGCTGCCACAGAAGACTTAAGCTTGTTACATCCGCGTCACATCTGATGAGAGTGAACTTTGGATTCTCCTCTGTCCGGATGACTATTACTTTCCCCCGTGCAAAATACCATGCGAGTGCGTGATTGAAGGGAATAACCATCGACTATGTATTCGGTGAAGGATAGAAAGTGGAGCCTCACTACTGATGGTAGCTGCATAACATTCACAATACTCTCGATCGGGCACTAAGGTACAATAAGCTCTTTGCAAGTTATTTACTTAGTGTTTTCGTTAATCCCTCCTCTCTCACTAGCCGCGGAGTGCCAGGCTTAATAAGACACTCCACACAGCATCGCACTGGAGAAAGAATTCTAAATTTCATGTATTGAGAAAGAAAAAAGATTGACGATTCATAGAAAGCTGCCTTCTTTTAGCATTAGAAGCAGTGAATGTGTCTATCGTATATACACTACTGGCCATTAAAATCGCTACGCCAAGAAGAAATGCAGATGATAAACAGGTATTCATTGGACAAATATATTACACTAGAACTGACATGTGGTTACATTTTCACGCAATTTGGGTGCATAGATCCTGAGAAATCAGTACCCAGAACAACCACCTCAGGCCGTAATAACGGCCTTGATACGAATGGGCATTGAGTGTAACAGAGCTTGGATGGTGTGTACAGGTGCAGCTGCCCAAAAAGCTCAACGCGATACCACAGTTCATCACGAGTAGTGACTGGCATATTGTGACGAGCCAGATGCTCGGCCACCATTGACCAGACGTTTGCTACTGGAGAGACATCTGGAGAATGTGCTTGCCAGGGCAGCAGTCGAACACTTTCTGTATCCAGAAAGGCCCGCACAGGACCTGGAACATGTGGTCGTGCTTTATCCTGCTGAAACGTACGGTTTCACAGCGATTGAATGAAGGGTAGAGCCACTGGTCGTAACACATCTGACATGTAACGTCCACTGTTCAAATTGCCATCAATGCGAACAAGAGGATACCGAGACGTGCAACCAATGGAACCCCATACCATCGCGCTGGGTGATACGCCAGTATGGCGATGACGAATACACGCTTCCAATGAGTGTTCAGCGCGATGTCACCAAACACGGATGCGACCCTCATGATGCTGTAAACAGAACCTGGATTCATCCGAAAAAATTATGTTTTGCCATTTGTGCACCCAGGTTCGTCGTTGAGTACACCATCGCAGATGCTCCTAGAGCGTCAAGGATAACCGAAGCCATGGTCTCATAGCTGATAGTGCATGCTGCTGCAAACGTCGTCGAACTGTTCGTGCGGATGGTTGTTGTCTTGCAAACGTCCCCATCTGTTGACTCAGGGATCGAGACATGGCTGCACGATACGTTACAGCCATGGGGATAAGATGCCTGTCATCTCGACTGCTAGTGATACGAGGCCGTCGGGATCCAGCACGGCGTTCCGTATTACCCTCCTGAACCCACCGAATCCATATTCTGCTGTGAGTCATTGGATCTCGACCAACGCGAGCAGCAGTGTCGCAATACAATAAACCGCAATCGTGATAGGCTATAATCCGACCTTTATCAAAGTCGGAAACGTGATGGTATCCATTTCTCCTCCTTACACGAGGCATCACAACAACGTTTCACCAGGCATTGCCGGTCAACTGCTGTTTGTGTATGAGAAATCGATTGGAAACTTTCCTCATGTGAGCACGTTGTAGGTGTCGCCACCGTCGCCAACATTGTGTGAATGCTCTGAAAAGCAAATAATTTGCATATTACAGCATCTTCTTCCTGTCGCTTAAATTTCGCGTCTGTAGCACGTCATCTTCGTGGTGTAGCAATTTTAATGGCCAGTGGTGTATTTTAACGTTCCATTGTTGCAGATAGAAAACGCGGATAGCAGTGAACAAGAAACATGCAGTTACACCAGTTGTAGAAGAAAGATTCCTTTAGCTGAAGCTGCACAAGCAATCTACAAGGGCTATTTTTGTTTTACTTTGAATAAGAGAATTTTTGTAAGATCGTGTTTTATAGGATTTCCATTTTTTACACATTTACCAGTTATAAACATGTGAAAATATTATAGAACCCTCCATTCTACAGCCTTGGAAGGATGTTTGCGAATGATTACGGACAACGTCTGAAGACGGATAGTTCATATTTTTATGTTAGGGTAGCGTTGACTTTGCTACAATTTTTTTAAGATTAAACTTCCTTGGACACGTATATAGTTACGCTGTAGCGTCTGTGACTGATGATAAAAACTATCCCGTCCCAGGATGAAACCCTACCATTGTTTAAAATCTGAATAGAAATCGATAATGGTGGCCGAAGATTTCCGATGTATGTAGTCAACCTTATTGCGCCAACGACTTTGTCAAAGAGCGCAGAGAGCGGGCAGAGGTTCAGGGCACTTTCTAGTCCTCGGTGTGGGAAACTGCACCCAAAATATGGAAGAATTAGCAATGATCAACGTCATGCAGATACGAATGAGAACTACTGCATTACAGACACATATTATCTGTACATGGGACATGTGGCTTTTAATTGAAAAATGCGAGCTAAAATCGAGCTGGCACTGCTCAGACCAGATCCATGCCTGATTCTTCTTGAGTAAATCTAGGAGATTCTTACTGTTCAATAGTTGTTGTGACAGGAAACATCGAAAGAAAGAACAGTCTTAGAAATTACCTCAGTTGTTTTTTAGTCCGAGGACAAGGAAAATTGCCCGCATCTCGTGGTCGTGCGGTAGCGTTCTCGCTTCCCACGCCCGGGTTCCCGGGTTCGATTCCCGGCGGGGTCAGGGATTTTCTCTGCCTCGTGATGGCTGGGTGTTGTGTGCTGTCCTTAGGTTTGTTAGGTTTAAGTAGTTCTAAGTTCTAGGGGACTGATGACCATAGATGTTAAGTCCCATAGTGCTCAGAGCCATTTGAACCATTTTTTGACAAGGAAAATTCTGAATAGCGTCCAACTTACCTGGATAAAGGCGTATACCTTGTACATTAATTATGTGTCCAAGATACCTAACTTCACTAAAAGCAAATTATTACTTCTTTAGATTACCTGTTATACCAGCTTGTGGCAAATTTATAAAGAATCTTTTTAATGGTGTCTAGAGGTTCATTCCCAGTCTTAGTAGCTATCAAAAGATCATCGACGTAATGTGTCATGTCTCAACTAACTCGTCACCAAGCACAGTATCTAAAGCAGTAATAAATACACCTTAACTGACGCTCAATCCGAATTGAAGAACACAGAACTGATATGTTCGCCTCCCGAATATGAAAGCAGTATATTTTTTGGAATTGCGCGTGATTGTGACTTGCCAAAACGAGCTTGTTACGTCGATCGTGGCAAAGTACTTAATATCTAAAACTTTTTGCAATTGTGCCTCTAAATTTTCTGGTTTAGTGCGTACGGGTAGTGCAATTTTATTTGTGGCACTTGCGTCCAACACCGTTCTAATGCTTCCAGTAGATTTTTTGACAATAAGTAATGGACTACAGTAAGGAGATGTGAAAGGTTCAATGATTTTCTAGTCTAACATCTGTTTAAGTTCTTGCCACACAGCAGGTCGTTGAGATAGTAGTATATTATAGGTTTTGTGATAGAAACGGTTCTAGGTGCTACAGTCTGGAACCGCGCGACCGCTACGGTCGCGGGTTCGAATCCTGTCTCAGGCATGGAAGTGTGTGGTATCCTTAGGTTAGTTAAGTTTAAGTAGTTCTAAGTTCTAGGGGAGTGATGACCTGACAAGTTAAGTCCCATAGAGCTCAGAGCCATTTTTGTGATTGAAAAGTTGGTGAGTCCTGACTTCAATTTTGTAAACATATGTCTTAATGACACCTTGTCGTTTGGTATATACTTAGATAGTATTTGATAAAGCTCTCTGCGTTCATCACCAGTAATAGCAGTGGTTTCTCTTAACTTATGGCTAATCAGTGTTTTCATGTCATCATATTTCTTATCAAGTGCGAGAGCCTGTATGTATGTTTCGTCGCTCTCTTGCAAAAATTGAATTTTGTACCCGGTAAAATACTTGTCATGTTTAAGAGTCCTGGTATCCTAGTCAATCATGATTTCATTGCCCTTCTATCTTACGAAACATTTATGTTCCGGGAAGTCAATAATACTGTCCTTCTGACATAACATATCTAAATCTACATTACTATTAGTAACAAGATTCTGGACCACGGGGAATGGCCACTGTACTGCTCCATTACATATCTTAATGGTCACAAAAACCTGTTTCGTAACTCAACTAGACTTATTACCTACGGCAGTTAAAATCTTACAGCTTCGAACTGGTAACTCTGGTACAGGTTCAAATTTAATGATTTTCTTATAGAAATTATACGATAAAACACTCACAGCCGCTCCTGTGTCCAAACCAATACTGGTAGGAATTCCTCCTACTATACCATTTGTTGTAGCAGAAATTATTTAGTTTCTGAATGAACGACATTTTGTATTTTCCTGCAGTAGTTCATCAGATAAGCTCTCATCCTGATGCAGCGTATAAATAACAGTGGTTGCAGCCTAAAACTATGTACTACATAATCATTGTGTTGTTCATAAGTGCGTGTATCAAACAATGATTTGATATTGAAGTCACCCAGTCGCCCTCCTCCCCCCCCCCCAAAAAAAGAATTCTTCAGTCACGACCTGGGGCACAGTAGTGACTGTCTTTAGTTTGACGTCGTCGTAATTGGTGCAGATGATAATTAGGTGGAGGTGGAAAAAAATTTACAGTTGTGTGTGAAATCTTATGGGAAGTAACTGCTAAGGTCATCAGTCCCTAAGCTTACACACTACTTAAATTAAATTATCCTAAGGACCACACACACACACCCTTGCCCGAGGGAGGACTCGAACCTCCGCCAGGACCAGCCGCACAGTCCATGACTGCAGCGCCTAGACAGCTCGGCTAATCCTGCGCGGCGTGGAGGTGGAGTTTCACTTGATACTTCTATTAAGTTTACATTAGGGTATTATGTACTCCACTCTCCATCTGTTGCGGATTATGCAGTTTAGCACCTTGACTTAACCTGCTGATTGGTGGGAAAAGCCCAATTTTGATTTCGTACAGGCTGTGGTGGTATTTGCCACGGACCTGTGTCGATGATGTACTGAGGAGGTGGACCAGTACGTTTCCACGCATTACCGTAGATACTGGGCCAGTTTTCTGTTGCTTTGGTACAGGCTGATAGCTGTCCTGTTTTTGTTCCAGTTTTTGTTTACATTATTATTGTTGCGGCGCCTCTTGTGTGGGTTGTCACTCGTTGTGTATGATACGTTATGATTATTGTTCATAATAAGGATGTGCTTGCTGATGTTGGTACGTGTATTGGTTTGCGGAAGGAAGTTGTTGATTCTGCTGCACTACGTAACCGACAGCGGCCGACGCGCCAGGGTGAAGATGGCTAGCCTGTGTGTTTTGTATGCCACTGACATACACATTGTAGCAGCTGTTTTGCCGTGCAGAACGTTGATCCTCATATAACATATTAACAGAATCAAGCACAGCCAGAAAATATTCTGCATCACTGAATGGAATTTGCAGTAACTTCTCTTTAGTGTTAGAAGGCAATCTGGCTTTTACTGCGCTGAGTATATCGAGCGTAGATACAGGTTCATCAAGAAAGTGGCCCATATTCAAATATTTCTCAAAATACCGGCGCAAAGCATTGAAAGGCTCTAGTTCCACAATCTGTTTCCTCAGAAGTTGTTGTACTGACTGCGACCAAAATTTGGGCAAGAAAGCTCTTTCAAATTGCTCATATGTCACGTATCTAGCGGTTTCATTATATGCCCAGGCAGCTGCGTCACCTGGATGTAACCCACAATGTAAGAAATTCTCTTTCGGTCACTCCATGCTCTTGGGAATGCATTTCTAAATGTTTTCAGAAAAATTACAGGACGTACAGAACGTTTTTCTGGGATGAAAGGTTGACACTGCCTATGTTTTATGACCTTCTGCTTCTTTGGCATTCTAATGCCGATTGCTTTCACTGTAATTATCGTAGTGATAAACTGGTGGACGGAAAGGAATGTACTGCCCGTAAATGTTGCAATTGTAATTAGGTTTCATGTGTACAGGTGTGTAAAGTTGCTGTGAGGTGTGTGTTATGTACAGAGAATACGTGTCATACCAAAGTGAGTCCTTTGATTATTAGTATTACTACACTCAGATCGTCTGTCGTCGTTTAGTTGTTTCTGTCGTGCTGCGTTGGATTAAGCTGCTTCAGCTATGACATGGTTGTTATTTTTAACAAATTCGCCTACAGTGTCGTGCATAGCCGGCCCGTGTGGCCGAGCAGTTCTAGGCGCTTCAGTCTGGAACTGCACGACCGCTACGGTCGCAGGTTCGAATCCTGCCTCGGGCGTGGATGTGTGTGATGTCCTTAGGTTAGTTAGGTTTATGTAGTTCTAAGCTCCAGGGGACTGATGACCTCAGATGTTAAGTCCCATAACGCTCAGAGCCATTTTTGTCGTGCACAACCGTCGCTAACTTTTCCACTATACATTGGTCACAAAATTTATTTTTCTGATCAACCCAGTCATGAAATTCTTTATTTATGTTGGCAAAATGGTTGTCAGTGTGTAATTGCAGTTTGTCTGGAAGTTTTTTATCCATAGTGTGAACTTTTCGTTCAATTACAGTAATGCGTCTTTTTACTGAGCCATGAATTCACGGATAAGATTTCATCTTGAGTGGCAACAGCTTCGCATGTAGTATATAAATGTTTGACTTCAGTTTTAGTATCTTTTACGTCTTTCGTGGTTTTTTTCCTACTGCAGTTTCAATTCGGAAAATTTTGACTGAAGTTGGGACATTTGGCCACTCAGTCTCGTGTTAATCCCGTCTACTCTTTCACACAAAGTGTCGTTACATGTGTTTAGTGCTCTTAATTCAGCCTTCATCTCGTCATGTCGTGTTTTTAAAACTGTCATGTATTCGTCAATGTCTTTTTTGTTTTCAGTTATTCGATTATGTGCTGATGACATATGTGCGTCGGTGTCTACTTTGTGTTCAGTCATTTTGATGTCACGTGATTTTTGTTTTCAGTCATTCGTTTGATATTATTGTCAAACATGCTGGCAATATTTGTCAACTGAAACTGCTCTGTCCCCACCACGTCGTTTAATATGACGTCATGGGAAAGAATGGTCTCTGAGCTGTATTTAGCTATTTGACAAGTGGTTGGTCTATTTACAAGATTTCCGTCTCTACGCACGTTAACTGCTGATTGACCGTCAATATTGTAGTCACCTTTGGAGTCATTGTCAGTGTTTTGTCCAAGGTCCAAGTTGAATTCGGTCTGCGTCTGTTGTCTGTCGTGTTCCATATTTGCTAATTGCTTACGCTTTACCACCATGCTACACGTAAAGTATATTGCAAGAAAAATCTTCAAACACATTTTAGAATGAATTCATGAAATTAATTTCGTATAGCAACAATGTTGACGTAACTGAGCAAAAATTACCTTTATAGTGAAAAAATTAACATTCAGGGCTGCTTAGCATTTTGTGATGCACATGACACAGTTTAGCCATTTTGTGGAATGGTATGACTATATTGTTGTAAAAAACTGTATGATAAAGTAATTTGGAATTCACGATCTTGCGCATAATGACTGATACGGTTACGGAAAATTTTCACCAAGTTA